>NC_133661.1:11650536-12024911 GCF_037893015.1 Macrotis lagotis
AAGAAGTCAAGTCTGTTATCCCACCAAAAAACAGGTTGTAGAGAAGAAAATTAGTTCTAATTCCAGCTCTTAACAAAAAGGGAAGATGATTTCACCAGCTATTAATACCATCTTTATGAAATTTCCCTCATCATCTCGATTATTTCATAGTAAACAAATTCGGGTGCATTAAGACCAAAAATAAAAGCCAAATGATCAAATGTAGGCAGAATTTTGTGGTAAATCAAGTTGGGGATTAGAGGGATTAAATTGGAGACATCTTCTGGGTCTGCCAACAAGTCTTGTAGACCACTCCACACCGCAGTGGGCAATTGCATCGTCGATAGGTCGTAAATTGGAGGAGTTGTCTACATGGACACAAAGAGAGGACAAGAGTTTTTCCAAAGAGCCACAATTCAAAATCCTATCATTTCTGGGAGGCCGCCTATTCTTTCTATGTTCTTAAACAACCATTGTACATATTACTTCCTTTCTGCTAAATGAGACCATCAGAATCAAAACTACAATAGATGGTTTGGCTTAACTGTATTATTAATATTATTATTATTATTATTATATTTGAAGAAGAATACCATTGTGATGGGAGCCAGTGGAGTACAATATTTCTTTGTTAAGTAATAATTCAAACAAAAATACATAAATGAATTTGAAATATATATGATACACATTTATGTTTCTGATATACTGATATTTATAATATATTCATTCATTTATATATTTGTTTATAATATATTCATTCATTTATAAAGGAATTTCATCTATTAATCTCTATTGATCTCCCCTATCAATCAATGCTCTTTCTGTCTCTCTGTCTTTTCCATCTATCTAAAAAAATATTCTCCTCCACACACTAAATCTAAGTAATATTAGGACCTGGTTGAAATTTAGAAGAACGTTATATTTTTTTTTTTAGCTAGTCACAGCATTGGAGGATGAAGGGACACTCTGGACCTGCACTCAAGGGATTACTATCATGTCACAATATTGGGTCAAATTTTCATGAATTTGATAGATAATTGAAGTTAGATACTTGCACCCTAAAGAACATTAATGAGGGAGTTTTATAGCTATTTCAGTGATTATCATCAGAGAGTACTGGGGGACAAGATCTGAGTTTGAATTCTGCTCCCTTCTCTTCTCTCTGGGTCTCAGTTCCAAATATATAAAAGAAAGGAATTGGCCTAGCTGACCTCTGAGTTTTCCTATGTCTTTTAATCTATGAACTATTCATGAATGTGACATAAGATTGAGACTATGGAGACAAAAATCAATCAGTTATTTACTCCGGATGCCAGACCATGGAATGTCATTTCTGGGGAGCTTTCCTTAAAATAGAAAATTACAGAGTTTTATATCTAGAAGAAATCTTCCAAGCTTCTTAGCCTGGGGGTCTTTGCATGAGGTGTTTTCCCTTGTATTTTGATAACTATATTTCCAAATAATGAATCTCCTTTGTAAGTATGCACATCATATTTTAAACATTTATCTTGTGATAGTCCATCAATAAACATTGACTAAACATTTCCTATGAGCTGTGTATTTCCTATGTATTGTCCTCAATGTTGGGATTGAACCAAAGGCAAAAACTCAGGCTCAGGCCTCAAAGAGTTCACGTTCTAATGGAGAGAGAGAGAGAAAGAAAACAACTTTCTATAAAGAGACAAAATAAGGGGAGATAGTATCCCAGGGAGGGACTCAATTTTGGGAGGATTAGAAAAACCTTCTTATAGAAAAGGGGAACTTCTAAGAAGTCCATAAAACAAAAATAATAATGAAAAATCCTTGTTCTGGACTAACTCTCTCATTCTATACATGAAGAAATTGAAGCAGTAAAATGCCAAGTGACTTGTCCCTGGTCCCAGAGCTAAATAATGTCTAGAGTCAGAATTAGTAGCAAAGTCTCCTGATGGTCTTCATTAAATGCCTCTTTAAAAAGGAAGAAATTTCATTTTAAAAAGTTACCTGATTGTAGTGGATTAAGTTCTCTTGGGGACTCCCCCAGTCAAAAGCTGGTAGTACTTTTCGAATTGCAAAATATTCCTAAAATTTAAACAACAAAAAGGAATAAGCATAGGAATCGAAAACTGTCCATTCTTGAGTTCAACAGATCAAGAATCCATTGTGTCCAATCTAGCAAAATGAAAAAGAACATATATGATTCCCCCTAAAGTGAAACCAGAAGATAGGGGAATATCTCTTGATTTTACCATAGGTCCTAGAACAATTCCTCTCAGCAGTTCAGTGATCAAGGACAACCCTGAGCGACTTGTGATGAACAATACCATCCACATGCAGAGTAAAAATGTTGGCGTCAGAATGCAAAGCATAACGGTCTATATTCCTTTTTTAAAATGTCTTTTATATCGTTTCATTTTCATGCCCCCCAGCTTATTTCCAATTCATCTTTCACAACATGACTAAGATGGAAATGTGGTAAAAATAATTGTGTTTAACAATCTGCATCCGATTATTTACTACCATGGGGAAGGGAGAGGGAAGGGAGGGTGGTAGAAAAATTTGGAACTCAAAAACTTGAAAAAGGATAAATGTTGAAATCTATCTTTGTATGTAGGTGGAAAAAAATTGAAAAACAGAACATCAAAAAAGTCTATGTCCTAGTCTAGACTGGAAAAATGGGGGAGGTTGTATTTAAGTCTCTTGGGGCTTACCTGGAACTGAGAAAACCAAGAGATTATTATTGATAATAGGCAAGCCAGGGTGCTTGGAGATGGACGTCCCCTCTGACAGTTGTTGGGCTTTTTATCCTTTGCTAAGAACCCCCTGGAGTTTAGGGCAACTTGTTGGGGATGAAGGAAGCAGGTCAAATGCAAAATTTTCTATAGGGAGCTCTAAACTGGGCAACCTTTGAGATTTCATCCTAACTCAGGGTACATTCAGAGAACACCAATAGTTTCCTGGGGATGTGAAGACATGGAGTCCAGGTCTGGGTGGAAAGGACATTCAATGCCACTCCTTAGCTACTTTGCTACTCGGACTACTCCTGTCCCTGGAATAGCTTCTTACATAGGATCCCCAGGGTAAGCTAGAAACATGAAATAAAAGGAAATCCAGGAAAAACAATTCACTTACAACAATCTTATTTTCCTACACAGAAAAGTCTAACCAAGTATAAGGGACAGGTAGGGGGTACAGTAGGTAGGGCACCAATCCTGGAGTCAGGAGGACCGAGTCGTGTGACTTTGGACAAGTTACTTAACCCCGGTTGTCTTGAAAAATGCTAACAATAATCATTATAAGAGTCACTTCTTTGACTAATGGAATAGACCAGGGCATACTTCAGGAAATAAATTGTGTTGTTACACATTGGTTATACAGCTGTACATGAAGCTGAGGACGATAATCAAGTGCACCTGACACTTCTAGGACCCAAGATGTGCTGACTGGGTTGCTGTTCCGCACTATATAAAAGTTTTTCAATCAGGGGAAGTAAGAAAGAAAAAACTTGAAATTTAGAGTATAGCAGCATTAAAAAAATTGTACCTGAGAGTAATGGAGAAGGTTCTGGATAGATGATCCAGCAGGGTTGTGTGATAAATATACATCAAGTCGACTCTAGAAGGACAAATAATAATATTTTCTCAACAAAGTCTGCTCTGAAGGCTTATGAAGGTATCATCATGGGCTCTTGAAGGCTCAGCCAATAAACGTCAATGTTGGACAGATTACTGAATACTGGAAAGGTCTCAAGACAAGTCCCAGCAAGAAATTGGACTTTTTTACTTAGCTGTGTGACTTTGGGCATGTCACTTAACCCCATTGCCTTGTTTAATAAAAGAAAGAAATTGTATTAGGCTAAAGATGTTGTCCAATGTCTCGTTAAGCCTAGAGGGACTCACCATCATTTGTTGGCAATTTTGATGATAAATTCTGGGGACCTTAGCAATCCATAAAACCAAGAAAAAATGTTTTGATGCAAGAAGAAATGTTCCTTTCATTTCCTGGTCAGGGAACATCTTTTAGGGCCGCTAGGTGGCTTAGTGATGGGGCGCCTCGGTGGCTTAGTGGATAAAGTACCAGCCTTGGAGTCAGGAGTACCTGGGTTCAAATCCAGCCTCAGACACTTAATAATGACCTAGCTGTGTGGCCTTGGGCAAGCCACTTAACCCCTTTTGCCTTGCAAAAACCTAAAAAATAAAAAATAAAAATAAATTCAAAAACAAAACAAAACAAAAAAAAAAAACAAAACAAGAAGAAATGTTCCTGAAGAAAAGGATGAAAAAAGTACATAGACTAGACAGTGATCCTTCTGATACACACAGTAAAGTGTGGGAAGGGGCTAAAGATTTTTGGAGGAACTAAGGAATCAGTCTTTGAGGGATGTGGATAATGGGAAAATAACCAAGCCATGGGAAAATTTTCAACGTGGATTACAAAACAAAAAGGTAATCAAGAAATTACCAATTATGTCCAACAGATATACCTATCTTTACATATATACAAAAAGTTCTGCAAATAATATCCTCCCTTATTAAGAGCAGTAGAAGAGAGTAGACTGTCTTTTACTAGTGATATTCAACACTGGACAACATCTTTACCCTAATCCAATTTCTTACTTTTTTTAAACAAGGCAATGGGGTTGAGTGACATGCCCAAGGTCACAGAGCTAAGTAATTATCAAGTGTCTGGGGTTGGATTTGAACTCAGGTCCTCCTGACTCGAGGGCTAGTTCTAAGGCATTCCTCAGAATGGTGTTTGTGCTGAATATAATAAAATCCTTAGCAGAATGCTTGGATGCAGTTCAGGGAGATTAAGTGTGCTGACTTTTTACTGTTTGTTCTACACTTTTCTTCCCAATCATATTCATTTGAATCCTATCCCAGAAGGATGGTGGCCATGAAGGACCTCTTGTAGCCTAGCCTCCACTTTAATCTTGGACTCTCTTCAAAAGAGGTCTAAGAAATGGGTTTTAGAGTTTAGGATTCTCATTAGTTGTTAGACTTTCAAAGATTAATGAATCAGGATGATAGACTTCAGTTAAGCCATGGACAACAGGGATTTAACAAAAAGAATCTTCATTTGAAGGTATTGTGCCAGATTTTGATTTGGCTCCTACTTAGTTCGGTTTGGTTGCTCACAGTTTGAAGATGAGCCTTACATCCTAGATTATGGAAACCAGGATAGGCAAGAGGTGACCCGACAAAACGAAGCCCAAAGGATGATAGGAACGAGAAGCTTAGGGGTCATGAGATTTGCAAAAAATAACCAAAGGAGAGGACATAATTCTCAGCAATGTAAACAAGAAAGGACAGAAGAATGACATTATTAGAAGAAGTCAGCGTGGCCTTACAGCATCAGAAGTAGAAGTTATCCTGAGCAGTTCCCTGATCATGCACAGTCCCTATATATAAATTCTCTGCTCTTGGTCTCTGACCATACAGATAATGGGCATATGCTTCTTTACATGTATTCATTCTCATCATCATTTCCATAAATGTGTATTTTGTTTAGTTGGCTATTGGGTTATTTATTCCTCTGTCTATGTGGCCTGACTCCTGATGATATGAGAAACTATATCAGAGCATACACCAAGAGAATCTTATCTCATCATTATATTTACAACATTGTTTAATTAAATGACTTTTATTTAAACAAATAGGTGCCCTGGATGGCTAGTAAAAGTATACTCTTGGGGGTGGCTAGGTGGCACAATGGATAGAGCACCAGCCCTGGAGTCAGGAGTACCTGGGTTCAGATCCAGCTTCAGACACTTAATAATGACCTAGATGTGTGGTATTGGGCAAGCTACTTAACCGCATTTGCCTTGAAAAACCCTAAAGAAATTTTTTTTTAAAAAGTATACTCTTGTTGGGGGCTCATGAGCTGTGATTTTTGAGTGACTTCTACCCCACAAAGTAGCTTGAATCTGCAGTTATCTTTTCTGGACAATCCATGTGAAAGAGAGATGCCCCAGAGGCTGTGTGAAAAAGAGGAAAATAAGTGATTATAAACAGGAATTTTTAGGTAAGTTCATGGATATGTCCAGTATTCCAAATACTGAGTGGTAAATTGTCACATTTGGAATCCGGGAGACACAGGTTCAAGTTCCACCACAGTTTGCCAACTATCTAGTACTACATAAGATTCTTCATCTCTCTAAGTCTCAGCTTCTGCATCTTTAAAAAGGGGATAAAAACCGCCTTTGTCTCACTAGGTAAATTGAAAAATTATTGAGATTCTGTGTATATGGTATTTTCCAAACATCAGAGCACTATATAAATTTCTGGCTATTAGTTTTTTTAAGAGATGAAGCATGGACTAAGAGGATTTCAGACCGAAAAGAACGTCTTGTGCATCACTCTTGGATTATCCTTTTAGAGGAGAAAAGTTTCTAGAGATATTTGTGGCCTACAGAAAAGTTCATCTTTATGGTTCATGACTGCTGAGGATTTTACAGAGAAAAACCAAATAGCTTAGTCTTAAACTCATGTAAAATGTAATATATGAAAAAAGGAAAAGGAAACACTCATACCCTGTTTACGCTTTTGGTATCAAACCCACTTAAACTGAAGATGAATTTGATACAGAGGATATCAGTTAGTCGATTGTTGCATATTTTGGTGGCCAGTAACTTGTTGAGATTGGTCTCAGGCAGAAAGTCCTTATCACCCAATAAAGACTATAGGAGAAAAAAACAGATATAAAAATAGCAGTCAGTGAGAGGGGGACAACCAGATGCAACAAACAACAGCAACCCTTGCCCCATTTCCACGTGATTCGACATGCCTACTGCCTGCCACTCTTGCCGCTATTGGTAAGATTCATAATGTGGAGGATCCTGATCATTATGGGCCATGAAATCCAAGAATCAGAATCTTGGATCGGGAAGGAACTGAGAGAGTCCAAAAGGCCTCTGACAGTGTCCTTCTAAAGTGGCTGTCCAGATCTTGGTTGAAGGAAATGGATAAAGGCATGAGAATTAAGAAAGCACCTATTCTGTAGCATGTACTATGTTAAGAACTCTTTAAATATGATGTTATGCCAACAGAACCAATGTCAGTAGGATTGCAGAAGGTTGGGAAACAATTTTTACAGTCAGCACTTCAGATAAAAGGCACATTTCTAAAATATATAGAGAATTAAGTTAAATTTATAAGAATGAAGTCATTCCCAATTGATAAACAGTTAAAGGATATGAAAAGACAATTCTCAGATGAAGAAATTAAAATATCTAAGTCATTTGAGAAAAAGGTCTAAATCATTATAAATTAGAGAAATGAAAATTAAAATAATTCTGAGATACCACCTCACACCTATCACATTGACTAATACGACTGAATAAATTGTGGTTTGAAAATGTTATGGATCACTATTGTTCAGAAAAGTCTGAAAAGACCTGCATGAACTGATGCTGAGTGATGTGAAAAAATTAGGAGATCCTTATACAATATATGATGATCAGCTATGATGGACTTAGCTGCTCCCAGCAGTTCAGTGAGCAAGAATGATAGAAAATGCCATCCACATGCAGAAAAAGAACTAAAGAGTTTAAATGCAAACCAAGTATTCACTTTTAAAACTCGTTTTATGTTTTTTCTTTCTCATGATTTTTTCCATTTTATACTGATTCTTCTTTCATAGCATGACTAATAATATGAAAATATGATTAAAATGATTGTACCTATAAAACATATCAGATTATTGCTCTCATGAGAAAGGAAGAGGAAAGGGAATGAGGTAGAAAAACATGGAATTCAAGATCGTTTAAAAATGAATGTTGAAAACTATCTTTGCATATAGCTTTATAAATATTTTTTAAAAACCCAATGTTCTCTTATTTGATCCTTAAAAGAATCTTGAGAAATCGGGTTCTTTTTATCACCATTTTACAACTGAAGGAACTGAGGCAAATAAAAAAGACTAAGTGACCCAGCTAATGTCTGGGGTAGAATTTGAACAGAGGACTTGAAATCCAGCAATCTATCTATATGGTCTCTAATACAATGAAAAGATGTTGGATTTGGAATCAGGAAAGCCAGATCTGCAACCTGCCTCAGATACTCATTAGCTGTGTGACCCTGAGTCAGCCTTTAGTCTCTGAGGTAATCTCTGAGTTAAAGACTCACAATGTGGATCCCTCTTTAATTAGTCTTTAAAATTTCTCAACCTCAGTTTCTTCATGAGTCAAATAGTGATTTAAAAAAAAAACCTTATCTATATCCCAAGGCTGTTCTGAGAGTCAAATGAGATAATAGACATGATGCACTTTGCTAACCTTATGGCATGTTATAATTGCTATATTATTATGATTATTACCAAGCTATTATCTTTCTATTGCACCATGATACAAATACTACAAATTCATCTTTTGCCTCATGATTCTAAGAAGTATAAATTTATTCTTCCATCTAAAGGACAAAATTTCAGATATTTAAAGACAGCTCTCATGTTCTCCCTACATGCCCTTTCTTCTCTTCTCCAAGATGAATAATCTCATTCCATTCATTCATGTTGACATAACATGATGAGCAACCTGGTGTCATTTGAACATTTCGTTTCTTATGAACTATATTGATTTTGAGAGCAGGTACCTGGTGCAGTGGATAGAGTGCCAGAGCTGGAGTCAGGAAGACCTGAGTTTAAATCCAGTCTCAGACTTTTACTACACTATGTGTTCCTGAGCAATTCACTAAATCCTGCTTGCCTCCATTTCCTCAACTGCAAAATGAATGGGAGAAGATGTGAAACAATTACAAAATTTTTGCCAAGAAAACCCCAAACTGGATTGCAAAGAGTTTGACAAGACTGAAACAGTCACATTCACTTTGGACATTTTTGACTTTTCCATCATATTCCCCAGCAGACTTGTCATTGGGAAATCTCATCATTAGGCAAGATCCAATCAACCCTGGTCTTCCCAATTCACTGGTACCCTCTGATCTTCAGATTAGAGAGCAGAGTCATAAACTCCTCCACTTAAGGAGAGAGGACTGGATAGACATCTCTTCATTGCACTCAAGATTGAGTTCTTTTTGGACTTCTCTGACTTCTCAGACTATTAAGCCTCAAAGATGCATTCCCCTTCCCTCAAACTAGGGGAAAGATTCTCTTGCCCATTAGACTGGAAACTCCCTGAGGACAGGAACTGACTTTCTCTTTTGTCTTGGTATCCCCAGTGTCCAGCACATCAAAGTGTCTGAAAAGGCTTGATATTAATAGAAGATAGCATGATCACATATAAGTGTATGCAAACACGTTTTTAGAAAGGACAGCATGTGAGGTGGAGGTCATGCTTTTGTCATTCTCCTGACTCCCTGAAGGAAATGTTCTACCCATAGAAGTTGACATTTTTCTGAAGCTGACAGTCTTGGAGTGCTACCCAAGTGGATCAATGACTTCCCCAGATGGTTAGAGACAGGACATAAACACAAACTTCCTGGGTCTAAGAATAGCTCTCTCTCCACTAGGCCCCATTGCTTATCACTACATATAGAAAATACAGGCAATAAATATACAAAATGAATACAAGGTTATGGAAGGGGGGGGAAGTCCTTGAAGCTGGGAGGACCAGGGACATTTTCATGTCAGCCTCAGGATTTGAGGTCAGCTTTGAAGGAAACAGAATTCTAAGAGGTAAAATGAAAAGGATGCATGATTCAGAAATTTGGTACAGCTGAAAACTGTCCACTAAAAGCTAAAACCTGACTGCTCTATACCTAATTTAGGTTAAGAAGGAAGGATTTAATATTTCCATTTTATCAAAGATTCACATTTAATTCTTGCCTCCAAATGACTCTGAGACTGCTCCAGTCCAATTCCCATTTCACAGATTAGGAAATCAAAGGTCAGAGAGGAAATATGACTTGTTCAAAGTTATACAAATACTGATTCTCAGAGCAAGAAAGAGGCAAAATATTAATTCATAGAGCATGGTGCAAATTCCCTCTGGCTGAGATTTGTTTTCATTCTCAGACAGGAACTGGATTCTTATAGAGAAAAGGAATATCATCTTAACCATTTCTAGGTAAAGGAGCTGTGTTTGGGTTCATTCACCCTGAGAGTCAAACAGATCGCACCACCACCCATGCTCTACTTCCCTAGAGATCTGTTTCCAGATCACTTCCAGTTTGCCAAAGGAATTACATACCGTTAACACGGGCCTGGGCATATTCAAAAGCAGTAGAAATGGGATACTTTTGATTTGCTGAACGAAATAGGCTGGAGCTAGTGCATAAAAAAATTTGACATGTTGATTCAGCTTGGGCAAGGTGGAGAATGCCAAGAAACCTGAAAGTCAATAGAATAGTTATTTAGATAATGTAATCTGTGAACCAGAATCCAGGAGGGAGTGTCTAGTACCTTGGACAAAGACCCTGGAAAGCATACTCACTGACCCTGCTCAATGAGAGAATCAGAGTTCAAGAGCCTCCAAGTTGGACCTCAAAGGTCATTTACCCTCTATTACCATCTGTCAAATGAGCAGCAAGTTTCACCTGAGCACTCATTTTTTCCCTTCTTACCTTTGTTTTCCTAATAACAGAAACTTACTTTGTGCCTATAAAAACAAAGGTCTGTTCAATTCAGTTAACTCAATCTAAGTAGCGGCTAATTAAATTAAAAAATAAACTTGGGGTATCTTTAAAAAGTGTGGGATGGGACAGAGAACGTTGCTTTAGGTCAGTCTGTTCACTATGTAACGGATGGCTTGGTGAGGGGATAGTTGGGGTGAGGAGAAACATCAGAAGGCTGTTGCAATAGTCTAGCAAGAATAAGAAAGTGAATTAAGGGTTGAGGGGGCAAGTTCAGAGAAGGGCATTTATGGGGGTAATGTGCTGTTAGAAACAGGAAGAGTAGGAGATTGTGTGAACATATGGGTTGAGAGAGACTCTAAAAGAGAAAATAAGGAGAAAATCATAGAAATTTTTGTGGCCTTGTGAGGGACCAGAAAGATGGTGAAATCTTTGACAGAAATAGGGAGACTCAGAGGAGTGTTAGTCTGGGACAAGAGATAACGAGTTCCATTTTGAACACACTGACTTTAAGATGTTTGTAGGACACCCAAGATGTGCAATGATAGACTTACACTCAGAAGAAAGACAAAGGCTTTCAGATTGGAAGAGACATATCTTAGTCCATGGCAACTGGTGAAATCATCAAATGAGAGAGCAGAGAGAAAAGAGAATATAGGGAGCTTTGGGGAACATTTACATTTAGGGGTTGGGATGTGGATAAAGACCAAGCATAAGAGATAAAAAATTATGAGAGACACAGGAGAAAACAAAAAGAGGGCAATGACACAAAATCCTGAAGAAATTAGGAAGGAGAAAAGGTCATTGATATGACTAATTTTGAAATCAGGGAGTAATTGGCAACTTGGCTCAAAAAATAAAGTTCACAAGTACAGTTCTTTAAAAAGAATCTGAGAATTGTAGCACAAGAAAAACTCAGCAGGATGCAACAGTTTAACATGACCACCAGGTAAATAATAAAAATGAGATAATAATTATACAATCTTAGAGTGCAATGACAGGCTTAGAATCAAACACTACTACCATAGTCAGACTACATCTGGAATTACTTATTTTGGGCACACCAAATCATGGGAAAGGGATAAAGTGAAGAGTATGCAGAGGGGACCAGGATGGAAAAAGGTCTTTTGAGGATCCCTCATGGAGGAAGCAATTCATGTAGGAAAAACTTAGAAGAGACATGAAAGAAGTCTTTAACTATGTTGTTCAGTCATTTTTGACACTGTGACCCCATATGAGGTTTTTCTTAGCAAAGATACACAAGTATTTTGCCATTTCCTACTCTAGTTCATTTTATAGTTGAAGAAATTAAGGCAAAGAGGGTTAAGTCAGGTGTTGAGGGGGCAAGTGTGGGATGGGACAGAGAACGTTAGTAATTAGTATGACCCTGAGGTCAGATTTGAATTTGTGAAGATGAGTCTTCCTGACTCCATTCTGGATGTTTTACCTACTTACTTTGCCATCTAGCTGCCCAAGAAAAAGAGATCAAACTTGGAGCCCTGACACTTGCTCATCTATCTGGAACTTACTACCTTCTGGGTTACTATATTCTCTCTGCAAAGAGGTCTTTAGGTAGGAAGCTTTCCCAATTTGCTCAAATCTGACATTTCTACAGTTTCCACACTTTTGTTGTTCTGCAATCCTCTGGGACCAAGCTAAATAAATTCTCCCTCTTGTACACCAGAGCTCACAAAAATCTGAAAAGAGTGAATGTGATCTGTCCCTCCTTCTGTTGCCTGCCACTTCCACCCTCTTCCATCTCCTCTCCTCTAGGATCATAGCCAGCACCCATTACAAGGTGCCAAACGAATTCTTGAAACAAATAAACTTGAACATCAGGAAAGAGGGACAAGGTAGAAGTTCCTAAACCCCAGCCCATACCAAGAAGACCACCCTGAGAGTGGCCCACATAAAATAACTTCTGGCCAGTTTTTTTCACAACGAAGTTGATTGAGGCTGGAATGTCATACCGAGCTGCTTCATCAAAACTGTAAAAAAAAGAGAAACAATAACAAAGTCAGATCTACATCAGATATATGATGTACACGTAAGACTAGCCATACCTCTTCCTTGTCTTAGGTGAATAGAGAATGAAATTCTTGTTTTTCAAACATTTTTACTGCTGGTAGGTCCAAAAGGTGTGCCAGATCTTTGCTAGAAAAGCTACCCAACGTAGCCAGAACAAGATAAAAATGTCATTAAGAAATATTTTTTAAAACAAATAAAAACACAATAGAACGTATTAACTTCTGGTTTTATAAGTCATTGTGCAGCTATAGAGATTTCTTTCTCTTTGAGTTTTGAGATCACAGATCTAGAGTTTCATTTGAAATAAAGGCTAGATATCACTAAAAAGCAGACACCAGAATAAAACATTATCAGGATTGGATGATTTTTCATGGAAAACTTTGAAAGAATGACCATTGAGTGAAACTAAATAAAGATGAAACTTCAGACTTTGGTATGGCTTGATTGAAATTTTATAGTCAGGGGTGGCTAGGTGGCGCAGTGGATAGAGCACTGGCCATGGAGTCAGGAGGACCTGAATTCAAATATGGCCTCAGACATTTAATTATTACCTAGCTGTGTGGCCTTGGCCCAGCCACTTAACCCCATTGAATTCCAAAAAAAAAAAAAACCCTTAAAAAAAAAGAAATTTCAAAGTCACATTAAAGTCACATTTGTTTTCCCTACCTGAAAGCCCAGTATCTTCTGGAATTGGTTGACAAAAAGACATGTTTAAGGCCATAGGTAGTTCCTCGGCTATTCCCCAGCCATACATCAAAGCCTGCATCTGCTAGAATGAAGGCAAAGCTGTTGTTCGGAATGTTGGAGATCCAGGAGATAGATGAGGCCAAAAAACCATGCTGCAAAAAGACGACAGGCCTCTGAGCTGAAAGGGAAACAGAGGGAACCATGACTAAACTTGTGCCAATGACATGGATAATCTTTCCTTGCACCCATGAACTTTGGATTCCCCCAAGAAACCAGAAGAATAAAAAGGTCAATATTTTATTTAAAACAGCATTTCCTGAGCTATACCCTTCTAGTCTCAACTTTAGAAGAATAGGGTGGTTCCCCTTATCTTGATGGTTATAGGAATGAAGTCTATTAGGTTATACTCAACTACTCTAAAGTAGGCTCAGGTAGACACTGCCACATTTTCAAGTGATTGAAATGACCAAAAAGACGTTCCTCTAAAATTCTAGCCCTATTATGACTGAAAACAAAATGAAAAGTTTCTACATATAGAGTTATAAGGGATTCATGAGATTAACTTAATGCAAATAATAATAAAAATAGCAATTTACCCTTTACTTTCTCTAATTTGATTCTCCTGATCTTGTAATGTAGATGCTGTTATTGTTATTCCCATATTTCAAATGAATAAACTATGACTGAAGGAGGCAAAATAGTTATTAAGTATCTGAGGGAGGATTCAAATTCCGGTCTATCTCGACCCCCAGTCCATATCACAATGGTACCACCTAGCTGCACCATAACAAAAATTAAGAGAAAGAGAACAGAATGGAACGGTTGGAGGCCATCCATCTTGGCAGTGGGAGAGAACTGTACCTCCGTGATTTACTAACCAGGTTTAGCGGTTTCTGTTGGGGGAGGAAAGGATTTTTTTTTTCATTAGAAGAACTTCCACTGAGTCAAAGAACACAGACTTTAGGGAAATGGCAAACTCAAGAAGGAAAGACCAAAAGGAACCCAGGCGAGGCTGTCAGAGTCCTGAGTCACTCAACTTGGACCAACTCATGTTGTCTCTCAATGAGTCTGCTGAGTGTCCAGGCAAGTGCCTGGCTCTGAGCTGTGTGTTCCAGGATAACAAATATGAGGGATGCTCCCAAAGAGTGATGGCCAAGAGCCCACTACTGTCAACAGAAAAGACTTGTCAGCCACTCTTCCCCAAAAATCCCAGAATCTGCAGACCCTATAATTAGGATAGCAACCCACTATTTATTTCCTTGAATCTCATTGTCAGGCCCTTCTGTGGTTAAAATGCCAAAGAAGTTGGTAAATCTGATTGTCTCAGTAAATGAGGCTTCTAATCCTTTGCCATGCTTTAGATGACTTCAAAATCCTTCTCCTAATCTGTGTTTTCCTGAAGGGAAGACAAAGCCTTCAGCTGAGAAAAATTTCTTGATATTTGGAAGGGTGCTTATTAGAAGTGGAAGAGACCTTAGGTTATTCAACATCACTCTCTCACTGAAAAGAGAAGACAGAGCCCCCAAGAGAAATGCAAACAATAGGGTTGGAATTCAAACCCATATCCTTGTACTACAACCCTGGAACTTTTTGATTTGACAAATACCTGATAAATTTTTGTTTATTCTTCCATAGGGAATTCTTATAAGGGTAAGTATATAGAAATCATCAGTCACAACTTCATACTCTTCAACTGGATAGTCCCAGCGACGAATGATTTCACTCTGGTTGGGGGGAAAAGTACATTTAGTACCGAGTATTATCATATCAACTTTTATGATAACTATCCTGTTTTCTTATTTTCTAAATAAATATGAGACTTCTCTACTGTGTTATTGCTCAGACTTCATGATCTGCTCAAACTTGGAAACACAATTTTGGACACAACGATCAGTTAAGTGTGGTTTTTCCTACTAAGAATAAAACTTACAACATTCATAAAAACTTCAGGATTCGTAGGTTTGATGATAGGATATAAGAAACATTCTGTTCCCAGTGCTTGGATAGTAAAAGATGCCAGGACAAGTATCCACATATTGTCTCCACCTGAAACATGGGAAAAAGTGGCTCTGTATAAGCAGTGTCAAGACCAATGGTCTTAGGTCAAATCAATATGTCAGAACATGTTCTTAGAATTGTAGTATTAGATGAAGAAAGTAACCTTAGAAGACATTTCTTTCATTCCAGTGGAGGAATATAGAAACTAAGGCCTAAAGACACAAAGATACTTACCCAAGATTATAGAGGGAGAAAATGATTGAGACCAGGATTCAGATTAGGTCATTTGAGCCAAATTGTCATAATTATATTTCCTCAATTTTGACTTTCAAGGCAGAAAACACATTTAGATTGTTTTTAACCAAAATCCCTTGGTCAGATACTCATTATGGCTTTGAATTCAATGAAATTGAAAAGTTTGTGAGTTAAAGCAGTCCAACTATCCAGCAAATAGCTGTTGATTTAGGAGAAAGATGGGACTGGACATATATATATATATATATATATATATATATATATATATATATATATATACATATGTGCTGATTGAACTGATAAGATCACCATAAGATAGAAAATAGAGAGAACACAGAGGAGGGCTCAAGACAGAACCCCAGCATGCAATTTTGCTGAGGGAGATTTAATATCAATGATGAGCCCACAAAGAATGGGGAGTTATCATACATGTGAAATGGGAGTAGGGAACCTCCAACGCCTCAGATCATATTGGTCTGGCACTATAAGGCCTGGAGATAGTCCTGGATGGGAGGCATTGCCAAGGCAACATAGTTGGGACTCAAATTATATTATATCTAGTAGGTTTTAAAGGGTGAATTGATTAAATGTTTGACCAAATATAGCCCATGATTGATATTAACAATATTCAAATGACTTTTGGCAGAAAAAAAGGTCCGTACCCCTGACGTGGAAGAACCAGGAGAGGACAGTTGTGCAAAAACCCTGGAAAGACTAAAGGGTGGTGACCAATCCCAGATGTTGATAAGAGGTCAAGAAAGATAAGTTTTGAGAAAAGGCAAGATTTTGAAAGTGAGAGATCTTTGGTACCCTTAGAGACTGGAAGAAGTCAAAAACTATATCACATGGCCTTGAACATTGATTGTATTTTCCAAAAGTCTTTATAAGAGGGAGAAATGATATAAGATCATAGTTTGAGGGATTGGCAAGATTAAGGTTTATTAAAAGAAGGCTGTTATAAATGTCAGGAGGCACCAAGTTTGGGCATCAATGGAAAAAAATGTTCGAAAAACAGAGGGAGTGTTCACACAGGAGACCACAGGTAGTAAAGAGGGGACAAGAACAAGGGCACAAATAGAAATATTGACCTTGATGGGAGAGACAAGCCATTCTGATAACATTGAGAGGAAAGAGTATTCATCTCATTAATAAGTTAAAGCATTACACAAAATGTGTGTTAGGTAGGGGATGGGAGGTCCAATAAAGGAAGTTTGATTATTTTTCCCCTTCATTATCAAAAAAGAGCATTAAATCATAGAGTTAATGCCATGACATAGGTTTGAATTAGATTTGAGTGAGGGAGTTATGCTAAGCACCAACCTTTACTTTTTCCTCTGGAACCATCTGAGTCTGATAGTCAGATATGAATCAGAATGACTGGAGATAGTCCTGGAAGTGAGAGGCAATAAGGATGAAGTGACATGTCCAAGGTCACACAGTAAATGTCTGAGACTGAATTTGAACCTGGATCCTCCTGACTTCAGGGTTGGTGCTCTACCCACTGTACCATCTAAGGGAAGGTTTGAAGTTGTCACTGTGGAAAGTGTGATTAAAAAGGCAATAAGGGAAGTGCTATAGGTGAATCTTCTTCCAGTAGTCTTCAGTATCATAGAGGAAAAGTGGAGAAAGCTGGGAGTGCAGGAAATACCTACTTGGGACTTGGAGATGCAAGTTTAGTGACAAAAGAAGCAAAGGATTCAAGGGTAAATGACAATGAAAAAAAGGGGAATGGTCAACCATAAGGTCAAGATTTTGAAAGGAAGGTGTAGCTAGGTGTTGCAATGGATAGAGCACCAGCCCTGGACTCATGCAGACTTGAGTTCAAATGTGACCTCAGAAACTTCATTCTTACTATCTGTGTGGGTAATTTTTACCAGCTGTGTGAACTTACCCTAATGCATTACCTATATCTATCTATCTATCTATCTATCTATCTATCATCTATCTATCTATCTATCTATGTATATATACTAAAAGGAGTAGAGACATTCCTCTATCTGTGTGTGGGGGGTGTTGTAACGGATGGGTAAAACAGAGAAACTCCCTTTGTTTTTCTTGTGACTGGGAGGGTCACAATGAGAAAGAAGTGAAAAGTTCAGGAGAACTGAGGGAGAGGGAAAGACAGAAAGATAAGTAGTTCTAGTCTAAAAAAGTAGTTTCAGAGTTTGGTTGGGTGAGATCGAAGGCACAACCATCACTTTGTGTACCTGCATAGTAGTGCAGCTTTTGAGAAACAAAAAGGTGGATGAACTAGAAATCCAGAGGGCTATGATGTTGGTTATTGGATTTAAGAAAAATCAGGTACTGAGCTACTTGAGAAGGAAGAAGAAATGATGTGGAGGCCAGATATGATGGCTTCTAAGAAAACAATAGAGAAATAGAAACTAATTGGAATAGATGTCAAAGGAGCAAAAAAGGTCTAGAAGTGGTAATAAGATCTAAGGACTTCCTGGACCAGTATTAGTGTTGGGCTGGGAGGAGACAGATCAGTCAAGAAAGGAAAATGAAGAGGGACAGGCAGACAGGAGAGGTGTATATTTGTAGAAAAAGTTGGCTACAAATATTAACCTGTTAACAATGGAAGAGGAGCTCCAATCCATTTTCCACCAATAAAGATTAAGCACTTACTATTTGTCATGCACTATTGCAAGATTCTAGGGGATGATGTTTGTCCTGTGTTCTCAAAGATGATCACGACATCAGAGAGGTGATACCATGAATTTGATTTGATTTGAGTTGAGTTCATACTGTGCTAAGTCACCAGCCTCATTTTCTCCTCCAGAGGGCTGGCACCCTACCCACTGTGCCATCTAACTCCCTGCTAGGGATAAAAATACAGAGAATGAACAAACCCCTGATTTGTTTCTACTGGGGGCAACGTGTGTGTGTCTGTGTGTTTGTGTGTCTGTGTGTGTCTGTGTGTGTGTGTGTGTGTGTGTGTGTGTGTCTGTGTTTAGGGGGAGGGAAACCAGAAACTTTAGCAGTCACTTAGGCTAAGGGGAAAAAACAGCTAGCTTTCTGCCAACCTGAGTAAGTATCTAAAGCTAAACAGAAGAGTTTTTATTTTTCCTTAGGAAGTTGTTTGGGTACAATTTATAATTAATCAAAATTACTCTGGCAGCAATTTATACGTTGTCCTGAAGTGGGAAGAGTTTGGGGCAGGGAGAACGATCAAGGAACTGCTTTAATAATATGGGTGGCAGGCGATGACAAGCTTAATGAATGTCATAATTATGAATGGATGGCCAGGATGAAAAAGATGCAGTAAAGGTAGAAATGGAAAGAACTGGAAAGTGCTTGGGAGAAGGATAATCTAGTAAATAAGGGCAGCTATGTGGTACAGTGGATAGAGCACTGGTCAGAAGTATGAGAGTTAGAATCCGGCCTCAGATGTTCGATTCGCTGTGTGACCTTGGGTAAGTCACTTCACTATGACTGCCTTGTATCCAGGGCCATGTCTAGTCATCCTTATTCATATCTGGCCCCTGGATCCAGATGGCTCTGGAGGGGATTTAACACAATCTCCACTCACTCAAATTCAATTCACGTACTTGCCATGGTATCATTTCCTGTGATGTCATGGTCTTCTTCAAAAACTGAGAGGTAAAAATTATAATCTAATGGATAAAGCTCTTAATTTTGGATTTTCTCCAAAGGTCAATGGTCAATTCTTGGTTCTCTCTCTCTCTCTCTCTCTCTCTCTCTCTCTCTCTCTCTCTCTCTCTCTCTCCTCTTCACACGCTTCATCTCATTGTCTCACACAGGTTTCATTCTTGATGCAAGTGACCCCCAGATTCCCATGTTCAGCTCTAGCCTCTCTCCTCAAACAATGTTTGCTGAACTGAGTCAATTTATATGAGAAAAACTGGGGACTAGAAAAGTCAAGTGACTATTCCAAGGATATTGAGTACTAAGGAGCAGAGTGTAATGTTATAAGATCTCACAACCTTAGCTCTAGAGCTAGAAACATCTCATTTTCAGCTAAGAAAAATGAGGTTCATGGAAATTACATTGTTTGACCAAGATCATATAAGTAGTGCCAAAGTTTAAATTTGAACCCCATCCTCTGATTACAAAGTAAACCATCTTTCCCTTTTTTCACAATAATTCGTTTTAAACAACCTTGGTCACTTTTTTGTTCTGTACATGCAATTCATCTTTTTCATCTTTGGATCCTAATTCCAGTCCAATTTTTGAAGACTTTTTTATGGGTAGCACTGTGATGAGTAGTATGCCATGAAATCTATAGTTTGCACATAGGAAAATCATTTACTTTATTACAACTATTCTATGTCAGCTAAAAGAATAAAATATCCTAATAGGGCCTCCTGGAACTTTCTTGAGTTTGGGGAGCTTACCTTACGTAGAATTCCCGTGATGTAGGAAGACCAAAGTTTCAGACAAATCTTGACAGATCGTTGGAAGTCTCTGATGACTTTTAAATGCTAGGCTATCCCAAGGATCTGACACTAGAAAACAGGGGGCTAAAAGGAACATGGATCACTACATCTCAGACAACCAGTAGGCAAAATAAGCCAGATTAGACACTCTAAATACTCTTCGGGGAGATCACGTGGGAACACCTGTAGAGGATGGAACTTGTTCTTCTGCTCCTCAAGGAACAATAAAATGCAGCATGACATTACAAAGAATGAAGCAACAATTCATGTGGAAGAAATTGTTTATTATCTGTTCTGACTCAATTTTCTCCTAAGACTAGGTCAATGCAGAGTGGAAAGCAGGTTGGATTTACTTTATGTGCCCTAGGCTTCTGAATCAAAACTCCTAGGGCTCAGGTTTTTCACCCACAAGCTGATTTTTAAATTATCTTTGGGTAATATAGTTCCAACATTACTCTCTCTCCCAAATAAATGGTGCATGCATGTATAGAGTGCCAGGCCTCACTGATGTCATCTTCCTGAGTTCTCCAGACAGTTACTAGTTATGTGACCATGGCAAGTCATTTAACCCAGATTGCCTTAGTTTTCTTCTCTGTGAAATGACCTGGAGAAGAAAGAAAATGGCAAACCACTCCTTTACATTTGTCAGAAAAAAAACCCAATTTGGTTCATGGAAAGTCAAATACTGATGAAACATCTGAACAATAAAATTCTTGTACTACTTACTTCACAGGTTGGTTGTAGAGAAAGTTTTCACAAAGCTCATCATAATCTACTGATCTTACAGAGTTTAAGTGTATCTGGTGAAGCATGAGGGAACAATGAATAGAGGTTAGCAATGGAGTGAGCATAGAATTAGATCTTTGTAGGAAGGCAGATAGATAGACCAGTGGATAGAGTACTGACCTTGGAGTCAGAAGGATGAGAGTTCAAATCTGGCCTCAGACACTTGACATAAGCTGTATGACCTTGGGCAAGTCACTTAACTCTGACTGCCTCACATCCAGGGTCATCTCCTGATTCATATCTGGTCACAGGACCCAGATAGCTCTGAAGGAGAAAGTGAGGCTGCTGACATAGCATAACCCCTCCTCACTTAAATAGTATGAAGATGAGGAAGTAGAAGCCCCTGCATCTAAAGACTCCATCAAAATCAAAAGGTGGGCTCAGGGTATGCTATGACAGAGATCAAAAAAATATTTGAAAATCAAGTAAGGGGGATAGAAGAAAAATTGGGAAAGGAAATGGGAGAGATGCAAGAAAAACAAGAAAACAATGTCAGCAGCTTAGTCAGGGAGATCCCAAAAAAATGCTGAATAAAACAACTTGTTAAAAACCAGCTTAGGTCAATTGGATAAAAGGTTAAGGAGAAGAGTGCTTTAAAAAGGAAAATTGGCCAGATGGAAGAGGAGATAAGAAAGCTCTCTGAAGTAAGCAAATACTTCACATGTAGAATGGAGCTAAGGGAAGCTGATGACTTTGCAAAAACTCAAGACACAGTACTTCAACAACAAAAGAATGAAAAGTTAGAAGAAAATGTGAAACATCACATTGGAAAAACAACTGATCTGGAAAATATTAAGGAAAGATCATTTAAAAATTATTGGTATACCTGAAAGTCATGATCAGGAAGAAAGCCTTGACCTAATTTTTAAAGAATTCCTATAGGAAAATCGCCCAGATATCCTAGAAGGAGAGGGTAAAATAAAAATTGAGTGAATCCGCTGTTCTCCCCTAGAAAGAGATCCAAAAAAAAAAAAAAAAGAGAGAGAGAGAGAGAAAATATTACAAGCAGCCAGAAGGACACAATTCAAATACTTTGGTGCTACAGTCAGGATCACACAGACTTAACAGCAACTACATTAAGGGCTCATAGGGCTTGGAATATAATATTACAGAAGACGAAAGAGCTTGGAATGCAAGCAAGAATCAACCACCCAGCAAAACTGAGCATCCTCTTCCAAGGGGAAAGATGGACTTTCAATGAAGCAAGGGAATTTCAGTTGTTCCTATTGAAACAACCAGAGCTGAACAGAAAGTGTGACTTTCAAATACAGGACTCAGGTAAAGCATAGAGAGTGGAGAAGGATAAAATATGAGGTTCTTAATGATGATGAACATCATGTATTCCAGCATAGAAAAATGATACTGATAATACTCATATGAAACCTCTCATTCAATAGAGCAGGTAGAAGGAGTTTATATAGATGAAGCACAGGAGAAAGTTGAATTTGTAGAAATAATATATTGTAAAAATGGAGTCAATGACTAAAAGGGAAACGTACTGGGAGTAAGAGAAAGGAGAGGTGGAATAGGCTAAGGTACTTCATAGAAAAGATATTTTTAAAATTTTATTGCAATGAACTATTGCAATGACATGGAAGAGGGGAAGGTGAGGGGAATGAGGGAGCCTTCACTCTCATCAGAGATGACTCAGAGAGGAAACAGCATGTACGCTCAATAGTGTATAGACATCTAGAGAAAAAAGGAGAGAAGGGGGAACGGGGGAAGTGGGGGATGTGGCTGATAGAGGAGAGGGTAGATCATAAGAGATAACAGTTAGATATAATGCACTATCTTTTTTACTTTTTTCCAGGGTCTGGGATTGGGTGGCCTGTCCAGGACCACAGGGCTGGGTGGTTTTTGGGTCTCAGGGGTGGCATGTGGGCTTGGAGCCCCTTGGCCCCAGGGCCAGTGATCAGTCCCCTGTGCCACTCAGCTACCCTACAGCACATTTTAGAAGAGGGACAGAGTGAAAGGAGAGAGAAAATATAATATAAGGGGAAGGAATGGATGGAGGGAAATACAATCAGCAACAACAACAGTGGAAAAATAACAGAAGTAACTTCTGTGATGGACTTATAAAGAATACGATCCACCTGAGACAGAGCTGATGGTATCAGAACTTAGACTGAAACATATTTGTTTCTCTTTCTTTTACTTTATTTCTCATGAGGGTCTATATTTGGGGGGGGAGAGGGGGCATTAGGTTTATTCTTAAGCAAGAATATAATGTATAAAACATCACCTGTACAAAAATTTTAAAAAATTCAATTAAAAAATGAAGGGAAAACATTATTATTATCAGTTTCTATTAATTAGTCTAGACTAATTTGTAGCCTTTTTACTTTTTCATTTTAAATTTGAATGTCCTTGAAATGACTTTGCTCAATGTATCCTCTTGCCAAACTTTATTTACTCTCTGCTTCATGTTGCTCATAATGCCCATCATTCTTTCTGATAAGATCTTAAAGGTGACTTTTATTGTAATCCAATCTTTTCTTTGCCAGTCATTTCTTATAATTTGGCAAGTAAGTCAGTTGTTTCTTGATTAGGATGATTTTTGGACTCTTGGTATCTTTGCTGTAATTAAGATTGGTTTGATTTCTAAGTTGAATTATTTTAATTGCTATTAATGCAATTTCTCTTGTTCATTTTCCATTTTTTGTTTTTATGAATTCATTTAAATAATGCATATATCACTTGTTTGCATATATAACCCATATAAAATGTAACCCACATAATATAATAATACTGTTTCGTCCTTCATTTGTGAAGATCACAATATCAGGGAGGTGATGCCATGACAAGCATATGAATTGGATTTGAGTGGGCAGGAGGGGGAGCTGTGATAGTTCAACAGTCCCATTTTCTCCTCCAGAGTCATCTGGGTCCAGAGGCCAGATCCGACTTAGGATGAGTGGAGATGGACCTGGATGTGAGGCAATCGCAATGCTTACCTGGCTTGCCCCAGGTCACACAACCATTTAACAGTCAAGTGTCTGAGATTAGATTCGAAGTCCCAACCTCCTGACTCCAAGGCTCTAACACTGTATCACCTAGCCACCACTCATTTAATATATATGCAAGAAATACAAAGTCATTTCAGGGAGGGGAGAAGGGGTAGAATATTGCTGAAGGATGATACAAAGAAGGGGGTCTTTGAGCTGATATTAGAAGGAACCTAGTGATTCTAATCAGGATTTCTTAGTTTCTTCATCTGTAAAATGAACTGAAGCAAGAAATGGAAAACCACTCTATTATCTTTGCCAAGAAAAACCAGAATGGAGTTGAACTTGACTGAAACAACTGAGCAACAACAAGGGATTCTAAGATGAAGGAGAGAACTCTAGACGGGAGGGATGATAGGCAGTGAAAAGACAAAGAGTGTGAGAAAGAGAAAAATAAAACCTTCTGCCTGGAGTTTCATTGAGCTATGGGTGGTCTCATTTTGTGTCATCTTAACTATCAAAAGAGAACACACCTTCTCTTCAACTTCTCCCTGTGTGTATGTTCACACTTAGATTCTTAACGGAAGAATGGAACTCTTTGGGGCAGAGATGAAGAGGAAATTCATTCCAGGTGTGTGGGATGCCTACTGGAAAGCAAGAGACACTAGATAGAGACAGAGAAAGAAAAAGCTGGTCACTTTGTTTTTTCTTCTTTTTGTTTAAATTTTATTTATTTAAGGCAATTGGGTTACGTTATTTGCCCAAGGTCATAAAGCAGGCAATTATTAAGTATCTGAGGTTAGATTTGAACTCAAGGTCCCTTGACTCCAGGGTCAGTGCTCTACCGATTGTGCCACCTAGCTGGCCCACTTCGTTTTTTTTCTAATGATATTGTATTTCTTTCCAATTACATGTTAAAACAATTTTTAACATTTTTACAGGGTTTGCAAGGCAATGGGGTTAAGTAGCTTACCAAAGGCCACACAGCTAGGTAATTATTAGATGTCTGAGATCGGATTTGAATTCAGGTGCTCCTGACTACAGGGCTGGTGCTGTATCCACTGCCACGTAACCTCCCCAATTTTTAACATTTTTTTAAAAATAGTTTTGAGTTCCAAATTCTATAGCCCCCCACCCCCCCAACCTCAGTCTGATTTAGGTTTTACTTGTGCAGTTATAGAAAACATTTCCATATAGTCCTTTTGAATAAGAAGACTTGAATCAGAAAGAAAAAAAGAAAGAGAAAAATAGTATACTTCGGGTTGTATTCATATAAAATAAATTCTTTCTCTAGGGACAAAAAGAACTTTCTCATCATGGTTCATTTGGGATTGTTTTGGCTCTTTGTACTGCTGTATGGTTGAAAATAGCTGAGTCATTCACAGTGGATCATTGTACAATGTTGCTGCTAATGTTGACAATGTTCTCTTTCTTCTGCTCAATTGACTTTGTACCTATTAATTCGTAAAGGTTTCTCCAAATTTCTCTGAATTATCCTGCTTGTCATTTCTCATAGCACAATAATACATTCACACTAATGTTCCACAGCTTGTTTAGTCATTCCCCAATTAATGGGCATCTCCTTGACCCCTAAGTTTCACTACAAAAGGAAAGCTAAGCCACTTTGGTTGAATTATGAGGCATAGGAGCTAATGGGTCAATTAGCTTAAAAAAAGGTAAATGGACTACAAGTTGTTAGTTCTTGTCCTTCATTATGGAAGAAGACCAAAATGACATCACAAGGTTTGAGAAAAATGGCACTATGTCCAACTGTGGCTGATTGGACCAATAGGAGCTCAGAATGCTCTACCACGGGTTGGGCACAAATAGGCCATGTGAATCGCTGGGGTGGGTACTCTAAACTGGCAGATGTCACATTTCCTTTGAGTTGCTTCAATTCTCCGTCCCTCATAGAGTGCAGCCCCTCTCTGATGAGGGCACCCCGTCCTATGCCAGTGTCTTCCATGCTGTACAATCAATTCAAAAGTTCTTCAGTGAGACCTTCAGTGTGTCTTGGTATCACTTCTGCCTACCTTGTGAGTGTTTGCCCAGTGGGAGTTCTCCATAAAATAGCTGTTTTGGCAACTGTACGTCTGTTATCTTAACAACATGTCCAGCTCATTGTAGTTGCCCTCTCTGTAGTAATGTTGGAATGCTAGGCAGTTTAGGTTGAGAAAGGTCCTCATTTTACTGTAGAGAAAATGTGGAGCCATTGGAGTTGGTTGAGTCAGGGAGTCACAGGATCTGATCTGCACCTACTGGAAAACTCTTTGGCAAACAGTCTCTGATGGATGAGAATGGAATGACAATTGAAGTAGAGAGACTATTTAGGAAGCTTTTGTAATAATCTAGATGAGAAGTGATGATGGCTATGATGGCAGCTATGTAAGGGGAGAAAAGGGGTTCGATTCAAGAGATATGGTGAAGGTAAAAAACTTCAAGATTTGGTAAATTATTGGATATGGAGGATGATGGCAAATGAGGATTCCATGATAATGGCAGAAGGTTATTAACTTGAAGTCTTGGAGGATGGTGATGCCTTGGCAGAAACTGGGAAGTCTGAAAAGAGGGGAGGGTCAAGTGGTAAAAAAATGAGTTCAATTTCACACATGTTAAGTTTAAAATAACATTCAGATATAGGTATCTAATATTCAAGGCAGCTAGTTGGCGCAGTGGATAGAGCACTGGCCTTGCAATCAGGAGGATGGGAGCTTGAATCTAATCTCAGATACTTGACACTTACTAGCTGTGTGACCTTGACCAAGTCTGTTTGCCCTGACTGCCTCATGTCCAGGGCCATTTCCAGTCATCCTGATTCATATCTGGTCTTTGAAAGCAAGCGACTCTGGAGGAGAAAGTGAGACTGGTGACTTAGTACAGCCCACCCCTCACTCAAATCCAGTTCATGTGCTTGTCATGGCATCAACTTCCTAATATCATGGTCTTCTTTTAGAGCAAAGGATAAACATCATCATCATCATCTAAGATGCATCTGGACATGTCAGACTGGAGCCCATGGGATAAAGTGGAAAGAAAGTACAGAGAAGATGGAAAGAAAAAAGAAAGAAATGAAAGAAAGAAAGAAAGAAAGAAAGAAAGAAAGAAAGAAAGAAAGAAAGAAAGAAAGAAAGAAAGAAAGAAAGAAAGAAAGAAAAGGAAGGAAGGAAGGAAGGAAGGAAGGAAGGAAGGAAGGAAGGAAGGAAGGAAGGAAGGAAGGAAGGAAGGAAGGAAGGAAGGAAGGAAGGAAGGAAGGAAAGAAGGAAGAAAGGAAGAAAGAAAGGAAGGAAGGAAGGAAGGAAGAAGGAAGGAAGGAAGGAAGGAAAGAAAGAAAGAAAGAAAGAAAGAAAGAAAGAAAGAAAGAAAGAAAGAAAGAAAGAAAGAAAGAAAGAAAGAAAGAAAGAAAGAAAGAAAGGAAGGAAGAAAGAAGATACAGTGACAGAAGGATCTATTTTCTATTCATCTCTTTTCTCTCTCAGTATTCATCAGTGTCTACTGATTTAACTATCATCTTTATGCAGGTGACTCAAAGATTTATATATAATATACACATATGTGCAAAAATGTTTTCATAACTGGCTCCGCACATGTATAATAGGTGTATATATATATATATATATATATATGTAGATGTAAATATACATAATGTAAATCTCTGTATACATGTATGCATATGTTTTTATAGATACCAAGGCATATCCTAGTACCAGAAGCTATCATTGCGATAGGTGCTGCCACTTGGTTGTGAATCTGGAACAGTACAATACCTGAAAAATTAACAGTGAGGGTGGATGACAGGACCGTGGAGAGCTTTTGTGACATTCTTGGCTCAAGTTCTCCTTCTACCTGACTGACCAACATTTTTCATTCTCCTCCACTTGATCCGCATCCACGTCACACCAAGACCCACGGGTGTCTTCCAAGTGGCTATTCTGAGTCCTTTTATCTTCTTCCTCCATGCTATTTTTTTTTTGTTGCTATGATCTTCTCTCATGGATTCAGTGATCATCTCCAGGCACATGATTCTCAGATGTCACGGTACAGGCATAGCGTCTTTTCTGGCCTCTGGCCTCACATCTCCAAATACTATTGGATATCTAGAATTGAATGTCATGTGGACAACTTAAACTCAACAACTCAGCTCGATGGCCAAAACAGAACTTATCCCCCCCCCATTCAATCCTGTCCCAAACCCTCTCCTTTCCCCAGCTTTCCAGCATCACCATGCTTCCAGTCTCCTAAGTCACAAGCTAGGGATTCTCTTCAATGTCTCTTTGCTCTCAATTCCCAAACTAAATTGGTCGCCAAGTCCTGTTGACTCTAATAAATCCCTCACTTATCACTCCTCCTCTCAGAAACTGGCACCACCCTGGTGTTGATCTTCACCTGGAACATTGGAAGAGCCTTCTGATTATTCTTCTTGCCCAGTTTTTCCCACCTAAGACCATTCTCTACTCAGTTGTGGAGGTCTGACCTAAACCTTAAGTCAAAGCATGTGACTCAAGGGGCAGCTTGGTGGTGCAGTGGATAGAGTACCAGCCCTGCAGTCAGGAGTACCTGAGTTCAAATCCACCCTCAGACACTTAATAATTAACTAGCTGTGTGGCCTTGGGCAAGCCATTTAACCCCACTTGCCCTGCAAAAACCTAAAATGCAAAGCATCTTTCTCAGACATTCAGTCAACTTCAATTAACTCCAGGAGCAAATATAAAATTTTCCATTTGCATTCAAAACCCTTCATAGTCCCTCCTCCATTTCCAATCTTCTTATACTTTCTATATACTCTGCTATCCAGTGAGGAGGAGGAGGATTGTCCTATGTTCTTGGAGAACATCAGGGAGGTGATGCCATGAAATGAAATGTCTGTGAATTAGATTTGAGTGATAGGGACTGGGATAAGTCACAAGCCTCACTTTCTCCTCAGGACTCTTTGAGTCCAGTGGACAAATATGAAGATAGATTGAAGGTGTGAGGTGATCAGGGTTAAGTGACTTTCCCAAGGTCACACTTACTAAATGTCTGAGGTCATACTTGAACTCAGGTCTTCCTGACTTCAGGACTGGCACACTACCCTCTATATCATCCAGTTGCCCCTATCCAATGATACCGGTCTCCTACTGTACCTTGCAAAAAGATGATTCATCTCATGATTGTGTGAAAGTTCACTGGCTAACCCCATGCCAAGTTTGCTCTCTTATCTGTTCTCCATCTCCTGGCTTCCTTCAAGTCCTAAATAAAGTCCTTCTTCTATAAGAAGGCTTTCCTGATCTTCCTTAATGCTACTACCTATCCTTCCTTGATGACTTCCAATTTACCATAAGATATATAGATATAGATATACACACTTAGATAATATTTATTGTACATATATCTACCTTGTATTCCAAAGCTATTTGCCATTTTGAAAATATATATGTATATTTTACACACTTATATATGTGCATCCATGCATACACACATGCACTCTGAATCTTGTCCCATTAACTCAGAACTGAAAGCAAGGATGGTTTTTGCTTTTCTTTTTTCATCCTTAGCTTCTGAAGCGAGTGTTTATCACAAAGTATATGCTTAAGAAATGCTCATTAACTTCATGAAAGTAGAAAGACTGGACTGCAGGGCATTTCCAGTAAAGACCTAAGTACAAGAAGTCAAATGAGAGCTGATTGCCACTGTCAACTGGATGCTGGAGAAAAGCCATAAGATGGTAAAGAAGTGAAAGCAAAGGATGAGATAGATATTGTGAGTGTGACCTGAAGACCCACAGAATGCTAAAATGTCATCCAGGAAGGTTTGGGGCAACTGAGTAGAAGCTTTGAAAAGGATCTATAGGAGAACATGGTTGAAATCTCACCTCTCAGTGTACCCAGGCAATACTCTAGATTCCCTAAATTATAGGGCAGCTGCTAGTTAGTATCAGTTGGCATATCTTCTTATTAGACATCATCCAACATCAATGAAATCACTTGTTAGGACCCCTAAATCCACTTGCCCAATCCAAAAAATTACAGTGGGGTTTCACAACGTGTGATAAAGGTAAAAATGTAGATTAATGAGCATGACCTGAGCATAACCAAGAAAAACCTCCCCTTTATCCCCTTGCTACAATTGGGCAAGACCATCTGACTGCAATGGGGTTTCCTGTCGATGTGAAATAAGAAAGTTATTTCTTAAACATCTTTGTACTCTACCCGTATGGCCCGCCTTTCTTCACCCAATAACAATGGACACACTATTCTTATCTGCAAAAGAGTTTCAGAGGTTTTGCAGTCCATTAAGGCTGTGAGTAGTTGGCAAAAATTACTTCAAACTGTTGAATTCAACCATGAAAATTTTTTTAATCACCATGACAGTCAAATGTGTTAACAACAATCTTTATTTCTAAGGTCTTGAATAAATTATCAGATTAATCACATGAAGTCTAATTCATTATTAGGAAGCAATGAGTCAAAGGAAGTCAAGAGATCCATGACCCAAAAGAAAGGAAAAGGAGATTACCAATCAGATGTTCCTTCCATCTAAATCCTCTTGAAATTTTCCAAATGGTTATTGAGTATAGAAATGATTTCAGAGTAAACATAAAAATATGATTCATTTCCTCACAAAAAGTCAAGCTGATTGTAAGAAGGGATATAACTTTGGTGAATGACATTTGGAAGTTTAGACAGGAATTGTCTGACATCTTTTGGACTAGAGATCAAATCCTTTTTACCAAACCAAATAGCCATTGGTCCTTTCACTTTGCTTGTGTCATAAGGAGGAGTGGTCTAAATGAAAAGCAGAAACAAAGATGTAACAAAGCCAGTCTAGGTCTGCTTAGGAGTCTTCCTCCAGTGAAGTGACTTACACCTGAATGTTCTCCTTCTGGCTCTATTCTCCTTTTCATCTTCCCTCAGAAAAGAAAGATGAAAAATGAGGTAGGAGATCAATAGGAAGGGAAGATGATGGAGAACTGCCTTCTGGAAGAGAGGAGATGAGGGAGAACTGCCTTCTGGGAAGGAATTCCCTCTTACCTGTTTCAGGGCTCAGCAAGAGTATGGAAGTGTGAGACTTCTGAAAGAAGGTGAATGTCTCTCCTTTTGACTTGGGCATTTCTTGGGTAAAAACACAACTTGGGTAAAAACAAAAACATTAGCCTTCATTCTCAGTCTTTCTGGCATTTGATAAACTTGTTGTTTCATAACAAAAGTTGGAATCTTTGCTCTCTTCCTTTCTCTTTAGAGGAGTTCTTAACCTGGATTCATTGACCCTTAAGGAGTCCACAGATAGATTTCAGGGGCTTTGTGGCAATTTGTTTTGGAGCCAAGTTTCAGGCTTGCCAATATATTGGCCTATATCCTAACAGACCCAAACCTGTTGATTCCAGGCAGAGAGGGATTATCCTGGCCAGCTATGGAGATCTTGAGGAACAAAAATAACTTTGGTTTTATATCCGAGTACCTAGTATATTCATTCTTTGTCACATTTTATTTAAGGGACTTGGGTAGGATCACACAGATAAAAATGTAGAAAATTTGAACCTAAGTTTTCCTGACTCTGAAGTCAGCTCTCTGTCCACCATGCCAAGAGGAAAAGATTTATTGATGGATTAGAAGACATAGTATAACTCTAAATAATTAGAAGTAGAATAATTGACTTTTAAATCTTCAAAATGTAGAGAATGAGTGACTATCATTTCTGAACATCAAAGTTCACCAGAGGCCTGGGGATTGTCTCATCTTAATCATAGGGTTTGTGTGCCCAGAATACTTAGTGACTAAGAAACTTCTTAAACCTACACTGAAATGGAAGCATGCTGTAGTCCCAATCTGCCTTCATGTTTTGTCCCCACAAAGGGTCTGCTCTTGGGGAGCTTGAGGACCAGGATACATATATCCTACTGTCTGGTCACGATCTTTGAAATTCCAAAGGCAGTCTATTGGTAATCTCCAGCAATCCAAGGCGATTTCATGGAAGAGGATAATATCAGTGATTCCCTGTTACAGGATACATGGGGGCCTAGGTTATGGAGTCCATAGCACCAACTTTGTCAAGAGATAAATTATTAGGTATAGTTTTCACTATTCTCCCCTTACCCAAGTTAGTATTTGGAGATAATCTTACCGGATTATAATACTTCATATTCAAAGCAGGACTCCTCTGGTCATAAGCTTCAAATCTCTTTGAATTAACAGACTGAAAAGAAGGCCAAAATCAATGACCATAGATCATTAGGGACATAAGGAACCTTAGGCAGAATCCAGGCTAAACTCCTGATAACAAATAATAATCCCAACCTGGATTTCAGAATATTTGATGATCCTCACCACATCCCTTGGAGGTAGTTCCTATTTGGGAGATGAGAAATCTGAATCTCATAAGGATTAAGTGGCTTCTTCAATGGCCAAAGAGCTAATGAACATCAGGGATGGGATCTGAAGTGACATCTTCTTGACTAAGCCTGGCATTATGTCTACTACCATTGCTGTCCTGCAGGTTTCTCAGATGCTAAATGACTATCATTAAAAACATGGCTGTCTCTTCTTTTCTCCCTTCTTCTACCCCAACCATAGCAGTTACGTGTCAGATAGTGGAACATTCCCTTTGGAACGATGGATTCTTCACCTTGCTAGAATCTTAAGGAAGAAAATGCATTGATAGAACAACTGTGTTTCTTCTTAATCACCAATCATATTTGAAAAATATTTCAGTTAAATGGATGAATAAAGAGTTATCAAGGCATATGTCCTTCCACCCAGAGCCAGAGTGAGTTTCCAACTCCATGGGAACTTTCCCTGGTTAACCCTCTGCTACAGATGAAAAATGGAACAGGTCCATGCCTTGGAAACTATGTATTTACCTTCTATTTCCTCATTTCCTTGTGTGCTATATGAGGAGGTAGGACCAAGCTAAGTATCTAGAGAACAGCTGCTCTGGAGGCAGCACAAAATAGTGCTAAATAAAAATATATGGGAGGCAATTTTCTAGGATAACTCAATGAGGAGCGATAGTAAAATAATGGAAAATTTTAAAGAACATGGAAAACTATTCATCTTTGTGACTAGATTCTCATATTTGTGAGGTTATTTTTTTATTTTGAGAATGACCCATACATATATTATGTATCTTCAATGTAAGTCCTCTGGAGGTCCATGTTATCTAAAGATCACTGGTACCTGAGAAAGACCATCCAAATGGAATTCATTTACCACAAGGCCTAACAATTCATAGAGAAGAGTGAAAGAGATTTGATTGAGACTTTGTCTTGAAAAATATGATAAAAATTGTGATAAGAAGTTATTTTAACTAATTTAACAGAATTGAAGTGATAATAATTATAATGATATTATATGAGATAATTCTTAGCAAAAATTAAGTGTTGATTTTGAGGAGAGGATACTCCATTTTCTGACAAGATTGTAAAACACAAGGATATGACATCCTTCTTATCACATTTAACAGGATTCCTCAGTGAGTAATTGTTGCCAACTAGCATCCAAGGGCTCCATTAATCTTCCCCAATAGCTTTCTGAATCCTTTACTATTCAAATCATTTCACCTTGGACAGTTACTGAGAGCCAACTGAGAAAGACATTAGGAATAAGTGGGGAAAGGGGCAGCTAGGTGGCGCAATGGATAGAACACTGGCCCTGGAGTCAGGAGTACCTGAGTTCAAATCCGGCCTCAGATACTTAATAATGACCTAGCTGTGTGGCCTTGGGCGAGCCACTTAACCCCATTTGCCTTGCAAAAACTAAAAAAAAGGAGTAAGTGGGGAAGGGGGAAGGAGGAAAATGGTTGATTCATTGAGGAACATGTTTGGATTATGATTTTTCCTTCTCTACCCACCCTCACATGGAACAAGCATGACACATGAATAAAGAGCTGGCTACAGAACAGACACATGGGGATTTGTGACCCTGCTGCAGCTTCTCAGTGCTCAGAAAATATATCAATCTGCACTGGTAAAGGAAGTTTTCCTGACTGGAAATTCCCTACAGGAGAAACTACGGGTCTGAACTCCACTCCTGTACTAAAAACATGCAGCCTCAAAACTCTGGATGATATTGAGTGTGAAATGAAAACAGGCTCCCTTTGCAACACTTGGCTGCCACAAGCTACAATTCTTTTTTCCTGTCCCACAATTGCCTGGGAGGTGTTAGAAGATCTTTGACTCTGTTCTATTTACTGTTGGATGACCAGAAGCTCAGTACAGCAAGCACTGCCTTCAGGGCTTTCCTATAAAAATGCTGCATTTGTTAAAAATCTACAAAATTCCTTAACTGATGCAATCAATAAGAAACTTCAGTTCAATGACCTTTTCATTAATAGCAATTGAGAAACTCAAGTGGAAGCTGACCCCTGTCATAGAGGGTGGCTTGTCATTGGTCTCTATAGACAGTGAAGTCATCCTGGTTCTCTTACTGGAGAATAAGATCATGCTGATGGTCTCAGGCCTCATAATATTAATTATAATACCTAATCGGGGAAGTTGGCCATGACCCTAAAGAACTAAGCCTATCCACCCATCTAGGAGTAATGGGGGGGGGGGGGAATTGAGGAAGAATATTCCACAGAACTTGAAATGATTCCAGGTCAGCATTGAAGGATGTGCACATTGGTGCCCCTGGGTTCCCAAACCAGGGGAGTTATACTAGTGATGATTGGTGTTGAGTGTTAGGAAGGAAAGAGTCCTGTGAAGGTACCTCTCCTTTCAGTGGTGTCCAAGACAAATAGAACAACTCCTGTCCCTTTGATCTCTTCTGGGCTTTTCTGGAACTCCCTTAATTGAACTTTTGGTGAGATGAGGGTGTGAGGAAACATGGGAGCTAGATTGTATTTAGAACACGGTTGTTCCTTTTTTTTTCGGGTGTTCCTTTTCACAAGCTAATTGTACTTCAGAGGTCTTAGTGCAATTTTATGCTCCATTAATTTAAAATGAAACGAAGACTTTTGGTCCATGGTATATATATATTTGTATTCATTTGCACATGTAATAAGCATGCCCCCATACATATGTATGTTTATATGAATATATACATATTGTAAAGTTGATGTCTCTATGGATTAGTATATATGTAAATGTATCTATGCACCCATATGCATGTGGACTTATATGCTTATTTATTTATACCAACGATGTCCCAGTCATTCTACATAACTAAATATCATGAAATACTAAAATTGTAAATGGGCCCAAAGAGAGATGCTTGGGGGCCTGCGTCAGCTGCATAAAAACAGTCTGAATGTAGGGAGGGATGGAAGTAATCTCATTTTTAAGAAAATTTTATTTATTTAAGGCACTAGGGTTAAGTGACTTGCCCAAGGTCACACAGCTAAGCCATTATTAAGTGTCTGAGACTGGATTTGAACTCAGGTCCCCCTGATTCCAGGGCTGGTGTGCTATGCACTCCATCACCTACTTGTCCTCCTAAGTAATATCACTGAGTCAATGCATAATCAAGGAATAGCCATGTAGCCGTGTTTGGGCAGCTGAAAGCTTCTCTAGGGTCCAGGCAATAGAAAGAGATTGAAAGGGTAACCCAGAATAGAGGAAAACTATCCTCAGTGAATTATTTTGGAATCAAATTAGAAAAGTTATACCTGCACAAAATGGCGTATGTCTTGAACAGAAGACCCTACCGGAATTTGTGAAAAATATATAACACTGAGACTCTGTAAAAATAGAAATTAAGAGATATTTTTTAAACATTAGTTTCCTTTCATGACTGATGGCATTCTAGCAAAATTTGACTGGAGTATTTGCAGACTAATGAATTGGGATTGTGGATTAATGAAGAACCTTCAGTTGGGCTAGACCCAGAGAAATCTTTTTTACAATTGAATTGGAGCCATGCTTGTTGGAAAAGAGTCAATGTGTTGAAAATGGGGAGGATCTGAGAGACCATCTAAATCAGAATAGAAGTCTGTGTCTGGATGGATGTCAATCACCCAACAAGCATTTGTGAAAGGTCTCTGAAATAAGTTAAAGGCTGTGAGGAGGTAGAATGGACCCTGATCAAATATGGGGCCACCAGAGGCAAAGCAAAGGATATATGCTGACTCCCAAGGTGGGAGTCTGAGGGACTGGAAGGTGTTGGGGGGAGGAGTGAGAAGGAGGTAGGCATAGGGGGGGAAGGTGATGCATTCTGTTTTGAGCATGGTATATTTGTTATGCCTACCAGACATCCAGTTAGAGATATCTAGCAGGCAATGGAGGATGTTAATTTAGAAGTTATTTGCAAATAGAGGGTGCTTAACTCAATGGCAGCTGATGAGATTACCAAGATAGACAGTGTAGAGGAAGGAGAAGGCCCAGGACCAAGGACCAATAGTAGAAGGAACCAGTGGAAGATTCTGCAAAGCAGACTAAGAAGAGTCAATCTGTCAGAGGGAATGAGCCATGACAGAGCAATGTCACAAAAGTCCAGGGAGAAGTGAACATTGAGGAGAAGAGGTTGATCAACAGGTTTAAGAAGCCTGTTGAATCCCCACACTAAACCCTAGAACTCTAGTTCATGACTTAATTGAAAGCTCTTTTTTTTTTTAAACTGCCTCTCTGTTCCCTGATCTGCCTGTGTCCCCTTTGTCTTCTAACTGCCCTCTTATCAGCCTCCTCTGCTCTGGATCCCCTTGAGGCCCCAGATCTCCTTAAGGCCACCCTTGCCTTTTTACTTTATTACTTGAGGATCCCAGTTTATCCTTTAAGTTTATGACTAGTCCTGCCTGCCCCCTATTGGCATCACTTACCTCTGACTTGCATTTACCAATATGTTTATGACTTTATTAGAGGTTAGCTGCCCCTTGTCAGTACTTTCCATCCCTGGGACCAGTATCCACATGCATCATGTATCTTTTTTCTCTATCCTTTTTAAGAAGCATGTTTAAAATTTCTCTTTGATAGCGTCTTTTCCAAGCCTAGTCCACTGTTCTATGGCAGTGTTTGATAAATTCCTACTTGACTGAGGGAAAGCCTGTATCAGAGAATTATTTCTCAGACACTCCGCATCAAACCCCAACAGGGTCACATGCTGCAGAGGCTTGAGGAAAGTTATGTTTCAGTAAAGTGCTAGAGGAAGAACCCAGACTACATTAAAGGTGTTAAAAAGTCAATTGAGATCATGCAGTCAACTCCTACTAGCATTGTGGAAAGAGAGGGAGTTTCAGGGATAGCACGGGAGTCAAGTGAAAGTGCTCTACAACCACATGTATGCTCTACAACTATTCTGTTCATTAGGGTGTGCGGGGATCCAGCCTCCGCGGGGTCCTTGGAACTTGACAGGAGGGATAGAGTCAGCGAAATGAGTTGAGTCAACAAGTGGGTAAAGGCAGGAGCAGGTTGACTGACTGTCAGCTGCTTAGATTTATTTTTATAGTCTTAGAATCATATGAAACAAGCAAGCTAAAATCATTTCCTTGGTTACAAAAGTGTACAATTTTCATCATTAATCACATAGTTCATATGGTTACAAGTTTGATCATGTAGTGATTACAAGTGTGATTATCAATCATGTAATTAATTTTCTTGTCCCTGCTCAGACCGTGATGACCTCAACCTGCCTGTTGCCTAGCTTGTTTGCTGCATAGTAAAGTTATTGATTAAACAGAACTTTCCTTAGAATAATCTTTGATATAATTTGTTTAATGGAATGCTTCTATGTTTTTGTACCACATATGTAATGTTTTCGATATGCTCCCTTGACAACCTATAGTGACGGTAGCTATGTTTGTCCACCTGTCCGTTAACTCCTTCAATAACTAATTTTCCTTTCAGCCCTTGTTGGTAGACGCTACGGTTTCTATGACTTTTTATTCTTTGCCAATAAACTAAGGCTGTTAAAGTTCACATATTGGTTACCTATACTAACTATTCTCTCACCATCTTTATCATATATTCCTGTGTATAATAAGGGGGGCAAAACTGTTAATTTCCCTGGAATTCTATATGACCCATCTTGTATCTGGTTTCCCTATATATATTCTGACATCTCCCTGGAACTCCCAGTGCTGTGTCTTCCAAAGATTTCATAATGCTGAAGCCTTTTGTATGTCTCAGGGAGAGGCAGTCCTGTTAAATTTGGACAGAGTTCACAATCTGTTTTATTCAAGGAATTTCTCTGAAATCCTTCCTTTATAGTCATTCCACTATTAGGATGAGTAAGTTTTGCAATCAATAATAGACCTATAAATATGGGTATACATGGAATCCCTATATATATTGAAGAAGGAAATGTTGTTCCATCAGGCAGTGTGACTGCCCTGAGTCTTCTTGCCACGACTGTGTCAAACAGCTTAGAGACCCTGGCTCCCAACAAGGGTGGGTGTATATTTGTGTGTGTGTGTGTGTGTGTGTGTGTGTGTGTGTGTGTGTGTGCATTTATTCTACTTATTTTGTTGAATTTCATGGTATTAAATCTGACTAAAGTCATTAGGATGCTGTCACAAATTGTAGAAAAGATCTCATGGTTGCATAGTTCCTGACCAATGAAGCGATTTAAAAAGTTTTTTGGAAGGAATTCCTTTTCACCTAAAAAGATCTGCAAAATGTTATGTTAAAAATATATCTATGAGAAATAGTAGATACCTGTTCCCTCCCACCTGTACACTAGGGATGGGTTTCTCAGAAATTTAGACATTGTTCAGCAGACATGATCTGGCAGGGATCATTTTCCGTAGAAGCCCCTATTCATCACTCTCAAGCTCCAGTCAGGGTCCAAAGGGAACTGGTCCTGAAATACAGCAATGAGCAAAACCAAAAAAAATTCCCCAAAATACCCTTTCCTCCTGGCAAAAATCCAGTGATACCTGTCTTTAGTTACTAGAAACAAAGATGCAAGTTGTTGGCTTCCTCTCCAGCCCACCTGAATAGGTTCTGCATGCCTGAGGATGTGGTGGGCAGAGGGTTTCTGAGAGGGAGCCAAGAACATTCTGAGGCCTCTTTAAAGGGAAGAGGCCACATTTGTAGTTTGTTTGTGAATCCCAAGTGAAAAATAAACATCTTTAGAATAGGCCAGTAATGGAACTAATAAAAATCACCAAATTAAGAGAGATGTTTTCTGGGCCTCTAAGAGAAAAGAGAACTAGGTAGGGATAGGAGAGAGGAAGGAAGGAAAAGGAGAGGAGACTAGCTTGTGGGGCTAGGAAAATTCTGAAAGGCAACAGTAAAGGGAGAATAGAACTCTTGTAGGAGGGGAAGAAACAGGAAACCATTCAGGAAAGCTCTCTTTAAAAAATGAGGAGTGCTTCTGACCAAGTTGGCTGCCCCAAACAAGATAAAAACTGAAGTATTACAAAAGTACAAATAATGATAAAAATATCTGATGAGCAAAGAAGCTTCCATCCAAGAAGCACCCTCAAAGCCAGACAGAACATCAATAACAAAGAACACCATGTGCTAAGGCATGAAAGATGGTAACCTCCCAAAAGAATCATCAGAGACCCACATAGCTTGTAATGCTCTGTAACCTGGAGCAGCAAGAGTAAAGAGTTCACCCAGAAATCTCTAGAAGAGTTGAAATTTATAGTAGAAGACTCCAGGAGCAATAGTGACCAGGGCGACTGAGATAACCCAAGGCTCTGTCCAAAGTCATAGTATAATGCCCTAAATATCCCAAAGATCCATGAGAATCTAAGTCCCAGAAGCAGAAGTAAGTAGACTCAGTTTCCTCAGGGTCTTCTCTTATAGCCATGCAGAAGGGTTGACATGTAAAAAATTAAACTTCCTGTAGAGGGAGACAGATAGGTCTCTGAGAGTTAAGGGAAATGCAGGCGGTCACTCAGCTACTGTAGTTAGCATGTGGGGCAGGATTTGGACATAGATGTACTATCATTCCAGTTCTCTGACCACTAAAGTAGACTGCTTCTTCCCCAAGAAGGATGCCTAAGGGTCAAGACCTCAGAAGGTCCTGAGAGTCCTTTCCTTTGGGCCTCTGGTACCTGAAAGTTCATTGCTATTTGAAGTGACACTTACCTTAAATAATCTTTAGGGAGATGCATCAGGAAGGCCACAGAACCATGCAAATGATTAAAAATGGAAAGTGGAGCCAGTTAAAAATTGATCTTGATCCTTTCAGCTATTTTGGGATAGGTTGACAATGCTGCTAAGGCTAGAAGAGAAAAGTCAACTAAATCATTTCATTCAGTAACCCACAGCCACCAGTCCAATTCTATCTCCTGCTTAGACTGTGCCAGTTGTCTCCTATGTGCATTCCCTGCATCCAGTCTCTCTTACATCAAATCCATCCTTCCTATTAAAGTTTTTTCCACAATTTCACCTCAATCAACATTCTCCTGTCTCTTCCCCTTGCTGCCTCTGAGTCTCAGCTCTACCATCTATATAAAGGGCAAGCAAGGGGACTTATGTGACAAGGTTGATGTGAGAATCAAGTGAGCCATGGTCCTTATAGTACTTTGTTAACTTTCAAGTGCTGTATAAATGTTTACTGTCGTGACTTTCTACACTCTACAGCAACTAGCACAAAGCTTGGGAAGTCAAACGTGATACAATTAATGTGACGGGAGGAAATGGATAAATGGATTAAGGAGAAAACTTCCTTTGGTGGGTAAGGTGGAGAGATGAATAGCCAGAATAATGAATGAAAATGCAAATGATATTTGGAAAATGTTTGCCAGTTGCACACATATTCTATGAAACAAAACTAAAGGAAATTCAATTCTATAGACCACTGACTTTTGAGGGTCTGAAGTTACCCAGAGATTTAAGCTTCATTTCAAGTACACATTTTGATAAAAATTATAGTTCATAAGACCCCACTTGATGTCTTCCTTTTAACAAACCAGAAAACATGTCAACTGAAATCAAAAGTCCTCTCATAGCAGTGCAGAAGGGTTGACATGTAAAAATCAAACTTCCTGTGCTGTAGATGAGGGAGGTAAGGGAAATGCAAGTAGTCATTCAGCTACTGAAGTTACCATGTGGGACAGGATTTGAAGACAGATATCCTATCATCCCAGTTCTCTGAGCACTCCAGTAGACTGCTTCTGCCCCAACAAGGATGCCACAGGCAACTGAAATATCCTTCCATGGTCTCCAGGAGCAATTAAATGGCATAGAGTCCAGAAGATAGAGTACCAAACCTGGAGTCAGGAAGATTCTTTTTCTTGAGTTCAAATTGACTTACTAGTTAGCCACTCAACCCTATTTACCCAAGTTTCCTTATCTGTAAAATGATTTAGAGGAGATGGCAAACCCCTCTAGTATCTCTCCCAAGAAAACCTCAAATGAGGTCATGAAGACCTGGACATAAGTGAAAACTACTGGACAACAATTACTAATTCCAAAAGGGTTTAGTTCTTCCAGCATCCTAAAGGGGGTGTTGGCTTACCAATGCTGGTCCCTTGTGAGTGTCCCACAAAATAAATTTTCTTTTGCCAACTTTCTTTTTTGATGAGGTCAAGAATGGCTGGAAGATCATATCTGGCCATTTCATCATAGCTACAGGAACAAAAGACAAAATAAGCCAGTGGAAAGAGAGTAAAAAAATAATTCCCATGTTTAGATTCATCTCATCAGCAAAGACTCATGCACAAGTGACATCAAAGATCCACTCTCCTCCCCCAGTCAAGGACGTGTGAGGTTGAACAAGAAAGTGGTGCATCATGGAGAAAGATGGAAGAGCAACAAAGACCCCACTTGATGTCCTCTACAAGGACAAAGGGTTCTGATCATGGGTTCTTCCTCTCCAAAAACCTTTATATTGATTTTATCTGGATACATTTCCATAGATATAGATTGGCTCCCCTGGCAGAACATAAACTTCCTGAGGGAGGGGACTTTTTCATTGCTTAGTATTTGCACTTAGTCCAACATCTGGACCACTCATTCATTAATGAAATGACAAGCACAGCAGTCACATGGATTGAAAAAATCTGGATGGCTTGAGCTCCATAATCAAGCATGTTCATCTAATTGAGATCAGTTCTATTAGAGCATTGGTTACATAGGAAATTTCTGGAGCTAGTTTAACAACAGAGAAAAAAGCAATCTTTCAAACTAAATTTATAATGGTATTTTTTTCAAAAGTTGTTAAAAATACTTTCAGAGTTGTGAAATTTGCAAAGCATGTTTCAAATATTATGAGTGACTGGAAAACTCTCCTGATTAGTGGAGATTGATAATTATCTCAAAAGTGATCATGGCAGCTGGATAGAACAGTGAACAGAGTGCTGGGTCTGGGGTGAAGAAAACCTGAATTCAAACCCAGACTCTGACACTTATTAGCTGTGTAAGCCTGACTAAGTCACTTTACTTCAGTTTTCTCAACTGCAAAATGGAGATAATAATAGTATCTACCTCCTAAGCTTATTGTGAGATACTTGTGAAACAGATAGCAAAGAAGAGGCATTGAGTAGGCACTTTTAAAACCTTGATTCCTTCCTTCATTTTATGCTCATAACAACCCTGGTAAATGAGGTACTATTATTCCTATTTTCCAGATGAGAAGCTAATACAAATAGAGACTAAGTGAGCCCAGCATCACAAAGGTAGTAAGTATTTGAGGTAGGTCTTCATGACTCCAAGTCTAGAAGTTTACACACCTCCTTCTGGCTACCTCTTTTTAACTTTAGTCAAAAGAGAAATGCATGGTTTTCTGTAAAATAGGACCATGGGACAAACAACATTTTAGGAAAGCAGGGAAAGAGGAAGATTCTCTCTGATCTATATGGTACTTTCTAATCTGTGCCTTGGCTCCTTTTAAGCTTTGGGCATCTTGACCCTCCCATCCTATGGTCATACAATCTCCCTCCTCTTGTTGCCCTTTGGTCTCCCCCTTATTCCCAAAGGCAAGAAATAAAAGTGAGGCACAGTTGGGGTAGGAAGGGGAAGGAATGTGAGAAAAAGGAATCTGACTCTTCTTATTCCAAACAAATCTTTCAGCACAAAAATATGGAACTCAAATTTTCTGAGTCAAGGTTTTTGAACCTTTATTTCTTATTCTACTTGAAAAAGCTCCTGTCACTCATACTTTACTCATTTTATTAAAGTTTGTCTTTTTAAAGAATTACAGGGAATCTTAGATCTGTTCTGCCTCTGGTAAAGAGACAGAAATGAGAAAATATGGTTTCTACCTTCTACTATTGTATTGAATGACTTATAGAAGAGAGGATTCAACTGGTCATTCTTGACACTAGATGTCAAATTTTGATACAACAGGTGGCGGTTACCAGAAATAAGACAAAAACCACCCTAGTAATTGCAAATTGTAAATTAGAAGTAAATTACAAGTGAAATGCTACTTATTTCCCTACCTGAAAGCCCAGAATTCTTGGGACTCTGGTGATAAGTTCAAGTGTTTTCTGGACCAAACATTCTGACAGCTATTCCCCAGCCATACATCATGACCAGCATCAGCCAGGAGGAAACCCAGGCTATTGTTTGGCAGGTTGGAAATCCAGACTCTGGCAGACATGAGGAAACCATGCTGGAGATATTCAACAGGCCTCCAGACTGAGAAAGAACATGGGAAACATTTAATAACAGGATTTCTGCTAAAACGTGAAATGTCCCAAAGAACACCTTGAGTCATACCCACCAGAATTTTTTCTAATTGCCTCAAAGCTATTGAAGTTTTCTTTGACTATATCTTTGTCTACATTTCATGGATTATCTGCATTACCTCAATAATACCTGTCTTTTCTCCTCCTCCTTTGACCAAGAGTGAATGGTATATTAAATAATCAAAAGACAATGCACATGGGGGCAACTAAGTGGTGAAATGAATAGAGCACCAGCCCTGGAATCAGGAGGACCTGAGTTCAAATCCGACCTTAGATACTTACCAATTGCTTAGCTGTGGGACTTTGGGCAAGTCACTTAACCCCATTGCCTTGCAAAAAGAAAAAGGATAAAGACAGTACACAAAATGAAGTGTACACACTCAGTAAAGGACCTATGTCATATACCTAGCATCATGTGATCTGTTATAGAAAGAACTCTGGATTTGGAGTCATAGACCCTCAGAATTCAAAATGATGTTAGATATCACTGAGACCAAGGTATCACACAAGATACCCATCTGTAGTAGAACAGACAAGGTCCAGCCTCTGTACTAATAAAGGGGAACTCACAACCTCTTGAGGTAGCTCATTTTACCTCTGGATAGTTCCAAATATTAGGGAGGTTTTTATATCTTATTTATGGTAACTTCCATCTGTTGTATCAAAATTTGACAACTGGTGTCAAGAATGACCAGTTGAATCCCCCTCTTCTATAAGTCATTCAATACCATAGTATATGGTAGAAACCATATTTCCTCATTTCTGTCTCTTTACCAGAGACAGAACATATCTAAAATCAATGATAGTACCAACTGAAATTTATTTGGCAAGGTACTTTATTCAATCCAACCTTCCCTGACACATGCATAGGTCTCTAGGCTGGATTCCTGATTTTCATTTCCATACTCCAAAAACCTTTTCACAATGGAACTCACCCTTTCCCTGGGCATTCTTCTCTGAGTGTCCTATAGCTTTTCACCATCTTCCTGAAATGAGGTATGCATAATGAATCACAATAATCTGAATGAGACATGACCTTATTTCTCTGAACTTAAATTATTTCTCTGACCTGGTTTCTCCATGTGGAAGCAAGAGCTCAAAGCCCCCGGAGTGTTATAAATTGGAAAATTTAACCAAACACATACTATACCTGAATGATGACCATTTGGTTTTCCATGAGGAATTCTATTAATTGAAAGAGTGTAACCATCTTGAGTTACAGCTTCATATTCTTCACTGGGATAACCCTAATAAGAAATTACCTGACTCTGTACAAAGAAAAAGCACATCCTTGGTTATAACTACAATATTGAAATTCCATTTGGCACAGCATATAACAAAGAAACAATAATTATACATTCCATTTTGCAGGTGAATTGACCCAAAAGATTGAAGAGCATCAATAGTCATATAGTCAATTTAGAATAGTTTTGCTAATACTGAAAACAACTCACAATATTCAATTTTACTTCTGGGTTATCAGGATGGACTTTCATAAACCAGCAATGGGAATTCCCCAAGACTTGAAAGAAACATACCATAGGTAAGAACCACCACATTTTGTACCTATATGAAAAAGGCACATCATTAGATGGGTTTCTATCAGAGCAAGTTTTATCAAGTGAGGGTACATTAATGTCCTGTGATCAACAGAGTTTCAGTCTTTGCTTTGAGAATGTGATCAAATCGATGGTTTCAGGAAAGAGCTTGTCAATCTCTGGCTTGATGACTCCATTCACCTCCCCAAGAACAACCCAGACTTCTCTCTGGCAACTGTCCTAGGTCTGTGAGCTGACTCCCCTTGGAGAACAGAAGCTCCTTACAGGAAGATCTGAGCTTTGTGTTTATATCACTGCCCCTTGGCACAGTGCCTGCCTGCCACATAGGAAGCATGTAACAGATACTTTTTATTCTCTTTTTTATTCTCTCCAGAGGGTACTTCCAACTCTCTTCCCCGACCATCTCTATGACAAATTCTCCCCTCACCCCCCAGACTTTAAGGTAACATTAGACATTAGACATTAGACTCCTGTGGTCTACCCCTTCTGATTTCTTCCAAAACCTCCATTTTAAGGAAGAAGTCCAAGTCCACTGTGTCTCCTCTGTTTTGAGGTTGAACTCCAGAATTTTTTCTTCAAAGCCCCATTATGGTGGTCCATTCATCTCCCCACCCCCTTTTTAACTCCCTTACAAGCATTCTCTAGACCTATTAGAATGTAAGCTCTTTGAGGACAGGCACTGTCTTTCTGCTATTTGTTTGATATAGAGTCAATACTTACTCAATGCTTGTTGCCTTACCTTTTTCATTCATTCCTTTCAATTAACCTCAGTTATCTTTTCTGTCCCAGTCCTTTTTCTCTGAAGTATCGTCCAGTGAAAACAGAACTGACTGCTGGGGATCTAGGTTCAAATTCTGCCTCTGAGACTGCTACCTGTGTGACCTTGTTCAAAGCACTTAGTCTTCTATCTTTCTATCTATCTATATATAGATATATAGAGATAGAGATAGAGACAGAGACAGAGACAAACATAGACATAGACATAGACATAGACATAGACATAGACATAGACATAGACATAGACATAGACATAGGCATAGGCATAGACATAGAAATAGATATATAGATATATAGATATATAGATATATAGATATAGATAGATATATAATGAGGGGAGGTGAACTAAATCACCTTGGAGGTGACTCTGAATAAATCTTTCAGTCATGTCCCTCATTGAGTTTTCTGTCCAGCCAATATGGCCCTAGTGCTGCTTCCTTTACTCAGTATTCTGAGATGACACCTAACCCCCAGCCAAAGAGCAGCAGATTTCATCATTGTTTGCTGTACACAGGAGCACCCTGTTTCCTCAAGAGCTATATCCTACCTACCGATATTCTGAAGGGAACTTCCTTTCTCTTACCAACCCTAGCTAGGTAATACAATAAAGAGAGTGCTGGGACTTGAATGGAGAAGACCTGAGTTCATATACAACCTCAGACACTTACTGGCTTTTTTGACCCTGGGAAAATCAATCATTCTCTATCTGCCTCACTTTATGCAACTGTACATGGGGATAAAAATAGCATCTTCCTCTCAGGGTTGTTGTGAAGATCAAATGAGACCATATTTGTAAAGTGCTTAGCACAGTGCCTAGAGTTTCCTAAATGCTTGTCCCTTCCCTGAAGCTGAACTTGTTCTTCCCATTTCTAAACAAAACAAAGGAGTGAAACATTCAAAGGGTCTTTAAGAATGACCCTGTACATGATTACACGCCCTCCACTAATCACTCAAGAGAAACTAAAAGTTCCCCAAACAAATACACTTTAAGAGTACATCTCCATCATCAAAGTTTCCCTATACATTTTTATTATATATATGTATCTATATCTATATCTATATCTATATCTATATCTATATATATATATATATACACACATGACCTGTCAAAAAGTTCTTGTTCTCCCATTTCACCCCAGATTCCTCATTCCTAAAATGTATGAGGCTAGATGATTTTATTTAAAATTCTAGCTTTTGGAACAGCTAGGTGGAGCAGTGGATAGAGCACCAGCCCTAGAGTCAGGAGGACCTGAGTTCAAATCCATCCTTAGACACTTAATAATGACTTAGTTGTGTGACCTTGGGCAAGTCACTTAACCCATTACATTAAATAAATAAGTTTTTTTTAAAAAAGTTCTTGTTCTGTGTCAGATACTATGCCAAGGACTAGATCTGTACAATAAAGGACAACCACTCTTTGCCTTCAGAAAACTGGCAGTCTAATATAGGAGAGAATATCTCTATCTCTATCTATCTATCTATCTATCTATCTATGTAGATATCTATCTCAGAAGGTTCAAGATATATATACAGAGAAGATGGAAGATAACTGCATGGGAATGGCAACTAAGGGATCAAGAGGTCTCCAGAGGGAGTTGATTCTTGAGTGGAGTCTTTTTTTTAGTCTTTTGCAAGGCAATGGGATTAAGTGGCTTGCCCAAGGCCACACAGCTAGGTCATTATTAAGTGTCTGAGGCCAGATTTGAACCCAAGTACTCCTGATTCCAGGGCTGGTGCTCTATCCCCTGCACCACCTAGCCGTCCCTTGAGTGGGGTCTTAAAGGAAGTCAGATTCTGTTGGAAAATGGTTTGAGAGTCATTCCAAGCCTGGAATAACCAATGCAGAGCTAATGAAACTAAGACCACAATGATAATGATCTGCTACATAATGCTCTTTCTCATTTATTTAACCACTTAGGATATTTTTAAGTCCATTTAATCAAAGTTTAACAAACATTGGTTTAGTCCCTGTCCTTATGGATTAGGAATTTGATGGGAAGCTAAGGGAATAATGCATACATGCCTTCCTTGATGGAACATGCATTCAATAATATCTTTACTCCTTACTAGGCATTGTGCTAGACATAATTATAAAAGTGATTCTCTCGTCCCATTGCCTGGAGGCCTTCTCTGAGACATTTCATTCTTCCCCCAGGGTACTCTTGAGGGCATCTCTCATCTCTACCATGACTCAAGTTGTTCTTTATGTCCCCCCCAACTTTAGGGGTCCTATTGAGTTTAACTTTTATACAGAAATATTTGCTGCCTGATGAAGCAAGCGTGTATGGAGAGATCAGGTCCCTAAGAAGAGGAAGGAGCTTAGCTTCACAGTTTCGACATTGCAATAATACCACCAAGTTCTAAGACCACATCCCTATTCAACTTCTGCTCCAGGATTGCAACCCAGGACCCTGACTTTCCAGGGCTTCCCTGCTGGGCCAGTAACAACATGTACTAGAATCTTGGGCTCTAAGGTCCCCAGAGGTCAAACTCCCAGGTCCTGGTCTTCACTCCTGGAGCCTAAAACTGAAAAGGACAAACAAAACAAGACAAAAATCCCAAACCCATTTCTTAGAGGCACAGGGACTTATATGGGAGGCAAAAGGAACACCACATAGAGAGCCTCCTTCATGCAGCAAGCACATTTTTTCTGCCTTTTTTCTTGTTAATATTTCTTCACTTCTTACTTGGATAACCACAATAACCTTCTAGTTGGTTTTCATGCCTAGACATAAAGTTATACTCCACTCTTCTAAAGTATCTTTGATCATGTCACCTCTCTGCTCCATGAGATTCTGATGACTTCCTTCCACCTTCAGGATCAGATATCATTTTCTCCATTTGCCATTTAAAGTTCTTCAGAATATGATTCTCTTCTTATCCTTCTAGTCTCAGACTGGATTTTACTCCCATTCACATATTTCATATTCTATCTATACCAGCTGATTTGCTGTTCATCAAACATAAGTTTGTATCTGTTGACTGCCTTTGTACCACTCTCCCCCTTGCTAGCATGTGTATCATGCCCCCTCCCCTCTCCTTGAGCTGCTTTGAAAACCTAGCTTGAATCCTACGATGCCTTCCCCAGTTTTCCACCCCCAGCTACTAGGGCCCTCTCCTCTCTGATCATCTTGACCCTGTTCTTTACATATCCATCTTAAATGTTTCTAATTATTTCCATCTTGTCTCCACCATAAGAATGTGAGCTCCTTGAAGGCAAATACTGCTTCTGCCTTCCTTTGATTCCCAACACTTAGCCTCACACATAGCTAGGAATAGGCACTTAGATGTATGTCTACTGAATGACAAATCTAAGATAAAATTTAACTGAAGGTGATATAAAATCTTAAGCTTATGCTCAAAGAATCAACTAATCAAATGTAAGGTGAGGAAGATAGAGTTAGATGTCTTCCCATCCACCCTACTCCATTTCCATTCTCCCAAAAATTAACAGATGTTTCTGCCCAATCACAGAAGGGAAAAGAGAAGGAACAAAAAACTGAACAGGACAAAATGTTGTTAGGTCAAAGCCAACTTCACTGGGACTAGCAGAAAGGGACTATTAAAACCCCACCACCACACATTTGGGGCAGTCTACTCTCTCTTGGTTCTCTTTTTACTTACTCTTAGTCTCCAGCCACCTGAATGTTAGTGGATCAGGATCTCAAACTCAACATGTCTGAAACAGATCCGCTACCCTATACCTCTGAATTCTTTCATTGACTTCTCTAATTTTTTTGATGGAATCCCCAAGCTTCCAGTCATCTCATTTCAGAGCTTCAAAGTCATCACTGATTCCTGACCCTCCTTCATTCCAAATAGCAATCAGATCAGATTGTTACCAAGTCTTGTTGATTCAACTTCAATAACATCTCTCACAATTATTCCCTCCACTCCAGTCATATGTCCACAACCATTGGTGGATATATTTCTGTCTTGGACTAATACAGTAATAACTTCCTATTTGGTCATCATCATCATCATCATCTCTCTTGGACTATTATAATAATTTCTGATTTGATCTGTCTGTCTCAAGTTTCTTCCCAGTCTAGTCAATTTTTTCTGCAACTGTCAGTGATGTTCCTAAAACACAAGTCTGATAATGTTTCTCCTAAACCTAATTATGACTCGCATTCTGATTCCAACTCTAATTGTGACTCTTCTAAGTAAACTTCAGAAGCTCCCTATTGCCTTTTGGATCAAATATAAAATTCTCTTTTTTTGGACATTTATAGCTATTCACAGCCTAGGTGCAACTTACCTTTCTAAATTTATGTTGTATTATTTCTGTTGATATAATCTATTGTGCAGTTAAATAAACCTTCTCTATTCCCCATAATCTACTCTTCTATCTCCTATCTCCATGCTTTTGCATTAATTACTTCCCATGCCTGGAAAACACCCTTTCCCTATCTCTGCCACATATAATCTCTAGTTTCCTTTAAAGTCCAGCTCAACAACCACCTTCTACATGCTTCTTCTCCCAGCCTCCAGCTGTTAGAACTCTTCCCCCATCACCAAATTCACTGGTATAAGCATGTACTTATAAGTTCTCCACTTCCAATCAACTTAAATTTCTTGAGAGCAGGAGCTGTCTCCTTTAGATATGGCACCCCAAAACATCCTTGACATAAAAAGGTGAGGCATCTATGTGGGACAGTAGATGGAATGATGACCTTGGAGTCTAGAAGAACTGTATTTAGATCCTGCCTCAGGGGCCTAGCAGGAAGACTCTGAGCAAATTACTTAATGACTGCCTGTCTCAGTTTTCTTATCTGAAATATAAAGTTAATACCATCATCTACCTCTCAGATTTTTGTGAGGAGCAAACCCATCTAAATAGGTTTGGAAACCTCATGGGACATCAATATTTACTATCCTTTTTTTTTAAGTTTCTACAAGGCAATGGGGTTAAGTGCCTTGCCCAAGGTCACACAGCTAGGTAATTATTAAGTGTCTGAGGCTGGATTTGAACTCAGGTACTCCTGACTCCAGGGTTGATGCTCTATCCACTATGCCACCTAGCCACCCCAGTATTTACTATCCTTATGATGATGATAGGTTTTTGAAAAATACTGGTTGAATGACTTACTGAGAGAGCATATTGCATATTAATTTCTGTTGCAGAATGAAGAAAGAGATTTCATAAGAAGAGAAAGTATACTTCCCTCCCTTATATTGCATGAATGGTCATAGTCTGTCAGTGTGCTGGACAGTTTTGTTGAACTTATTTTTTTGATTGTTAAGTTTTTAATGTCCCATTGTAACAGATAGCTCAATGAATAGGGGAGGGAAGAGGGATACATTTAGAAAAAGAAGTTGATGTAATAAGAAGGAATGAATAAAATTTTTAATTTTATAAAATCTAAGCAAAAGTTTTTGAAAAGGAAAGGACTTTAGTAGAGAAAGGTAGATGTGTGAAGGGAATGGCTAACATTATTTATTATTCAGAGAAGGAGGAGACCTAACAAAAGGACAATAATATATCCTATATTGTATTATATTAAAATAATTACATTATATTTAATATAATATGGCATATTATATCTTATATTGATTTTATTTTGATGTGATGTGTTACAATGCAATATGACATAACATGAAATGACATGAGATGATATAAAATGGTATGGCATGATATGATTTGATGTAATACAATATAATATGAATCTGAAACATCTCATTAGAAAAACAACTGATCTGGAGAACAGATTGAGGGAGAGACTTATATGAATTGTTTTCCTAACTGAAAATTATGATCAAAAAAAGAATCTCAATACACTATTACAAGAAATCATTAATTGAAATTGTCTTGAAAATCTAAAACAAGAGGTAAAGTAGAAATAGAAAAATATTTATACTATTCTCCACCTGAAAGAGATCCCAGAAGGAAAAATTACAGAAATGCATTAGCCAACTTTCAAAATTCCCAGATTAAGGAGAAAATATTTCAACCAACATAAAAAAAAACAATTTAATTACCATGAAAGTACAAATAGAATTTTACATGACCTAGTAGCTTCTACCCTAAAAGACCACAGATCTTGGAACATTAGTGACTCCAATCTTCTCCTTCTCTTTCAATGACTCCATTTCTCCTTGCTCATATCCCTAGAGTGTCAACCTTGGGATAGTGGTGCATAGAGTCATGGATGCTATTTTAATGACTTGTCCAACTGACAAATATATCAGTTAGATATGGTCCCTACCATAGATTCTCAGTTTAGGACGAGACCCCAATGGTCATGTGGCTCCATATGTTACTGAAAGGGAATTCCTGCAGCTAAAAGTTTCTTTCACAAGGGCAATGCCAACAGTTATATAAAGGAATAGGATTGAAGAAAGGGTAGATCTTCAATTTAGTTTGGATTTGGTGATGGATATAGATGAAACAGACTAATACATAATACGTAATGAGGTTAGGAAGTTAAGTAGAGGTCAGGTTATAAAGAGCCTTAATACTTTAATAAAGAGTTTATATTTGATGCTAGTATCAAAGAAGGAGAGAAGGAAGAGCTACTAAATTTTTATTTTTGTTTTCTCTGACAAGAAGAATTTTTAATCTGAAAGAACTGCTCTTCCAGATTAGTAGAGAGATAACAGAAGGGCAACCCAGTTGCTTTCAATAAATCAGTTCACTGTATTCCAGTTGTGGGAATTGAGTGAATTATTCTGATTCCATCTTGTGACTCAATTCCAGAGCTAGCTTAATTCAATTGAATAGCTAGCTATTCAATCATGGGACTAATCTAACTTTTGCCTTATGAGAAAACTTTATGGCATTATTTGAACCTAGCCCAATGTGACTGTGAAGATGGACTATCCCTACTGATTACTTAGAGACTCCTATATTAATGATCAGAAACCTTTAATATTCAAAGAGTAATATTAAAAGCTCCAAAGACTGAAACAAGCATTTTTCTCATATTTATATATCTTAAGCGACCCATGTGTCTTATCACGATGGTCAATCAGTTGCTGTTTTCATGTTCTTTTGATTTAATACAGATACCTATTTCTCTAGTTTTTATTAGTCAGGTTCCTCATTTAATCAGGTAGAAGGCTACTAAAGTTCTCTAGAAGACCCTTATTAACTCTAAGATAAAATGGAATCTCTTTAGTTTAGCATCTAAATCTCTTCGCAACAATTCCTATTTTTCCAGTCTTCTTGCAAATTATCCCCCTTACATATCCTACAATTCAGTCAGTCACCCTGCTAAAAAGAGGGCCACCAGGAGTGACTGGTGGTCTTATCAGCCAAGCAAGATTATCTGCTAATTTCCCAGGAGTCTTTCCCAAATTTCCCTCCTTAGAATGGATGCCTCCTTGTACAAATCCTTCCTATCCTTCTCTAATTCCTATTCATGCTTGATCCAGATAAAAAAATTTGACTAAAACTCATCAGATTTTGTTGCTTTGGGGTGCCCCCTTCTAAGGGGGTGCTCCATAGAGCTGACTTTTTTCATTTGTTTCTAGCTTGATTCACTTCAGGTATACTCATTAGAAACTTTGGTACTCCAAACTTCACTAAACTTTTATCAAGACCCTTGGCAATAAGAAAAGGATACTGAAATCAGAAAGGAAACTTGATTTTAAGGTTGTTGCTTGTTGTTTGTGCTTTCTACTTGGATTGATTATCTCAGAAGAGATTATGAAGAGATACCCACAGTGGGCTTTTAAGGTCAGCCAACTGTATATTTAAGAAAATCCAGAATCTAGTCTTTCTAAGATTAAAATGATCGAACTATTTCTATAGATGATTTAGATGAAGGATATTCTCTTCTACTTCAATCTAAATCAAATTTCTGGGTGGATGACCTCTCTAGGCACAAGATTTCCAAGATGCAGAGAAAAAAAAACATTTATTTGCCAATCTCCATTGTGTGTCTTCATGGACTTTAAAATGTCCCCTGGCCCAGACTCTACCTAGCCTCTCCAAATAAATTAAGGCATGGTAAGGAATCTTTGATAGACCTTGGCAACCACTTGGATATGCGGAATGAGAGGTAGTGAGGTATTGCCACTCCTCTATTGGCAAAGATGAAATCCCATGTTATCCTGCCAAAGCAAGGCCAGTAGTAATAGCCACTTTCTCATCCAGGTGGCATGTCCCAATATCAGTTAGGTGCTAATTTTCCAAAAGGTTTTCCCACAGACAGTTCAGCATGATTGAGCAAGCTAATCTTAACCCCAAGTCCTCAGGTACAGGTTCCCATCCTTCCCTTAATGCCTGATCTTGCTCAACCCCAGTAAGAATGCTAAAAATCTACCAGGCTTGATCCCTTCCCATTGCCTTCAACAAGAACCTTATCTTTTCTCTCTGGCTGCAATGTCTTATCTTGTTTTTAAATTAAATTATTATTTTTTTTAACATTTGAAGTTCCAAATTTACTCCCTTTCTGCCTCCTGCCCCACCCAACACTAGAGAAGGCCACAGATTTGACACAGATAAATGTGTGTGTATATATAGATATGCATCCATATCTATCTATCCATCTATCCATCTATCTATCTGTCTACACATATGTGAATATATACACATATAAGTAAAACTACACAGTGCACAGTGCTATAAATCATATCAATTCTTTCTCTGGACATAATAGTCTAAGACATAGATTTGTAATCAGTTTGAATATTAATGTTTAGATAAGCTTAGCCATTCACAAATACTTTTTAAGCAATATTGCTGATACTGTATATAATGTTTTCTTGGCTCTATTCATTTTGCCCTTCATTATTTTACACTAGTCTGTTTTTTCTAAAATCAACCTCCTCTTCATTTCTTACAGCAGGGCAATATTCCACTATTACAGTATTATCACAATCTGTTCATACATTTTGATGATGGGAAAATGCCCTCAGGGAAAACAGGATACTTAAAGATCAGGTTCAATCTAAGTGAAAAACTTAAAGTTCATAAAAAGCTAATAGCAAAGACACTTTAAAAAGTGGAAGTGGAAAGGGAAAGAAAACAGCAACAATGTGTAATTGGGCTTAGACCCATATAGATCCACCATGTGGAGCTGGGGTCATATTGGTGATTACAAGATGGGAAAGAAGTAGTCGAGTTAAAAAGAGAAAAGAGAGGAAAGGTTTAGGAAAGAGGAGAAAAATCTGAATCAAAATAGATCTAGTCACATGGAGCTGGGGCCACATTATCCAGCCACATGGCTAGATCCCATGCTGAGGTGAAAGAGGGGGAGAGAGAGAGAGAGAGAGAGAGAGAGAGAGAGAGCAGAGATTGTGTCTAGCAGAGGGAAAAAAAAAGACTGTGATCTCAGTGGACATCTACTCAAACACCTTTCTAGAGGGTGGGACAAGGGTGATGTTCGAGGAATTGTTTAATTCATTAATTTAGGATTAGGTTACTTAGGTTCCAATTAATTTTTAATTAATTTTCCATGGTCCTTTGTTGCATAGAATTTTTATTGCATCATGATTTGAGAAAGATGCATTTAATATTTCTAATTTTCTGCATTTGATTATAAGGTTTTTGTGCCCTAATACAAAGACAATTTTTGTCTAGGTCCCTTGAGTGGTAATAACAGTTCTACTGCACACCCACTATTGTCCATTCAACAGAAGCCGAAATGGTAGCCAAAATATTACCTAAGGAGAAATAAGTTGCACTTCTAAGGGGATGGATTTTCAAACAAGTCACTCAGAAGAGAGAGCTGAGTTCAGCTCCCTCTCAGAGGAAGAACACAAATGGGCATATCTCTTGTAAGAAAAACCAGGAGATATACAGTCAGAATGAGCTGAAGAGATTTATTCAAGAGACATAAAAAGAGGTTTTATTTGGTTAGGGGCTTTTTTTTAAGATAGATCAGGAAAAAGAGGAGGGTCAGAGAAGAGGTTTTATTCAGGAAGAATTTCATAAAATGGAACAGTGGACATCAATGCAAATTTGGACCAACATTTAAAACATTCAACTTTACTAAAGGACAAAATAGAGGTGATATATGAGACAGGAAGGAGTTCATGTGAACAAATGTCCAGAGGTTTTAGTGAATTCTTAGCTCAGTCTGATTCCATAGTACTACTTAACAGGATTCATGATGGGTTATTCAGAGGCATCAAGAGCAGTATTGTGCCAAAAGCACAGGGGCTAATGATCTTCCTGTAACCTGCATTCTTAGGGACCATATTTAAGATAAAACAGAGTAGTAAGAGGCCCAGGGCCTAAGTTGGTTGGCGAATCAAGTGAAGGAACTGTGATTACTTGGCTGTGAAGTCTAAATAATTAGGTTTAAATAAGACAGAAATTTAGGTTAGATGTTAAGTTTATCCTCCAAGATTTACAAAAAATCTATAGGTGAGAGCCATTTTAGAAAATGACTTCGCAGAGAGAAATAAAGTATTTATACAAAACATGTAAAAAATCAGATTCTTTTTTGGTGACCAAGCAATCAAGTTACACATTTGTTCATAAAGTTGTCATTTCATACATTATGCTTCCTTTCCCAAACCATGAGATCTGTTTTATAAGAATTGACAGGAATGCAATTAGTAGCAGGACTAGTGTCTCCTATTTGACTTAAGATATTTATGTTTTACCAGATATGTAAAACATGAGATTTCTCCCTTTCCAAAATCACAAGTATAGGAATTTATTTGTGACTCTTATAGAGATAACCAGCCAAGTTTCCTGCTTTCTTATGGTGGTCTTTCCTCTGACTGTTGTCACAGGACAATTTATTGATGTAGAGGATGACCATGCTAATTTATAGAAATAGAGTCAAAGTTCAGATTCATAGAAGGAGAGAAACAGACCTTGACATGGACAGAGCTAACATTCAGTCTTATAAACTTATATTTCTGATTGGTCTGCTTTCTCAGCCTCTAATTATCAGAAATATAAGTTTAAAAACTTATTCACTTTGACAAAGTTAAAAGAAGAGAGGCTGAGGAGCCCTATTACTGCTGTTTTAATGGATTTGAAGGAATTGCTAAGAGAAAAGATTCCATTTGCTCTGCTTAGTCCCAAAGGACAGAACTAGGGACAATGAGGGGAAGTACAGGAAGAAATACAGCAAACTATACTAGTGGGGTTCCTGAATCTCCCTCTCTCAGAATAAGATAAATCTAACCACAAAATAATCAGGAAAGAAGTGAAGGAGGCAAACAGAATCTTAGAAAAGTTAGATATCAAACCTCTGGAGAAAACTGAATGAAGATAGAAAAGAATATACTTTTTTCCTGAGTGGTGCATGGGACCTAGAAAAAATCATCTATGTATTAGGGCACAAAATCCTTATAATCAAATGCAGAAAGATAGAAATCTTAAATGCATCTTTCTCAGATCATGATGCAATAAAAATTTCTATGCAACAAGGAACCATGTAAACATAAACTAAAAATTAATTGGAACCTAAGTAACCTATGAGTGGATCAAATAACAATTTCATCCAAGAGAATGACAATATAGAGAAAACATACCAAAACTTAATAGGATGCAGCCAAAGCAAATTCTAAGGGGAAATTATACATCTCTAAATGCAAAAATGAGTAATTTAGAGAAAGAGGAGACCAATGTATTGGGCATACAACTAAAAAAGATAGAAAAAGAACAAATAAAAGATCCCCAATTAAATATCAATATAGAAATCCTAAAAATTAAAGCAGAGATTTAAAAAATTGAAAGTAGGAAAACTATTGAATTAGTAAATAAAATAGGAGTTGGTTTTATGGGGAAAAAAAGACAACAAAATAGATAAACCTTTGGTTAATTTGATTAAAGCCCATCAAAGAAATTCCCTTGTCCAGTACTTCACTTCTATCCTAGGTACATTAATTTTATTTATGGAGAAGATTTTCAGATTAATGTTATCGAAATTATATATTCCATTACTTTTAATTGCATATTTGTCTTGTCTGATTTTAAGAATATTTCTTCAACCCACAGCTATGAAAGGTATATAATTTTTTTAAGTTTGATTATATAGATTAAACAAGTCTTGTATTTCTGGTATAAATACAATTTGATCATGATGGAAGAATTCTTGGATGAATTGATATACTTAGTTTGACAAGATTTTATTTGAAATTTTAAAGTTATTATTCACTAAATGCATATTCAGTGCATTGATCCTCTTTATCCTATGTTGTTAAATGTATTTTTTAGTGATATAATTTTTCCCTTGTGGACTCCTTTTGCTGCATTCCATAAATTTTGACATGTTGTTTCATCATTACTATTTTCTTTTACATAATTGTTCATCTTCTATGACTTGTTATTTGATGTAATCATTATATATGATTTCATTAAGATGTCTCCATTTGGGTGTGTGTGCGTGTCTTTTGTTTGTGCTCCCTGAATTGATTACTGGTTTTTACTGTTATGCTCTGTAGGAGATTTATTTACTACTGTTTCCTCTTTACATTTGTTTGTAATATCTCTATGTTTTAATACAAGGTCAATTTTTATAGAAGTTTCATATAGAGCTAAGCAATATATAATAAAATGTAATAAATGTTTCACATAGAGCTAAGTAATATATAAATTCTTTAATAATTCCAATTAGATTTCATAAGTCAACTATTAGCTCTATTTTTTACAATGATTTATTCAATTACATATTTTCTTTTTTGTTTATTTTCTATTGGACTTGTCTAAAACTTAATGAGAGACATTAAAATCTCCTGCCCTATGGTATTATTGCCCATGTCTTTCTGTAATTCAGTTAATTCTTCCCTTGTGAATTTAGATTCTAAGGCATTTGAAACCCTTTCAATGTAACATGGTCCTTGTTGTGGCAGTCTTCCCCTGATTTACACATTAAAGGTAGGCCAATAACTCAGAAACCCAGACTTGATAGAAGTTTGATTTTATCATAACAAAATCCCTCTTTTATCTTGTTCAATAAATTCCTCTCACCATTAGAGAAAAAGAACTAGAGAATTTTATTCCCTTTAATTAGTTTGAAAGATGCCAAGACCCTATTAAATTGATTCTAGGTCTCCTTTTCCCTACCTTTTTCTTTGGCTCCATGGAATAGGATATATGAGTGAAGCAGAGAGGATGAATATAGAGAGAGAGACAGCAAAAACAGTTGTTTGGTTGTTTTCAGGATTTTTTCATGGACTTTTTTTCCAGGACTTTTCATGATCCTATTTGAGATTTTTTAGGTGAAGATACTGGAGTAGTTTACCATTTCCTTTTCCAGTTCATTTTACAGATAAAAAAAAAAAACCTGAGGAAAACAAGGTTAAGTGACTTGACCAGAGTCATAAGCCAGTAAGTGACTGAAATCAGATTTGAACTCAGTAAGATGAGTTTTCTCAGTTCAGGCCTGGAGTTCTATGCACTGTGACACCTAGTTGCCTAATGGAAGCAGTTGTGAAGGATTAATGTGCTCTATATTTTCCTTCGGTGAACCAGTTGAACTTCTTGAGTTTACTTTATGTTTATGTTAGAATGCAGAAAAACTTGTAAAAGTGTAAAAGTCAGTTCATTCCTACAATGGAGACCCTGACCCTTTGCAAATAAATTATTATACTCAAATGCTAAAATACTACTCTTTGTTGGGTCATCAACTAGTTATTGAATGTAGATTTGTATATATGTATATATGTTTGTATGTATGTATTCAGAATGGGTGGCAGCCTCTGCCTGTTCAAAGCAACCACAGTTTTGCACCTGTCATTTATGTAGATGCTAGTTAATAGACACTGTTTAAATTCTCTTGGAAAAATTTATCATGAATCTCGTTAATTATTCCTGTATTTCTCAGCAGGGACAGAGAAAAAATTCAGAAAGACATGGGAGAATCTCGTTAATTATTCCTGTATTTCTCAGCAGGGACAGAGAAAAAATTCAGAAAGACATGGGATGTTCAACAACATTTTATTTCCCACATCACCCTGAGAAATGAAATGACAGAATAAAAAAATTTTAAATGAACAAAATAGCTAAATAATTTGCTAAAACTAAACTTTAAAAGGCAGATTTTTTAACCAATCAATAAAGACCTATAATTAAGCACCTACCATGTGTCAACCTTCATTCTAATCACTAGGGAAGCAAGTACAAAATATCTTTAACTTCTCAGAAGTAGTTTATTATAATGAAGTAATATATATATATATATAAAATATATAATATTCACATTTAAGATGAATAAATAATAAATATATATACAAATTAGTTCAATTCAAAATTAAGTAGATGAAAGAGCACTGATAGCTGAAGGGGGTGAGCCAGAACATTTCATTCAATAGATAGTGCTTCTGCTATATATTAATAGAAAAGAGATTCTAGGAGGCAGAGGGTAAGAGGGAATCTAAGATGTCAGTGCAAAGTCACAGAGATGGAAGATGAAACATTATATGTGAGGACCAGAAAAAAGAGATCAAGTCCTAATGTCTAGGGAGACTGGAAAAATAGGGTGTGTAGGGTTTTAAAAGCTGAGTAGTTTGTGTTTTATCCTAAAGTCAATAGAAAACTAATGGGATTGATCTAATCAGGGATCAGGGAATAATGCCAAAATTTTGCCTACCAGTTCTCATGCATATAAGATCTCCACCCACAAGAAAATTGGATTTATTGCACTTGGGATTTTAATGGACAGTCAGTTCTCTCATTTCCAACTGCTTGGTGATATTATCTTGAATTATTGTAAGATATGAATGAAATGTGCTCAAGTTTCCATAAACTGCTATCGCATCCAACCTAGTCAGTGGATCCAAAGGAAGATATTACCAACAAAAATCCTCAAGGGAACCCTGCTGGAAGTGGCTGCAATGAATTGGTTTTGGTTTTTGTATGTGTTGTTTTTAATTTTTTTTGTGCCATTAATTACCACAGACTTCTACATTAGATTAATAATTATCACACTGCAAGAAAGGAGCTCCACTAAGACTCTAAGAAGCCACAACTCATCACACATGAAAGATCCCTCCCTAGTGACTGGTGGTGTGCCTGTGATGGGCAGAATTGTAGTGTTGAGACACATTTCTACAAGGGAGCAGGATGGGTTGATACAAAGAAGGAGAATCCAGCTGGGCTACAAAATTCCTACTATAATCTCCTGGAAAGAAACACATTCCCCACTTAGCTCCTGGTCCCAGAAAAGGACATAGCTGGTAGCTTTTTGGTTGGACCTTTGAGGACACAAGAATAAAAACTGGAAATTTGTAAACCAAAGTAAGATTTACTGAGTTTGCCAGCAAGGGTAACTCTCTTCCTCTGGTGGAGTCATGCCATTTAGAAAAGGAGCAATGTTTTTATAGGGCCCCAGAAGAAAAGAGATGGAGCATCTGTTCTAGGACTCTGGGGCAGATCTTAAGTCATACTAGTGTGTCCATTGAACCCAGAATAATGAGGTTAAGTTAGTATTTGACTTTAACCTGCAGAACAGAAGAAGCTGATGCCTTATAATGAACTGCTTGCGATTTCAAGCACAAAAAGGGTAAGAGGGCATTATCAGGTGACAGGACAACTGGGTTAGGACTCCATCTCCTAAGATTTGTCCTATTGTGGGTCCCCTGAATTATAGATGGAGTAGTATTATCGGGAATGACTAGAAGAATGCCTTCATCAATGCCAGAAATGTAAACATTTTCCAAATGCTGTGTGATTTATCTCCTTCTGTAAATATCCAGAAGTATTCCTTAGACAACATGTCCTTGGCTTGGGAACATTCCTTGATGCAAGTGTTTAACATGAAGTAATCCCCTGGAGTAATTTAAAAGAACTAGTTTTATTGTTTCTGACTCTCAGAGTTCTTGGTATTAAACTGGCCTGAGAAATATTCCCTGCTGATGGATAATAAATAAATATATCAATGTAACTAGGCTGCTCTCAGTACAAGAATTCTTTCCTTCACTATTTCTTTTAACAATTGAATACCTACTAAAATATTATGCTGCATTATTGCCAGCCTCAAACGTTCCTTTACGCTATTTAGCTAAACTCTTTGGAGGAATTGTACTTTGTAGGTGAGTTTGATGGGCTGTATATATTTTATAACAAATCTTGTCAATTAAATGGAGAATGACTGTGAGCAGTCTTGTCTGATAAAACAGTGCAAATCAGAGTGGAAAATATATTATCTATTGAAAACTTGGCATAAGAACCAATTAAGTCACATCATTCCAAGAATATTTGTAGATGAAAGTGGTAAGAGTGCAATGAAAAAGTGGAACATGGAAAGGACTTGTCAGCATTTCTATAGGAAGCTGTTTTGATCACCAGCCACAGTGGAATTACTACATCCAGACTAAAATACCTTAGTCTCTAAAGCATTGGATAAATAAGGAAAATGGCACTAAAGACAAAGAAGTTAGAACAATTAATTGGAATCAACCAACTAGAGTTTAGGGAAAATTCTTGTAAACACTGAGGGATCCTTTTATATATTATCTCAAGAAGAAGATACCAAAAGAATTGTAACCCATCTTCAATAACCATAATAGATCCTGTTACTATGTCTTTAAAAGATATGAAGTAGTGTGTGGCTATCTCTCTTGAAAGACTGTTCTGTCATGGTTAAAGAGAATAAATGAGACACTTAGAGAATAAAGAGAACTTTCTTCTGAGAGAACTATTTTAAAGTTTATCTTGCAAAGAAATGTTCTAGATAATTCTTGAAAAACTTCAGCTGTTATCCTGAGAAAACTGAGTGGCAGGACTATATTTCAAAATTGAGGTCACCAGTTAAATAGAAAATTAGAGGTGACTTGGTGGGGTTTTTTTCTCTTGACAGATGAAATGTAAAACTATGTCTTCATTAATTTTATTTTTACACTGTCAACAAACTGAGTAGAGAGTAATGATATTTATTAAAGCCTAGGTGATTAGTTTTAGTAGAGATATGAGTACCTGTTTAATTTCTCTCAAGTGTATTAAATATGTAATATTTAATGAATCAGGTGGGAGTTCAGACCTAATAGAGATACTGATCTTTTAATACTGAATGTGGAAATATCAGAACATACTCAACATTGCACTTAGTACATAGTAGGTGCTTAATAAATCCTTACTGATAAATCTTGGGTTTCTTTAGAACTCAGGATCATATGAAAAAATGGTAAATTAGTCAAGTAACAGATTAAGGAATGATCCTTCTATGTAGACTACAAAAATATAGTCGACTCTAAATCTGCTACAGTATGGGAAAAAATAGTACTTTTGTCCAAAAAAGAAGAATTGAGAGAACATCAATAAATACCATCCTGGGGGCGTCTAGTACCACAGTGGATAGAGCACTGACCCTGGAGTCAGGAGGACCTGAGTTCAAATCCAGCCTCAGACACTTAATAATGACTTAGCTGTGTGTCCTTGGGCAAGCCACTTAGCCCCATTGCCTGGCAAAAACCTAAAAATAAATACATACATATATACATACATACCATCTGGAAAGTCTGCTTTATTGTTTTTGCAATATCTTTTCTTTTTTTAATATTTAAAAATGTTATGGATATTTCTTACTTTCACATCACTTGCATTTTCTGATAATCCTTACACTCTCTCTTCAGCAGTTCAACAAATCTAATCAACACATCATAAAAGGGTGACTCTATTATCCTCTAGATCTTTGGGGCCATGGTTTATAATGTCACAGCATTTGGCTTGGACTATTTTGTGCTAATGTTCTCCCTCCATTCTTCATTCTCCATCTTAAATATGTTCGGGGCTTACCCAATACTGGGCAAAGAGTTGGAGAGATAAAAATAAGCAAAGGAAGACAATCCTTGTCTTCAAGGAGATTACATTCTTTTTTTTTTTTTAGGGTTTTTTTTTGCAATGCAATAGAGTTGCCCAAGACCACACAGCTAAGTCATTATTAAGTGTCTGAGGCTGGATTTGAACTCAGGTCCTCCTGACTCCAGGGTCAGTGCTCTATCCACTGTGCCACCTAGTCACCCCAGAAGATTATATTCTAATAAGGAAAGAGAACATATAAAGGGAGCAAAAATTGGAAAGGTAGGAGTGAGTAGTAAATTCACTATCTTGTTTTTTCCTAAATATTTTATTCTCATGTTTTTGATGAATAATGATAATTGTCCTTGTCATCTTATATCTGATAGAATTAAAATGGAAATGGTTCTCTATTTTATAATTCATTTAATGTTTAATGAGTTACAGATATACAGTGAATAAAATAAATGATCACTTTTTCAAATTCAATGAAAGCATTAGGATGTGAATTCTTCTTCTGTAGGTTCAATGAAGACAGTCTTGGGACAAATCCAGTAGCAAAGAGACATCAGGGCAGGTATATATTTCATCGTATTCCCACATAATTTTGATTTCTCCTAGATTGTGAGTTATTCATTCCATTGAAATTGGAGGACATGCTTAATAAAAATTCTTTTTTATAAAAAGACATTATTCTTAAATTTCTGTTACTTGGTGTTAATGTGCAAGCAATCATGGGGATAGCTTTGTTGGTGATGATGTTCTGCTTCAGCAAGAGATCATTTGTTGAATTGTCAGGGATACTTTCAGGTCTGTATTTGTAATATGAAGATTTGCCTTCTATTAGCTAATGAAGGAGGGTAAAGTTATGTTGTGTCTATGTGACCAGTCAAGGAGCTTTCCATATTTACTAGGACAAGTGCAGTGAAAAGAGCACAGCTCCAGGATCAGAGGACATGAGCTCAAAACTGACTTGAAGTTGTTATACAGTTCAAAATGACATTTTTATCTTATTGGAAAAAAAATTCCAAAAGATGAAGGATCTGTGTAGTTTATTTGTCACTAGTGTCATATGGCTTGAAGTCATCCATATACATCAAGATGTGAATCAGCTGTTTTGTTCTGGTCCTTTCTTTAATCTGGAAGCCAGATTTAGTTCTATTTAGAAAGAATTACAATAGATTTAAAGTGAGGCAGATCCATCGTGGGTTCACATTGTCTCCTGAGAAAGATGTTACATTTCATAAGAACTAAGCTTGATGTTGCTGTGTTAATGGCAATTTAAAAACAGACAACAGTCTCCCATGCGAACACAAGATTATAGCATGTTCCCACTGTACGTGAATTGATATGACAGTATATGATGATGATGTTTGTCCTTTGTTCTCAAAGAAAACCATGACATCAGGACAAGCATATGAATTTTGAGTGAGGGGAGGCCTATGCTAAGTCATCAGCCTCACTTTCTTCTCCAGAGTCATCTGGGTTCAATGGTCAGATATGGATCAGGAGGTCTGGAGATGGCCCTGAATGAGAGGCGATCAGATGTCCAAAGTCATACAGTTAGTACTTACAGTTAGACACTTCTTTGAGTATGGATTTGAATTCAGGTTCTTCCTGCCTTCAGGGTCAGTACTCTACCCACTGAGCTATCAAGCTGCTCACATGTAACATGGCTACAGTATATGAATAAGTCATGAGTACAGAGTCAAAGGCTGAAGGGAGTATATATGTGTGGGTGTGTATACATATTTGTAAATATAAATATGTTAAATATCTATAGACATACACATATACATGGCAGCTTATTCTGTAATTACCAAATGGACCAGCAGTTGCTCTTTAGGCCTCTTTTTTTCCTCCCCAGTAAATATTTACTCACAACAAAAAAAATCTAATTTTGTCCTCACAACAACCAAAGTCTATAATAAGCATTTAATGATTTCTATCTGAAAGACTCTGTGCTAAGTGCTGGAAATACAAATTAAAGTAGATAGATGGTGTCCATCCTTAAGGAGTTTCTGTTTTAATGGAGGAAGTTATAAAGGAGGGGGACAGGGAGACAAAGGTAAAGAAGCATCAGGGTCTGGTGGAAGCCCAGAGTGCTGCCTCCAGAAGAAAGAAGGTGCTACTGTGCCATTTTATTCTACTTTTTATTTTGTTCTTTGTGCTGTTTGATTGGAGATGGACATCAGGTCTCCCAAACCAAGAACAGAACTTGGTCTTCCTTGCTACAACTCCCAGGGTCTTCTGTGCCAATTTTTATCCTCAATCCCACACTCAGGAAATTCTGTTGTCATCACAGTCCCTTTTGCCAGATTTTTGGGGAAATAAAAATGACTATTAAGAAACAGAGTGGAAATCATAACTTAAGCTGACAATCCTCTTTCTACTCGAAGAATTTTATGAATCTTCCCATACTCTCCCTAATCACTTTGAGGTTATTTCAGGATATTAAAATGAATCAATAAAATGTGCTAGGTCTAATACATTACAGGAGGGAAAAAAGGTCCAAGATGCTTTGTTCTAAAAAAAATGATATTTTAATAGCCTTACAACAGATCATTAGAGCACCTTGTCAGAGCATCTTATACTGATTTTTGATCATATGAATGATTTCAAAGTAAATTTCCCAAAGTGCATCCATTCCCCAAATGAAATCCAAATGATTGAAGTAAGAAATCCTTTTGTGATAAATGAGGTTCGTGATTTGAGGCAGTAAATTTCTGACATCTTCTGGGCTTTCCACAAAGTCTTTCCCACTATTCCAAGTTGCAGTGGGCATGTGCATATCTGCCACATTGTACAATGTACAATGGAGGAATACTCTGAATCAAAAGAAGGATAAATAAATGATTTCATAGGAAGACATATCTTAGAAGCCTCTATTTCTTTGCAAGATGAAATGAACTGATTTTAAATGAGCTCTGGAACAAGGCCTCTCTAAAAAAGAAATAATTTTTTATTGGTAAAAAGTTATGACAGCAGAGAGATTAAAATTCTTTAGAAATAAAACTGAAATTTAGATTCTTCTACAAAGGAACTTGGATCCCAAATGTTTAGACTTCCTATAGAGAGAAGATGGAGCATCACTTGTGAGCAGGAGAATTTTCCACCAAATTTTCCAACATGATCAGATGCACAACTTGCTTTCAATAACAGTCCAACCTCTCAAGTTTGTGGATTAGGAAGGTAAGGCATTCTGGCCTGGGTTGGCTCAGTAGACCTAGCTTCTTTCATCCAATATGAGCAATTCCACCGTCTAGCTTAGGAAGGTTAATTTGTTTCAGGATTTCATTCTTTAAGTAGGAAGTACCCTAAGACTGGGTACCCAAAAGCAAAGCTCTGGAGAGGGACCATCATTTTATGGGAAAAAACTCTATTCAAAAATAGGGACAGGTCAAAAAAATAGAAGAATTGAGTTAACTCAAGTCATTGACAAATGGAACTCTCTTGCTAGCTGCAGGAGTCAGTATTTAGTCCTCTCATCTTGTCCTGGGAAACTGAAGGAACCATGTGAATTTTAAGGTTGAAATTAATACACAAGTGATATGACCTCCTATGGCTTTAGAACATGTAGAAAATAGGTTTCTGAAAAAGGTCTTTCTCCATTTCTTTTCTAGATTAATGTTGAGTTTAAGTATTAAATCTGAGAAGGATATGCTAAAGTATCCTTCATAATAAAAGATAATAATATGCCTGAAAAACCTTACTAAATTAACACATTTGTACTAGGCTATTATGTTCTCCTTTATAGTCTTATCATTTTAAATTGTATTTCTTGGTTTCAAAGGCAAAGACTAGCTTAAATTTTGCCTCCTTGCTCCTAATACAATATTGCCCATATACAGTCACAACTGGAGTTAAAAAAGGATTGCTTAAAGGGAATTGCTCAGGTCCCCTCTTTATACAGATTGGGAGATTGTAAAGGCCCAAGAGGTTCATGATCTGTCAGGGTCACAGGATCAGAGGCGAGGTGTCGTGACTCAAGCAGGCATCTGAGAAGGCCCGAGTGAATGATTTCCAGTGCTCTCTCATATCCTAATTCAGGAAAGCACAAGAACAGTCTGACTTGAGTTACAAAATAACAAACAGCCTCTGGCTATTTTCCAGGGCAATGCTAGGAAAGGCTATGGTCTGCACCCATTAGGAAGAAAGGGCAGCTTAGTGAGGTGGGCCAGGCTGTCCCAGGAGCAGCCCAGCTGAGGGCCAGGGCTCCTTCCCTACTTCTAGTCAAGCTCTAGCTCATTTGCCCCAATCTAAATTGAAGCCTCAGGCTCAACCTTTGTGGCACCAAAATCTGTTCTTATGCAGTAAGGTGACATTCTCTCCTTCACCTAGCACTTTAGTCCTTTACCTGGTTAAAGTGCATCATATTCAAGTCTGGATTTCCCCAGTCAAAAGCTCTAAAATCCCCCAAGTCATAATCCTAAAATGAAATTTTAAAAAATAGTCATGAGGTGAGGTCACCCACCATAATGCAAAAGATCATCTCCTCAGTCTTACAAAGTTGTCTTTATAGATTTGGATTTTTAAAATTGGTTTTTAATTTAACAACAAAATGCAGCTGTTGTTAATCCTCCTTGGATTTAGGAATCCACGCTATTGGTATCGTGTTCTATCTATTGAGTTCCAGGGGTGATATGGTCATAGATTTGGTGCTGGAAGAGACCACTTAATCTATTGTCTCACTGGATAAGTGTGGCAGAACTGAGTCTCACACACACACACACACACACACAGTAAGCCTGGGAGCAAGGTGAAATGTTGGATAGAGCATTAGGTCTGGGTCAGGAAGACCTGAGTTCAAAACCATCCTCGGATACATACTAACTGCTGACCCTGGGCAAGTCATTTAATGCTTGTTTGCCCCTATTTCCTCATTTGTGAAAAGGACATAATAGCACCTCCCTCTCAGATTCAAATGTGGCTCAAATGAGGATTAGATGTGGAAATTGTCAACCGTTTAATTAGCTCAGTGGCTGCACAATAATAACCACTATTATTTATATGACTGATCCTCCATGTGATGCTATAAGGGGAGCACTTGTGTCCCTGTGTCCATGAGGCACTTCTCATCATCAGAGTACTGCATTCTGTGCGTCTGAAAGGCTTTTGGTGCTTTCAGAGAAGAGACCAGTCAGATCATGGGGGCTGAAATGCATTCCCTCTGAGCCCTAGACCCATGCAGGACCAAAGGCCTCCTGCAGTCCTCAGGGTTTTCTCTGCATGAAGACCAAAGAGGAACAGTTGGTTTGAACCCAAGTTGGGTTGAACAAGGCTATTCCCAAGAGTGCTTCCTGGTCATGACCAAACAGGGACCTGAAGAGGCAAGAGCCTGAGGATCTTCCTGGCTAGAGGGGTGTGGGGGGTCTTAGAAGCCCAACTAGCTGGGGGTCATTTGTTGAGGACATTGATTTAGATGCATGTCACCAAGATGAGGGGTGGGCACAAGTAGTTGGCACGTACCATCTGACATGGCTGGGAAGCTCTTGCCAGAGGTAGGTCGTTCTTCAATTTCAAGGGCCTGGTTACAGAGAACAGAGCCGGGGACCTTGGCCCAGGCAAATCACAGCTTCATTGCCCTTCAGAACCTGAATCAAGATGAGGAGTCAAGACAAGGCCAGAGAAGGCTAATACCCTTTCCAGAGCTGGGGAGGCAGCAAGAAAAGAAAGCTCAGACTAAATGAAGGGGGGGGGGGGTTCCAAGGGACTGGAAGAATCCTACCTGGATCCAGTGTATCATGTTCTGAACCGAAGTACCTGCTGGGTTTTGTGATAAATACACATTGAAGTAACTCTGCAGGGAAAATGTGTTCACATTTAATTCCATTTCAAGTTGTGAAACTTCATAGTGATGCTTAAATTAGAAAATTTCTAAGAAACAAAAATGTTTTGAGCCAAAAAAAAAATTATCCAGTACCTCAGCATATCAAACAAGGTCCTGTATACAGTATTTACTTCCAGGTAGCTTCAAAACATGCCAAAGGGTTCAGCCATGAGAATATGAATTGACTAAATGAGTGGACAAAATTGGCAAAGATGGATGACCAAAGATGGAAAGAGTCGACATTGAGAGGATTATTGAAAGAGCAGCACATCTGGGTGGCATGTCTGTGAGAGAGCAAGTGGAAATTGCCAAATGAAGAAAGTCACTAAAATGTCCATCTCCTTTGGACCCCAAACCCCAGTGCTAGGCACAATCAATCAGTCAGATCATCGATCCATCAAGTCACACTTGGTATATATCAGGGTCTGGTCTAGGGTTAGAGTCACCAAGACAAAGAGAAAACCATTCCTGTCTCAGAGAGCTTCAATTTCTATGGAGACCATAGGGACACATTGAGGGGTACACGGTGTGATCCCACAGCTGTTTGGGGAACTGGCAGTGGGAAGGAGGGCAGCTTCATCTAGATGGTGGCTGGCACTTCAGCAGATTGATAGGAAAACCTGAGAGTCTCAGAGGCAGAGATGAGGATGAGGAACTGCCTGAACCTAGGAGGACAGAATTATACAAAGGTTCAAGGAGAGCTAAGGCATATTTGGTAAAGAACAAGATGGGCCATCTGACTGGACCATAGGAGTCAGAAGGCAAAGTGAAGTGGTATAATATGGATTCAGCTAAAGAATTATAAAGGCTTAAAAATCCTAGAGCTACATTTGAATCAAAAAACAATATGTAAAGGCATATAAATTTGGAGCAGAAAGGATTGGCAGCATTACCTCAAAGTAATGTTGAAAAAAAATGCAGCTTCTACTTAGGCCATAGAATCTCAGTTGGACCTTAGACACAAGCCATCCATTGACAACCCTGAGAGATGGCCCTCCAGCATTACTTGCAAAGTTTTTTGAATGTAATCCATCTTCTTTATCTTGAGATATCTAATTGTGAAGGTTTTTGTCCTACACCTCACCTACATCTGTCTCTGTGTGACTGCTTACCCATTATTTTAAATTTTGCCCTCTAAAGAAAATGGAATATAAGTCCAGTCCTCAGGCCTCTCCTAACTCTAACTCCAGTTTTTTTTGACTCACCCCAAATGACATTAGCCCAGACAGGAATGTCTCCCCTGCTGGCTGCCCTCTGGAATCCTCACAGATTACAAGTATGCTTCCAAAATGTGATGACCAGAGTTAAACCAATCAGTTGGAAATAGGAAATGGTTGCAATCCCTGTAGTAGATGGCTTGGTTTTTAATTTTTTTTTCCCCCAAAGGAAAGTAAAAAGGAAAGAGACTTATTGGGAAGTTGATTTGTTGGGATAAAGCAAAGCATAGTTTTTAAAGCAAGTCCATAAAGAAAAAACTGTGAATTCTCTTCATCCACATCATCCTTCTCACCATATTTAAACCTAAGTAGTCAATTCCACACAGCATAAACCAAAAGCTGTGGCAAACAGAGTCTGAGTGCTGCCTATTGCAAAGCTTTGTCCCAATATGTTGTTGAAATAAGGTATTACCCATAAATTCTCATTTGCCATAAATTACCTGTAAAATTAATTTAAATTTCCTTTATTTAGAAAATCACAGTTAGGTAGGAAAATCACTCACTCTATATTTATCACTTTCACAGCTAAGTGGATTATCTCAAAGTTAGTTAATTGACTTGGCCAGAGTCACACAGCTACTAAAATATATAAAATAAGATTTGAATTCAGATCTTTCGAACTCCAAATCTCATGGACTACCCTGCCAATCAAATGTTTTGTTGATTTGTGATGACTAGCCTTGGCTTGGAATCCCTTCAATTTTAGATATTAAAATTACTCATACAGCAAGACTAGCATACCCTGAGCAATGTCTTTAAAGCATATGCCATTTTAATTAGAGGACTTTTTGTTTACTTAACGGTGATAACTGGAGCTAAATGTGGAAAAGGTTTTGATTCTCTGAGCAAGCCTTGGAAAGGTAGAAAATGCTATGAAAGTTGAAAGAGAAGAAGCTAGAGATTAGTGAGTAATCATCAGATGATACACCATGGAGTCCCATTGGGAGAGCCAGACTTCCAATTGTTCTTCCCCCTTTGCTGGCCAGATGATTCAGCACAGATAAAGCTGTGATGGTGTCAGCACCCTGTGAACAAGCTGGACCTCACCATCTCAGAAGTTTCTGTCAGCACTAAGTGGTCGGGTGCTACATTCACTTTTGGGGTCTGCTACCAACAAGTGATGGGAACAACAAGGACAAGACTTGAGGTAAAGTGATTAAAAAAAGGATTTTAAAATTTAGGAGAAAGAAAAGCTGACAAAAGCAATCGTATTTGCATCTTCAGGGCTGAATGAAGATTCCAATCTCTAATTGATGTTGAATTAAATCGTTTTAGTTCCTTGAATAATTATGGCTAGAAATAAGAAGACTGGGGGGCATCTGATAAGACTCAGATATAAGATGAAGGTTGGTTCAGAGAATGGTGAGAAGCTGTTTTCTGTGAACAAGAAAAATGGCTTCCAAGAGAAATGTGACAAACTACGTTAGACATAACAGAAATCTTTCCCAATGTGTGATTGCTTTACACAGGAAAACATCATTTGAAAATGTCATAAACCTCTCCTAGAATTCTTTAAATTAGGGTAGATTCTCTTCTAGGATGACTAGGAGCAGCTAGGCAGTATAAGCTTTAAGTTAGGAAGACCAGAGTTCAAATATTGCCTCAGTCACTTACTAGCTATGTGATCCTGACCAAATTACTGTATCATTCTCAGTCTCAGGATGTTCATCTAAAATGAGGATAATGATAACATTTATTTTACAGGGTTGTTGGTGACTTTATAAATTATAAAGCACCCTCAAAATGTTCCCTATTCTTGTGACTTAGGAATGGTTCGGTTCTCTGTAGGTGTGAGTATGGTGAATTCAAGATGCATATTTGTCCTGTTTCCCATCCAAAGACCCTGGATGCAACTTATGAGAAAATTGATAACATCCCACTTAAGATTTTAGGGAGTTCATCGTAGACATATGCTCTCTTTCGATTTAAAATCTAATAAGCTAAAATCAGTTAGGAAGAAATATGAGGTCATAGACTAAGTGAGACAGTGGTCAGACTGATGGACCTGGAATCAGGGAGACCCAAGTTCAAATCTGGTCTTAGACACTTACTAGCTATGTGAGCTTGGGTGAGTCACTTCATCTCTGCCTCAGTTTCTTCAAATGTAAGATGGAAATGATAATAGTATCTATCTCCCAGAGTTAATGGGAGGATCAAAGGAGGTAATATTTGAAAAAGGACTTACCGGGGCCCGGCATACAGCAGGTACTTCATAAATGTTTATTCCCTTTCCTTCCTACTAGAGTTTAAAAAAAATCAAAGCAGGAAATAATAGTTTTCCTATATTCTGACCTGTCCCCTGATACAATATATTCAGTTATGGGTTCCCAGGTTTGAAGGAATATTTACAACTTGCAGAACATGTGGAGGGAAAATATCCTGAATGGGGAAGGGTCTTGAGGCCATGTCCTGTGAGGATCAGTTGAAGAATAGGTGAGATTTGACCTAAAAGAGAGACACCCTGGAGGAGGAAGAAGGACCTTAGTAACCACCTTCCAATTTTCCAAGTTGGAAGGAGATTTGGATCTGTTCTCCCTAGCCCCAAAGAGAACCTGAAGCAATGCACAGGAGATTCAGAGAAGCAGGTTTAGAGCTAAAATCAGGCAAGGTTGCTAATGGGAAGATGGACTGTCTCAGAAAATTGCAGAGGGAGGTCTTCCAGTTGGGGCTTAAGGATTGTCTGTCCCACTGGTTATACTGAAGATGCCTTTCAGGGATAGGTTGGACTGGATGGAATCTGAGGTCCCCCCCCCTCAAATCTAAAATTCAATAATGCTTTGTTTCTAAGGCATTCACCATTATTGATATCAATGGGGTGGGGCATCTGACAAAACTCTCTATTAATGATCTTTTGACTGGGAGTCAACCCTGGGAGGGGTGCTAACTGGTGAATGGTGGCCATCTATGCTCAGTCCAGGGCTACCAGGCAGGGAAAGAGCTATGACCCTTCCAAAGAGGCCTTTCTTTCATAAAGAGACACATTAGCTCAGCCCTGAGTTTATCAAACACTTCCATCATCAACACAGAAAACGCAACATTCATTCCTAGCCTACCAATAGTAGTGTCTTAGGAATGGTCTATATAATACATTTCCCTTTGTCCAGTTTTCCTTCCAATAAAATCAATTGTGTCTGAAAGGTCATATGTTGCCATTTCAACAAAACTGCAAAGGAGAGAGAAAATATGACACATTTCACTGTTATATCATTTCAATAACTGGAAAAATCACAGCTAAATAGAAGGGGAAAAAGACAACTATTGTCAGTGTGTTGTGGTATTATGGTTCTACTGAATTGGTAGCAACTTATTAGATAGCTCCTGATTGGCAAGAAAAGAAGTTGGGATGTCCCTAACATTGAAGGTATTGAGATCAACTGGGGAGGAAAAAATACACTGATATGAAGCAGCCTAAGAAAGCTTACAAAGGAAAATATCAAGATCTATAAGATCATGGAACACATTAGTGCAGCTGAGTCTGTGAGGGTGCATTATTGCAGGTGCCTCAATCCCCCCATAACCCTAAATCCTCCACTTGGACAAGGAATAGGAACTCCCCTGTGTCCCCATCTTGTTTGATTTTGATTCCTGACATCCTAGGAATTCTCCACAGACGTGGAGGCCTCCTCCCTGTTCTTACAAAACCTTAAAAGTAAACATGCAGCATGAGGGCTCTCTGGCCATTTTTTTCCCCTGCCCCTTTCTTTGATAGTATTCTTCCTTCCCCTTCTTTCATAATCTACCACAGACTAATTATCCTCACCATGGCTTGCTCCATTGCCCTTTGGATCATCTAATACTTTAACTCTTTTAATGTTATGTTATTCCATGATTTTTAGCCAATAACATCATTGAAATGATATTATTGCTACAGAAATGATGCAACATTCTAAATGTGATCTAGCCTGATCACCTCCCCCAATTTCAGCTCTATTCCTTTGACCCAACTTCCTGATCATCTGTAGTGCTGTTCTCTAAAAGAGAGACATAGATAGCAATAATGCCATTCCAATGATGCTTTTTGGCTAAAAGTCATGTTAATGATTACAAATATAGAAAATCTAATATGTGGAAAGCCAATTGATTCCTCCCCAGATTTTCATCAGGGGCATCCTAGACAATAAGTGACATCAACATTATACCTCAGGAGATGAGTAAAACAAAGAAGATCCTGACCAATAAAAATTACTGTCAATTGAGAGATCCAACAGAAAAGGAAAAGAAAAAACTGATATTTCTACAGGGACCACATGTAATGGATAAGGAAATGAAGCAAGAGATTAAAAGCAATTTTTAAGCTCAGGAGAAAAGAATCAGAAGACTAGTTTAGAAGAGAGGGTGGTAATCTTTACCCAAGGAATGGTCTCCATGAAAAATTAGGATAGAAAGAACCATTAGAGCAATATTTTTAAAAACTGAAAAGTAGAAAAAAATAGGTTATCTGATGTTGAAATCACTGGCTTATGTTTTTTTTAAAAAGTGGGAATAATATTTTGAGTATCATGAATGAAAATACTAAGAATTCACCAATTATCTCTCCAAAGGCAAAAATTTCAGGCATATCATAACTCCAAAGTTCTCTTGTCAAAGAAAAAGCAGTACTTGTTTCCAGAATGAAGCTATTCAAGGAACCATAAGAGGCTCCCATAAAACCAGCAGTTCCTTCTATAAATCAAGAGATCTCAGAATAGAATAAATCAAAAGGAAAAATAACAGGCTTTCAGCCCAAAACAACTTGTCCTGCAGAGATGATTATAATCCTAAAGGGAAAAAATGGATTTTAACGGAATCGAGGACTTTGAAGAAGTGTGCTGATAAAAAGATGAGAGCTAAACAGAAACTTTTAAAATACAAACATAAAGATTCAAGAGAAACTTAAGGAATGAGAAGGGCTCTATATAATGATGAAATGTAAACATTCGCACAAGAGGCAAAGAAACAATGATCCCTTCAAAGAATAAGGAGAGGGTTAAAGTGAGAAAAATAGAAGAGTTGGAGATAGATGAGTTGTATTCTGGGGGCTTTAAGAGAGGAAAGAGTAGGGAAGGGAAAAGATATACCCTAGTGTAAAGAAGAGGAGGGACTTACTATTTCTCATAATTGGGGTATATGAGAAGTAGATATAAATATGGAGGAAGGAGTGGGGAGAATATTGGAAGAATCTCACTCTCTTATCTGAAACAGATAAGGGAACACACACACACACACACAGAGTTTGGGATAAAACGACATTAAATGCAATATAAACAAACATGGGAGTTCAGTACAAAGGAAAATGAAAACATGGGAAGGAATAGCTAGAAGCAAAACAAATTTTCAGGTGATGAAGTTGGGATTAAGAAGTGAAGAAAAATAAGTAACTCAAATTCAAGAAAGTGATCATTAAATAGGGAATGGATGAGCATGTTTAAGGTAGATGAATGGAGTACACTATGAGCAATGGTCAAAGCTATAGACCAATATCTTAAGACCAGGGCTGTCCAAAATGCGCCGGTGGGCTGCATGTGAACACATGATATGATTTTATGTGGACCCCCTGTGAGTTTACTAAATGCTTTAATAAACAAAGCCAGCCTACCACAGAGTTCTCACTAAAAAGACAAATCAAAATATATTGTCTATTGTTTCAATAAAAACTTTTAAAATAAGGTTGGAGGGGCGGCTAGGTGGTGCAGTGAATAGAGCACTGGCCTTGGAGTCAGGAGTACCTGGGTTCAAATTCGACCTCAGACACTTAATAATTACCTAGCTGTGTAGCCTTGGGCAAGCCACTTAACCCCATTGCCTTGAAAAAGTCTAAAAAAAAAGTAAGGTTGGACATTCCTTTCTTAGACCATTTACCAAGAGAATGACCTATATATGTAAAGAAAATTCTTACAAGAAAATTTGAAGACATGGAACATATTACCTATCAGACTTAGTGGAAAAAGGGAAAATTTTATGAATAAAAAAGAGATAAAAATCATTGTGAGATATAAAGTGAACAATTTTGATCATAGCTAATTAACAAGGTTTTGTATAAATAAAATTAATTTAACCAAGATTAAAAGGAAAGCAGAAAATTGAGGAAAGATTTTTATAGACTGTATTTTAGATAAAGGTCTCATATTTCAAATATAAAGACAACTTTGCTAGATTTATAAGAAAACAAGTCATACTTTAGTTGATAAATGGCCAAAGGATATGCACTGTCAATAGTTGAATGAAGAAATCAAAGCTATATGTAATCATATGAAAAACATTCTAAATCATTATCAATTAAAGAAATACAAACTAAAACAAATTTGAGATACCATCTCACACTTATCAGATTGGACGAAATCCTGGAACTAGAAAATGACAAAGGTTGGAAGGGATATGGAAAAATTGGGACTCTAATGTTCTGTTGGAAAACTATGAAGTGAACCAACTATTTTAAAAAGCAATCTGGGGGGCATCTAGGTGGTGCAGTGGATAAAGCACTGGCCCTGGAGTCAGGAGTACCTGGGTTCAAATCTGGTCTCAGACACTTAATAATTACCTAGCTGTGTGGCCTTGGGCAAGCCACTTAACCCCATTTGTCTTGCAAAAACCTAAAAAAAAAGCAATCTGGAATTAGGCTCCCAAAATGACAAAGTAATGCAATTTAACCCAAGCAAAACCATTAGTAAGCCTGTTACTTAGGGCATGTTGGGGAAAAGGAAAATTATGTTTGTATTCTAAGATATTTAAAGTAGTTCTCTTTGAAGTGACAAAGAACTGGAAATTGAGGGAATACCCATAAATTAGGGAACAAGTTGTGATATGATTGCGATGGAATGTTACTATGCTATAAGAAATGATGAGGAGGTTGATTTTAGAAAAACATGGAAAGACTTGCATGACAATGACCAGTGAAAAAAATTGATGTTCAGACAGTACTTGAAGCCTTCCCAGCTGGGCAGAGCCCAAATCCATTGTTATAGATTCTGAGAACACAAGATTACCTCACATGTTAATCTAAGGTATTGGAATATAAAAAATCTTGAAAAGAAACAAAAATGGAAGAGTTTCAGAAGAGAAGGGAGATTTGGGCAGGTGAAATAAATCATTAACATAGGAATAACATATTTGTGGTCAGGAATAGAGTATACCCAACAAAGGATGGCAAGAATTTACTGGTATAGGGTCTGGTTTTAACCAGAAAAGGAAGAAAATTAAAAAAAATAAAAATAATTAAAATCAAAAATCAAAAAAATTAAAAACAGCCCACATCTATCCACTAAAGTAGATACCACAGAAAGTATCCAAATCATATTTTTTAAAAATGGAAGAGGTCAGAAACTTCCAGAAGCCAAATCCCAAAATAAAGCCAACAGTCACAAATGCCTCTAGACAAATGTACAAAGTATGCTAAAATGTAAGGTAGTGGCTTTAAATGCTGATGAATCATGGCTCCCTGCTCTTGACAGAGAGCTGAGGGATCCAAGATGCCTAACAAGAATGGTTGTCCAGCAAGGCCCAGGTAGGCATTTGTTCTGCTGCATCATATACATTTGTTCAAGGAAGGGCTTGGGGAAGGGGTGTGAAGGCAGTGCAGTGGTGATTGGTGACAGATACTTAAAAAAAAAGTTCTTTGAATGCACAGAAGTAAATGACAAAATATATAGGAGAACACAAACTAATAGTGGTTTTGTTACTGCCTGGTTGAATTGTGTCTGTGTGTCTGTGTTTGTGTGTATGTATGTGTGTGTGTGTGTGTGTGTGTGTCCTTTATCAATCTCATGGATTTTTGGAAAGTCTATTTATTTCCAGCCTAAAAAGAGGTTGAAAGATCCTAAGATCCAAGTGGGAAAGAAGTCCAGCATCCTTGAAGTGCAATGCTAAGAGTAGGGAAAGGATGTGGATTTCCTAGTGAACAGTGGGACCTGGTTGCCAATGAAGGATGCTGCTCACCATTACATGAAGAACTCTTGAACATGAGGGTCTTGCCTTGTTCCTTGATGATCTTGGGGAACTGTCTGCTTGGACAGAACTTTCCTGACTCTATCTACTCCATGTGGCTCCTGGGAGCTTGTAAATTTATCCAATATTTTCCCTCTTCCTTTTATAGGACGAGCCAATATAGATTACCTTCTTGAGTTTCCTTTTGATTCTTTTTTATTTGTTGTAAGTACATTGATGAATTTTTAAATCTACATTAAGATTAGCTAATTTTTTTTATTGAATTCTGGTCCTTTATTATAGATGGCTTGGGTCAAAGGAAATATAGTGACCATTTAGACCTTTACAGAATATCCAGTGTCTGTCCAATGGTAGAAAAATATTTTTTCTCTAGCCTAAGGACTTTAAGTTTTCATTCTTTTTGTGAAAAATCAGCATTACTAAGATCCCTGAAACATTACAAAGAAAAGAAGAGAATTCAAAAGAAATAAATGATGAGTTGATATTGAAGTCTCTACCACCACCTAGGGGTTATTGCAACAACAACACATAATAGATGTGATACAATATAATACAATGTGATATGATATTGCATGGTTATAATATGGTGTGGTATCACATCATACCATATAATTAATATAATAATACATAGTCTTCTTCAAACTTAACAATACATAACTGTACCCAGTTTCTTACATAAGCTTCTTTCTTGTTCTTAGGTTATTGACAATTTACAATTTTAAAAATAATAATTTTTTAAAAACATTAAGTGGCCATCCCAAAATCAGAATGCAAATTTGCCCTCATAATGTTGTGGAGATTTGGTAGCATAAGCCCTCTAACTAGGATATGGCTTTAGAAGGATATAGCTTATTTGAAGAGTGATATAATGGAAAAGGTAATATTAATAAGTAGATAAATTCATGTGGATGAATACAGGAACCAGAGGAGGGAATCATGGAATAAAATATTTGGGTATATGTGAGAATTGTGGAGAATATGTAGCAGCAGGCTAAAGTAAAGGGAAATCAGGGAAGATGAACAGTGATATAAGCCAGAAACAGGAATATAAGATATTAGGAGCACTGCTCAGCATGAGAAAACAAATTGTAGTTATTATCAAGTTAGAACTGTTCCTTTTGGTCAAAATGTTAAAATACTAGGTCAGAGACTGAGAAAGAGATAGACAGACAGAGACAGAGACAGAGACAGATAAAAGACACAGAGACAGAGACAACAGAGAGAGAGAGACGCACTGATGCATAATATAAACTATCAGAAGGAGAAAATACATGAAGAGTACAGTAAATTGGTATAATTTATTTATAAAAGGAGACAAATTACCTGAATATCAATTGGAGTAACTAATAATTTTTTGTCTAATTTTAGTAATTCCAGCGTTCAAAAATTAGAAGAACAAATGAGGGGAACTTTTCTTTTAGAACTGATTCTCACCCACAAAGAGGAATTGGTTATTGAGTTAAAGGGTTGGGATACTTTAGGGGAGAACCATTCATTTCAGGTTAGATATTGAGACAGAAAAAGAAGGGGAAGAAGTCAGAGATGCATCCTCTTCTTGAGATAGTAATTTTAAAGTGTTCAGAGAAAGAATAATAGACATAAAATTATATAAAAGAAGAGAGCCCATGACTCAAGAAAGAAATTTAGAATATAGAAAGAAAACAATTATAATGAAGAAGAAAAAAAGGGAGTTGTCTGAAGAGACCGACAGAACAGAAAACTGACCAGTTTAGATATTATTTTATTTTTAAATTTTGAGTTCCAAATTCTTTCTCTTCCTCCAACCTCTCTGCCAACTTAAAGAAGATGAGCAATGTAATACCCATCCCACATATTAAGGCATGTAAAACATATCTCTAGATTAACCATGTTGCAAAAAAGCAATAAAAATATAGTGAAAAACAGTATGTTTCGATTCTCTCTTTGAAGGTGAATAAAATTTCTCATCCTATGGTCCCAGGTTGGATTTTGAAAGGTAATATGTAGCAGCAAGTTAAAGGCAAATCCATGGAGGATGAAAACAGTGATGTAAGAAAATATTAGAAATGCTGAACCTCAGGATGAGAATACAAGTTGTAGAAATTGTAGAAATTGTACAATTGTACAAATTGTACAAATTTTCAAGTTAGAGCCATTCCTTTTGGCCAAGGTTTTACAATATTAGGCCAGTGAAAGATGGAATACCATATTCTTGTCTCTTTTAAGGTTAGAAAATGTTGACTCCATTTCTAAGGCAACCTGGCCATGAGTTTTCTCTATTGCATACCTGAAAGCCCACAACGGATCAGAATCTACTGATCAGAAGGAGTGGGTCCTGGTCCCCCCGCTGTTCCCTAGCTCCACATTGTATCCCACATCTGCCAGAAGGAAGGCTAAACTGTGGTTGGGAAGGTTAGAGATCCAAATGCTGGCTGACGTCAGCAAGTCATGCTGTAAAAATACAACAGGCCTCTGAGCTGAAGGAAAACATGGAGATGGCCTCAACATTTTGCCAGCATTGAACCAGAAAGCCTCTTGTCTGAAGCTCAGGACTGAATGAAGCCTAAAGAACTAAATGCCTGGATTTGTTATGAAAAAGGTAAATGTGATTGGTGAAGATCAGAGCTCTCAAGCTTCTTAGATCTGTTTTGTAGAGGACATTCAAAGAGATCTAAGGGCAAGAAATCAGGCTTCATCTCATTAAGATCAAAAGTAAACTATAACAAGTTCTAGTTAAGGAACCAACCAATGGGCCAACTTTGCAAAACTAAATTCCTGGGAGTTTGTGGCTTAGTACGGCATTACTGAGAGGCAGTTATTAATTTGCAAACTGTCATATTACCAAACTCAGCTGTTGAAGCTCCAGGCATTTTCCCCTCAAGGGAAATGCTCTATATGATGTTGCCAATCTCAAAAGCTCATCAAACACCCAATAATCATGGAAAGCCAGAATCAGAGGCCCAAAGACCCAGAGAAGGAGGAGGCGGGTTAGGTGTCAGCTTAAGCAGCTGACTCTGCTGTGTAGATGAGGAATGGCAGGGGTCAGTTGCTTGTACATCTAGGTGGCTCATCATCCGAGGATGCTACATTTCATGATTTAATATTAATCAGAGTTACGATCACTTCAAGACCTATAAGGACTTCCTTAAGCGAGACTGAATATTTTAATATTAATATTTTAATATTCTGAATGATACAGTGGAACCATCTTTGGCTGAACTGAACCCGATATTTCTGTTCTAGTCTTGTCATCCACAATTCTCTGACCTCTCTCACCAGTATGAGCCACCTTTTGTAATTCTCACAGGGACACTGCCAGGAAGTTGGAAAGGTTAGGCCAAGACCAAAGGAATCATCTGCCAACTTGGATTTTAACTAGAATTCTAGAGGTCAAAGTTCAAAAATTACAAGTCTGTGAAATTCTAGCATCAGGTTCCAGGCTCCACAGGACTACCATTATCCTCTGTGGATGTGGAAAATGGGGGTAGCATTAGTGTCACTATTTGTGAAACAGTGATTTCTCAAGGAGGCTAGACACTCCACTGGTCAGCGGGTCTTCACAACTGCTTTCATTAGCATCACTCTGATCGACTTTTCTGTTTTTTCTACCTAATTCCATGAGTTCTCTTTTCCTATATGGACTCGAGGTCCTCTCTCCTCCTCTATTAACCGATCCTTTTACCAAAGCCTTAAGGTTTCATCTGCCTATCTTACTTCTATCGGATCCCTTAGGAGAAACTAGGTTCGCTTCCCCTCACTTCCCCTGCTGTTTATTCAGTCTTCTACATCCTATATCTAAAAATAAGAGGCATCACCTTACCAACAAAGATTCATGTAGTCAAAAACTGTGGTTTTTCCAGAAGTAATTTGTGACTGGGAGAGTTGAACTATAAAGAAAACTTAGGATCACGGAACTAATGCTTTAGAGTTGTGGTGCTGGAGAAGACTTAAGATTCCCTTGGAGAGACATAAGGTCAAATCAGTCAATTCTTTAAAAAATCAACTCATACTATTCACTGGAAAAAAAAACAAATACTGAGGGGCAGCTAGGAGGTACAGTGGATAGCGCACCCACCCTGTAGTCTAGAGGACCTGAGTTCAAATCTGACCCCAGACACTTGATTACCTAACTGTGTCACTTAACCCCATTTCCCCAAAATAAAAAAAATACTGAAGCTGAAATCTAAATATTTTTTTATTAAAGATATTATTTGAGTTTTACAGTTTTCCCCCAATCTTGCTTCCCTCCCCCCACGCCCACCCCACAGATAGCACTCCTTCAGTCTTTACTTTGTTTCCATGTTGTACCTTGATCCAAATTGGGTGTGATGAGAGAGAAATCATATCCTTAAAGAGAACAGAATTCTCAGAGGTAACCAGATCAAACAATAAGACATCTGGGGTTTTTTTTTTTCCGAATTAAAGTGGATAGTCCTTGTACGTTGTTCAAACTCCACAGCTCCTTATCTGGATACAGATGACACTCTCCTTTGCAGACAGCCTAAAATTGTTCCCAGTTGTTGCGCTGATGGAATGAGCAAGTCCTTCAAGGTTGAACATCACTCCCATGTTGCTGTTAGGGTGTACAGTGTTTTTCTGGTTCTGCTCATCTCACTCAGCATCAGTTCATGCAAATCCCTCCAGGTTTCCCTGAAATCCCGTCCCTCCTGGTTTCTAATAGAACAATGGTGTTCCATGACATACATATACCACAGTTTGCTAAACCATTCCCCAATTGAAGGACATTTACTGGATTTCCAATTCTTTGCCACCACAAACAGGGCTGCTATAAATATTTTTGTACAAGTAATGTTTTTACCCTTTTTCCTTATCTCTTCTTTTGATCTTGATTACATTGGTTTTATCTGTGCAAAACCTTTTTAATTTAATGTAATCAAAATCATCTAATTGGTTTTTAGTGATGTTCTCCAACTCTTCCTTAGTCACAAACTGCTCCCCTTTCCATAGATCTGACAGGTAGACTAGTCCTTGATCTTCTAATTTGCTTATAGTATTGTTTGTTATGTCTATGTCCTGTAACCATTTGGATCTTATCTTGGTAAAGGGTGTGAGGTGTTGGTCTAATCTAAGTTTCTTCCATACTAACTTCCAATTATCCCAGCAGTTTTTATCAAAGAGGGAGTCTTTATCCCAATGGCCAGACTCTTTAGGTTTATAACAGCAGATTACTATAATCCTCTCCTGCTTTTACACCTAGTCTATTCCACTGGTCCACCACTCTATTTCTTAGCCAATACCAAACAGTTTTGATGTGAAGTCTAAATATTTTGATCACATAAGGAGAAGACAGATTCACTGAAAAAGACCCGATGTTGAAAAAAGATTAAAGGTAAAGGGAGAAAGGGACAACAGAGCATAGAATGGATTAGAGAGCCATGGAAAGAATGAGCATGAACTTGGACAGCCTTTGAGAGATAGTGGAGAAGGGCCAGGTGTGCCAGGTCCCTGGGTCACAAGAGTCAGACATGACTGAACAACAACTGCAGCCTCTAGATCTGAGTGCATATTTCATGTCCTTAATTAAAGCCTAGGGCCTTGTGTGTTGCTAGTTAGCAGTCAAGATTTCTTAATTATTTGAAAAAGATGACACCCAGTGAGGAACTACAACTAGAACCACAGAAAGAAGTCTGGGAAAGAGCTCAGGGAAGAAAAGCCAGTGGGACTCAGTACCAGTCTCCAGCAGCATCTTCACTGAGGAGGCTGTAACTATAGGAGGGTGATCAAGGAAGGCAGGAACCCACTGCTCCACTCAATGACAAAGGAGAAAGGCATCTGAAAGATCTGCACTTAGGAAGCAAAGTGTCCTGGGGCTAAGGGAAGGCAATACAGTCCCCAATATGTTCACTGTCCCTCTCAAGTTATTCTGAGGACAAGAAGTCAGTCCTAAATGACTCCCCCATTTCCATTTAGAAATATGAAAGATTTTGGTTTTTCATGTTTATTTTACTACAAAATCCTTGTTCTAACAAGATTTTTTTTTCTTTTGATAGACAAATACTTCAGGTCTGAGACAGCATCTCAATTTAAATTAAATCTTACCTGAATTGTTAATAAGATTTTTTTTCCATAAGGAATCCTATAAGCCCCTAAGATGTAACCATCTTCAGTCTAACCTTATAATCTTCACTGGAGTAGCCCCATTATGATATCATTTCACACTGAAAGAGGGGGAAGAAAATTTTTAAATTATTTTTAAAATTTTTTATCTAGAACAAACATCAAATAGGCCTTTGTCTATAACTATATAAAACAGGAAAAAGGATTGTACATGAAACTTCAGGTTTCTATTATGTATAGTTTATACATAATTTCTTTTTAAGAATACTAAAGGTGGGGGGGGCAGTTAGGTGGTGCAGTGTAAAGTACCAGCCCTGGAGTCAGAAGGACCTGAGTTCAAATCCTGTCTCAGACACTTGATACTTACTAGCCATGTGACCTTGGGCAAGTCACTTAACCCCACTGTCTTGCAAAAAAAACCCCAAAATTTAAAAACAATTTTGAAAAAAATCAACCTACAGCTTTCAAAGCATCTTTCTGTTCTTTTCTCTCCATTAAAAAAATGTCCCATGACCTTTTGATTTTTTTTGTTTTTTTGCTATACTAATTCAATTCCTCCCTACCCTCCTCTATAAACAAAACACTGTCAAGTAAAACAAATTCCCATATTGACCAAAAATGTATGTTATTCATCTTGAGTCCATCACATTTATCAAGAGGTGAGTAGAAATCTTCATTATATACCTTCTGAAATTGTAATTGACTATTGCATTAATCAGTTCTCAAATCTCTCAAATTTTTTGTAGTTATAATACTGTTATTGCATAAATTATTCTGATTCTTCTCACTCCATTTAGTTCATATTAGTTTTACCAGGTGTCTCTGAATCCATCCATTTCATCATTTCTTGTAGTATAATAGGATTCCATTACATTCACATACCATACATACTATAATCTGTTTAGTTATTCCTCAACAGATGGGCATACTTTGTCTTCAGATCTTTGTTAATACAAAAAGAGTTGCTATAAAAATTTTATAAATATGGATTTTTTCCTTCTTTTCTCTTTAATGTTAAAAAGTATGGTGGACTTATTGTCTTATTTTCAAAATTTCCAGTTCATATACTTTGACTACTTATCTATTAAAGAATAGCTATTATTCTTATAAATTTGAACCAGTTGTTTATGCATCTTAGATCTGAAAGTTTTATCAGAAAGACAATGCTGATTTTTTTCTTTAGATACTCATTTTCCCTCTAATTTTAACATTATTTTTGTGACAAAGTTTATTATGATCAAAATGATTCATTTTATTTTCTTTAATCCTTTTTTGGTCATGGACCCTAGCCACCACTAATTTAAGATATCACCCCTTTTGTCTTAATCAAATACTTATTTGAAGTTTTTCTTGGCATGTATCTCATATGCTGGTCTAGACCTAGTTTCTACCAGTTTGCTTTCCAATTTTTCCAGCAGCTTTTGTCAAATGATTTAATCCTTGCTACAGTAATTAGGGACTTTGGGTTCATCAGACACTAGACTACTATATTCATTCGCTGCTATATAAAGTATACTTCATCTGTTTCATTGATTGACCTTTCTATTTTTTTAAGTACCAAATTATTTTGATGATTACTGTCTTATAATATACTTAAGACCTTATACCACTAACTTTTTTTTTATTATTTTTCTCAAAATTCTTGACTCTTCTTCCACAAGAATAGTTTTATTTTCCTAGCTCTATAAAAATTCTTTATTAGTTAGATTAGCATGGTACTGAATAAATTAATTTAGATAACATCATAATCTGTATCATATTAGCACAACTTCTCTATGGACTAATTACTATTTTCCAATTATTTAAGTCTGTCATCATTTTTTATAACAAATGTTTTACATTCCATAGTATCAATAAAGTAGACAGACTCTCAAGTATTCTGTATATTCTGCAGTTATTCTGAATCAATTTTCTTTTGACAGCTTCCTACTAGGTTTAGTTAATAATATCCAGAAATGATGGATTTGGATTTATTTTATATCATACAACTTATTTTTTATTAATTTCAGTTCAGTTTAGGATTTTTGATCTAAATCAATCATATATAATGGAAAAAAGCATATTTTGTAATGTTTATGACTTATTTGCTCAGTTTTTATTATTTCTATAGATAGCATTCTAGATCTATGAATATTAAATAGCAGCAATGATAGGAGGCAACGTTTTTTAAAAATCTAGGCCCTAATCTTACTGTAAAGACATTAATTTTTTTTTTTGCAAAACATATATTTACTCTAACCTTTAAATAATTATTACTTAACCATGTTAAAGGAAAGTCCATTTGTTCCTATGCCTTTGGGTTTGGTGGCAGATTCAGTGAAGAATTTTGTCAAAAAGCTTTTAAACATCTATTTATTGAAATGTCTGGTTTAAATTTTTTATTTACGTGATCTCTATTGTTTAAGTCAACTTTGCTTACTTGATATGAATCCAACCTAGTCTAAATATAGAATAATGTTAATATATTGCAATAGACTATTTGTTGATATTTTATTTAATGTTTTTGCATCAAATGTTTATTAGGAATTCTAATCTATAGCACTCTGCTTTGTCTCCCTCTTGTTTGGTATCAAGACCACATTTTTATAATAGAAAGGATTTTTTTCCCATTTCTGCACATGGTTTAAAAAATTAAAAACCAGAATTATTTTTTCTTTAAATAACAAATATAATTCACTTGAAAATCCATCTTTTCCTGGTCCTATCCACTATTTCCAGGAGCTCACTTAGGGCTTAATATTCTTTTTTTTATGCTAACCTATGTAAATAATTTATTTCGTTATTCTGGGCATTTTATATTTTTGTAAATTTTTACCTAAGTTAGCCACCAAATATTTAACCAGGCTCTATGCTAAATGCAGAGATTCAAAGAAATACAAAAGACAGTCTCTGTCTTTGAGGAGCACATAATTTAGGGAGACACCAAGTAAACAAATATAAGTATAAACAACATATAGAAAGAATCAATAGGAGTAATTTAACAAAAGGAGGCACTAAAATTAAGAAGGATTGGGCAAGGCTTTCTGCAAAAAGTGGGGGTTTTAGCTTGAATATGAAGGAAACCAGTGAAGTTAGGGGGATAGCAATAAGAGGGAAGGGCATTTCAGGCATGGGGAATGGTCAGAAAAAAATGCCAAGAGATAAAGGGTCTTCTTGATATAATGAATAGAAAGGTCAATGTCACTTATTTAAAAGATAGGGGATAGGGAAGAATTGTAAAGTGTAGTAACACTGTGTTATCCATTTTGTTGGCATGATTTCTGATCATTTCCTTTATTTCTTATGAACTCTTTTTTTTGTTTTGTTTCCTTCTTTTGGAAAATCATATTAACTAATTTTATTTTTACTAGTTTCTTCAAAGAAATGTTTTAGTTTATTTCCTTACAAATTGTGTTTGCTTTGTATTTTCAATTAAAATCATTAATCAGTTCTTTGATTCTTATATCACAATTATCCTATTGTGTTTCCAATTGGTGTTCTACCAGATAGAGATCATTTAATTTCTATTTAAATCTGAAACAGATACTCTGAAGTCACCCATTATTATAGTCTATTTCTCTGTGAATTTTTCCTTTAGCAATTTTGGCATGTGTATGTAGAGATATATACATATGTGATGTATGTTTTTATATATGCATAACATACATATTTAGTGTTGATATTGATTCATTATCTCTAGTGTCTTTACCATAGTATAATTTGTTTTTTATTGTCTATTTTTATTGCAGTTTTTGTAAAATCAAGACTGCGCACCTGCTTTGTTTAAATTCACCTGAAGCATAATAAATTCTTCAACCTATTTCATTTATAAATGTGAATCTCTGTTTCTTTATTTTTAGATTTGGCCTTCTAATCTATTCTATCCTTTTTTTTCTTTATAGGGGAATTCATTTTATTCATGATCACAGTTACAATTGTTATGTCCTCCTTCATAATATTCTCTTGCATTTTTCCTATCTTTCCTCCTTTCTCTTGAAAATAAAAAGGTGATGAGAGATTTGTATAATGCTTGTGATCTATAACATGATGATATAACATGTTATCTTGTCCCTCTTATTTTCATCTTGCTCCACTCTCCATTAGGAACTTTTGCTCTCACTTCTTTTGTTTTCCATACTCCCTCTTCCAATGATTTTTTTTTTTTGCTTTTTCTCCTTAGTTTCAGGTACTTCAGAGATTTTTGGATTATCACACTTTCACCTGTTTTCTATCTGCGTTTTCCAAATCTATTTTTTTGTTAATATTTCTTACTGTCTTGGGGACTTCCTTGATTTGTTAAAATCATCCCAACTTTCTTGAATGAGATGTTTGAGATTTATCACCCTCTATCCTAAACTATTTATTATCCTTGTCATTTTTCTGTTCCCTAGCTATTCCATTTTTGTCTCTCAGTTCATTTCTGTTTCACTTCTAGTCCTTGTGTTTAGGACTTTTTTTTTCTGAGACTCTACTTTGACTTGATGCATATTATTTTCTTCTTTGGGGTTGATCCTCAAGTTTTTTTTTCAGTACAAGATGTTTTGTCATTGAGTCAGCATTTTAAAAACCTGTTTTCTTTAGCCTTCGTTTCTGGATGGGGATTTGTGCTTGGGTCCAACACCATTCTCAAACTCCTAGATGGTTGGGCTACTTTGATTCTGAGTTCAGTGGCTAAGACTCGGACTGACTTTAAAAGTAACTGTCTGACTTTGCTTTCCATTGTGACTGAGGCCCAGGCTGCCTATAGGCTGGGCTGGGCTGGGCTGGGAAAAGGTTCCCTTTTTTTTTTGGCAAGGCAATGGGGTTAAGTGGCTTGCCCAAGGCCACACAGCTAGGTCATTATTAAGTGTCTGAGGTCAGATTTGAACCCAGGTACTCCTGACTCCAGGCCTGGTGCTCTATCCACAAGGCTCCTTTCTTTGAAAGCTGGTCATCTGATTTACATCCAACAGGAATCTGATTTTGTTGAGTACTATCTCCATTACATCAGCTTATCTTTCACTCCATTCTTCTGTAGGGTTCTAGAAGTCTTTTTGTGAAGTCCTTGACAAGATTTGTTACCAGAAGATTCTCTTAGGTTGGCTGCTGTGGTTACTCATGCATTTTGAGAACTTGACTGAAGTGCTTGGGGCGGGGGGGGGGGGGGGGGGGGGAGAAGGATCTGAGTTCCTTCAGGCTCTAATGTGCCATTATCTTCCTATCATTCCCAAAGAAGGAAATTTGGAAAAGTTCAACCTGTTAGCCTCACTCATTTTAGAATTTGAAGTCTAGTTTCTCTCTCCCAGTGCTTTCTGAGAAGCTAACCATTGTATTTAATCTGCTCTCAGACACTTGCCTCTTTCTCTCCTACTTTTAGCCACAAATAAATCCATCCAGAAACCCCTTCTCCTCCACACCTAACTTTCCCCAACCCCCTCAGCGGTCAGTACATTTATGGGAAGCACTGGGGCATTCAGAGGAAATCAAGTGAGTGAGGGCTCTCTGGGAGCTCCCTGCAGCTGCTGGGGGGTGGTAGGCATTATATAGTGGACTCACTGAGACAGACAAGGACTGTGACCTGCATGGGTAGAGAGAGTGCCCACAGCAATGAACTTCCAGCTTCCAGAGCTTGGTCTAGGGATGTGTGAAGCCTATAGATGTAATCTTTCCACTGAAAAGCCCCAAACACTTGGCGGGATCCATCCTTTGGGATCTTGTCTCCAGTCCTGAGGCAGTTTCCCCAACAGACAACTTACAACATTCATTTTTGCTTCCAGATTTATGGCTCAACTGGATCAAAGAAACCAATGTATTGTCCCAAGAACAAAGTCAAAGCACCAGTGTCAAAAGGCACTGCATTGGGATCTGCCAACAAGGAAAGATTTGCTAGTATTAAGGTTGGTGACCTGAGTCATTCTGGACAGCTGAAAAAGCCATGTGAACAGAATCTAATTCCCAGGGAACCTTTTGCCTTTGCTAAGGGGTGTCCAGAGCCCCGAGCCTGGAGTCAGGAAGACCTCAGATTCCAATCTGGCCTGAGACACACCACTCATCTCTTCTTTACCTCAGTTTCCTCACCTGTAAAATGGGGTTGAAAACACCCACTCCCTGGCTTGTTATGAGGATCAAATGAGGAAAATATTCATAAGGCAATTGGGAAGGTATATGACACAACATTATACCATCAAATACAGCAAAAGCCCTTGAATTCAGATTCCACTAAGTGGGAGCTTAGCAGTGTGTTGTTTTTTTAAACCTTCATGTAATCAACCCCCTCTTCTATAGACACGGAAGTGATTGTTCAGTCATTTCAGTTATTTCTGACTCTTTGTGACCTCATTTGGGGTTTTCTAGGCAAAAACAGTACAGTGATTTGTCCTTTCTCCAGATGAGATTAAAAATGAGGAAACTGAGGCGCACAGGGTTTGGTGACTTACACAGATAGGATGTTTCTGAGGCCACAGTTGAACTCCCTTCTTCTTGACTGGAGAGCCAACACGCTATCCACTGTTTATCCCTATTTTACAGAAAATGAAGGAAGGTTACTAGATTATAGAGGGACCCATTGCAATTAAATCAAGGTATTTGAACTCCAAATCTGGCGTTCTTTATACTATTCAATAGATTGCAAGCCATTCGTATGGATTTATTAAAGCAGGTCCCCTAAGACTTCCATTTGGTGATGCTTTGCTGATCTAGGTCATATTAATGTGTGAACTTATTAAAAGTAAGGCTAGAGCATTCCTTCAGCAATATTCTCTGATTTAAACTTTTTTGCCTTTTGCCCAGATGAATCCAACTCAGGAAGGTTTTCCTTTTCTCACAAACATCCCACCAAATGGTATCTTCCTGCCAGAAGTGAAAACCATGACTGAGCTCTAATTTTTCCACCACAGGGCAATGAGAGGTCCTATGAAGAAGTCAGATTTTCCAAACCAAAATATGATCTAATAAAATGTTTTGATCTATGAATATACTGGTATAAATAGTCTTCTAGAAGTATTAAAATTGACATTTAATTATATGTTCAAGAAGTTGCCTTGATTGATGCATATTTCTGTACAAAAATCAGAATTTAGGAAATATGGCATTGTGTAACCCTGGTGTTTTTCTGGGAGACCTGGGACCCGGGGTAACATCAATGCCATAAGATAAAAATCTTTATAAAATCAGGGGTTCTACTCTTCCTATACCTAAGGAGAAGCCAATGGCAGGTAGTCAGGCTGGTCTGCCCAACAATGATTCCAAGGAACATGTCATATCTTCTGAGGGTAATCAGGGCCAGTGGCCCTAGGCCTGGGCCTGCCTGAGCCTTCAAGACTGTTGGCTAAGCTGGCGAATTTCTTTCTGCCCTACATCTACAGCACTTGAACACCAAAGTAAGGACAAGAATATACTGTTCATATCCATGGCAACTGGGAGCCAGTCTCTGACAATTTTCCCTGGCAACTGATATAGTCTTGATTAGATTCTGACCTTTATTTGTTAAAGAATAACAATTGGCCCAAAGTTAGAAAACATTCCTGAATTTTACAAGTGAGAAAACTGAGGCATAGAAAAATTAAGCAGCTGACCCTAGGTCACACAAGTGTGGGGTAGCAGCTTTGGGATTTGGACCCAGGAGAACTGAAAGGCAAGTTCTCCTCCCATGAAGGCCCCCCCCTCTTCTAGCAGTCACTGATGGGGAGCATGAAGTCGAAGGAAGTTCTTCAACGAGGCCATCATTGCTTCCAAACAGAAAGCTACTGGAGGGGAGGGGAGGGGAGGGAGAAGGACTAGTATAGAACAGTTAGGCAAGGGAGGAAAGGGAGGAGGACAGAATTGAGTAAAGACAGAGCTAGCTTTGGGTTGAGGAAGAACTGGGTCAAGTCTTGCTTCCAGCCCACATACAAAGAGAATTGTGGGAAGATTTGATCTTAGTGTTCTAGTCGACTGTCTAATCCATCTATGGGGGTCTTGGTCCTTCTACCACTGCAGTATGATTTCTGGAGCTAAGATGATAAGGTGCCTTATTGAATTCAAGCAAATTGTTTCTCTGGCAAGAGACAATGCCCACCATCACATCTGCCATCCAAATGTTTCCCATTTGTAAGGACTGGCTGGACCTTGAACTTAGTTGGCAGAGCTTTTAAGGGGCAAGTCAGAACCACATCACAAGGAAGCATCACCTCATTGTAACAGAGGATTTTAATGGAATTTTTAACAAGAATAATAATCTTCATAGGCATATAGGGCAGAAAAATGATGCATTCTAGAAATAATGGTATTCTATCATAATGTAATTGTATTATGATAAAACAAGTTAAGTGTCTGATTAAAAATACCTATCTTCCAAGGGCAGCTAAGTGGTGCAGTGGATAGAGCACTGACTCAGGAGTAAGGAGGACCAGAGCCCAAATTCAGCCTCAGATGCTTACCTGCAAAAAACAATAACAACAAAAACATACCTTGCAACTTTAGTTCACTTTCTAGATAGTCAGCAGTATATTTCTTTTAGATCCTAAATATTTCCTAGGACCTTGTACCATAAGTTACTCAGATTAATTGCTCAGAGTATTTGTGCTTAAAAGGACATGCCTACAAATCAAACACTGCATAAATCCTTAATAAATAAACAAATATTTCCTTTTTGGCAAGAGATAAGAGACTGATAAATGGGTACTTCTAAATCCCTTTCTTATTACCAGGAAGAACTTCCTATTTTCTCCTATTCACAGTCCTGCTGTGTTGAATTTCCTTCTCTACAATGAATCCTAACAATCTTGTTGCTTATGTTTCAGTAACTTTCTTCTAAGGGGACAGTATGTCCTCACAGACTCCCTCAATTTTTCAAGACAGATTTCAAAGAACAGAGAGAGAATTGGAGAGAAATTGGATTGTGAATGAGAATTCCTTCTCAGTGAGAAGATGGAAGATCAGAATTAGTTAGACAATTGTGGAGGAATATGGGTGGGAACCCAAAAGCCTATTAAGTAATCATAAAGCTTCTGACTTGGCTGAAAATGAGCCTGGGAATGCAGAATGAGCTATCTAGTTTGATCTAGACCACTCAGAGGGGTGATATCAGAGAGAAGGCAGAGTTGGAAAACTCCTTTGGCTTTCTCTACCCACAGCAATGATTTCTGAATTAAGGACAGAATTAAAGTCACTAATAGGACTGAAAAATACTCAAGATAAAAAGGAAGAGAGGTGTTCAAGTTAAGTGAACTGCCAGATGAACTCTGTCCACAGGTATCTGAACAAATCTGGAGGTAAATGGGAGCCATCATCAATGATCTTCAAAGACCATAACAAAGAGAAGCAATACCACAGAACTGGAAAGAGGCAGATGCTGTCCTAATTTTCATGAAAGAGAAGAGAATTGAATCTCCAATTATAGGTGAAGGTTGACCCTGAGTCCTGGAACCAATTCTGAAATGTCATAGTAGAGAAAAGGTTAGTGTATATGGAAGCAGTATTCACAATCATCAAAGCTTTATCAAGAGCGGTTCATTTCCAACTCAGTTCATCTGTGTTTTTATAATGTTTCTATACTGGGAAGTCAAAAGGATGATATACTTTCCCTAGATTTTGACTGAAACATTTGAAAATGATCATGTGAGAAGGAGTCACTATGGCCTCTATGGGACATCTATGGGAGACCAGGAAAAGAAAGCTCTTGCCACCAACGTCCTTTGCATTGTCAAATGATTCAACAGAAAGAATGAATATATATTTTATCAATAAAACTTACACTAAGTAAAGGTGTATCTGTACATCCTCTCATCTTCAGCCACACCCACCACTAACACTCCAGACAAACTGGATTCGTAGGTCTTCCCCTCTGCCCAAATGCTTTACCCTAAGGATCAATGGGTCTTTCCATATGCCTTGAAACCGAATCTTTACTCTCTGTGATGCTTTCCCAGGAAACAGTGAATTCTTTTTGATTGGGTATTGCCTTGCTTTTCTGTTGGTATCCCCAATAATTACAGTGCTCTGGAAATTATTTAATAAGCATTTAATAAATGACATTCATTCACAGATATGAGCTAGCGTGCTCTATCCACTGTGCCACCTAGCTGCCCTAAATGTCAAGTCTTAATATTGGATTTGAAAAACCAACTTCACAAGTACATATGAGGTTGGACATGTGACTAGAGAACAATTTGTCTGAATAAAGATCAATCATTTGACAGGACGATGGGGAGTCCCAAAAGTGAGTCAGAAGGTAGAGGATTAGGGAGATGGGAACTCTTTTGGATTCTACTCTGGTCAGATCCCAGGTATTGCAATTCAGGATGGACACTTTATAAGCTAAAGAGCACCTAGAAGATGATTAGGATGGTGAAGGGTCTCCAGGCAATGAAGTGGCACCATGAATAGACAGAGTACCAGACTTAAGAGTAAGGAAGCCCTGAGTTCAAATCTGACCTCTGAAAACTTACTGTGACACTAGGAAAGTCATTTAACCCTGTCCTAGTTGTCTTAGTTCCTTATTTGTAAGATGAGTTAGCTAAGAAAATGGCAAACTGCTCCAGTGGTTGCCAAGAAAACTCCAAATGGGGTCTTGTGGAGTCATACCACTGAAATGACTGAATAACAACACCAAAATTCTGGAAGAATTCTCCTTCACCAAAAGTCATAAATCAAAAGCTAGATTGCTACTGGCTAGGCAGGTTATGATCTTGTTTAGATGTGAAGTGGGCTAGGGCTCTACTAGCATCTGTGAATTCTGAATTAGCACAAAACTGTCCAAGTATCTTGCAAGGGTGAGGTCAAGAAGAGTATCACAGCTTTTTTTGTCTCTGGCTTATAGCCTAGGAGGAAAAAATAGCACATAAAAGCTGAAGTAGCTATGGGAAATTCTAAAGATTAGTTTAGAAACTTAGTTTTTACTAGCAGTTTTCTCCTATAAAGATTTCTGAATTTGTATGTTCTTTTATTTTATGATTATGACCCTTGGAAACTCTTGTGGTTGGGAGGATGCAGTCATTGGGTTAAGGAAGGGAAAGACTGAGCAGGTGTGAGAATCATGAATTCAGATATGGTTGCAGAAAAAGAAGGGAAAAGCTAACCAGGGATTTGAGTTCAGAATCCAGGGGGGGTAAGCAGTCTCAGGAACCAAGAAAATTAGATTTTAGCTTGTGAAAACAGAGATGGAAAGCAAAGGGAACAGGACTTAAGAACAGAATCTTAGAAAGATGCCAGTACTTAGGAAAAAGGAGGAAAAACAGGAACAAGTGAAGAGGATAGAGAAATAGTAGTCAAAGGCAAATTTAAAGAGAGCAAGGCAGAATCATGAAAATGAAGTGATAGAGGTGGTTAGGGCAATGCAACAAGAAAGGCGTGTCTTTCAATGAAGCCAAATATTCAGGAAGATAAAAGAACAGTATTGAGAAAGCCCCTAGGCAGGATAACTGAGGAATCACTTGTAAGCTTAAAGAGAGATTTCTGTAGAGTGCGAATTGGTAACAGGTTAACAAGACTGCTTCCCAAATCCTCACCCTTATTTCAATTACACCTAATCCTTCTGTATTACTTAACCTGGTTTACCTATCACTACTTCTTAAAATTTCACTGGTGAGCTTTGAAATCCCTATTCTGTGGCTATATTCAGACCTTCCAACAACATTCCTTCTACCCCTTGAATTACCAGGAACCTAAGGGCACCATATCCCTTCTAGAAATCTCTCCTTTCCTTTTCTTTCTTTCAGGTTTATCCATGTAGTGGCACTTAATGACCTCGAGGGAATATTCCCAATTTTTTCAATGACTTTAGTGCCTGCCATATCTCCTCCCCCCATCACATCCCTAGCCATTATCCTCAGATATTTCAATATAGGTGTTGCCATCTCCTCATTGTTGACACAATTCCTCAATCTCCTTCACTTCAATAACCTCCCTTTCCATCCATCTGACATCTCACTTAGAATGGCCACACCTTGGATCCCACAATCTCTCAGAACTGCACCATCTCCAAGATCCAAAATGCTGGCATTGTTCTGACAGGCAACTGCCCACTTCCACTTCTTCCACTTTTGTGGTCAATCTGAACCAATTTATCATCTCTTCTGGCATTCAACTTGACTCATTTCCATTCTTATCTTCTCCCCTCTAACCTCGCTGCTCTTCAAAAGCTCAATTCAAGAGCATCCTCCACCTCAGTTGACTTTCCTGTCCTCCATTGCCCAATACTGCCTTGTGCTAATTTTGTATGCACCTATGTGTCCATGCTCTCTTCAGATATTGTAAGCACCACGTAGGCACTTTTGCGGTCGTTTCTCCAGAGCCTTATCCAGAGCTCGCCACATAGGAGTTGTTTACTGACTGACCAATTGCCTCCAAATTCTCAATTTAAATAGACTAGCTTAGAATCCCTTATTTCATGGACTTTCTGTCTTCCTGACCTGTAAATCCTCACCTTCAACTCTTGTTCCAGAGTCCTCGAACTGAACCAATTTTACCCATTAGCAATGGAGAACTTCAACTAAGGTTTGAAAATTCTGTCTTAGCTTGGCAAAACAATCCCTCAAATGATTGTTCCAAATCTTTTCCTTTTGCTTCTTGCTTCTGCCAGGAACAGAGAGAACAGCAGTGATTATTCATCCATGTTTTGATGCCCACCTCAAATCTATATGAAAGATTTCCAGTAAGAGAGTTAATGGACAGGATGTTTCTAATTCTGGTTCTCTTTCACTTCTTTCAAATGGTGAGAAATGTGGTCCCAACGTAAAAGAAAAATATGAGTCAAACAAAAGCAAAGAGGGGAAAGAAAATAATACATCTCGTGGGAAATCTCCTAAGAAAAAAAAAAGAAAACTGAAATAAATGAATAAACGATGGTAAATAAACGATGGTAAAGGAATTTCAGTAAAAAAAAGAATTGATATTATGGTATAATAGAAAGCAATGTGAACATCCTAAAATTGGGAGAAAATACTTCACCAAAATGAATGGTACATCAGCCACCAAAATCTCCAGAGTTATTAAAGTCAATAGAAGAATTAGAGGAAGAAAAAGCAATAGAAATGTGAACCTAATTAGGGAATTTTAATGAGGATAATTCAATAACACGTACACTCCAAAGTAATGGATGCCCTGAAAGAGAGGGGTAGATGTGCAACAGGAAGCAGTCAAAGATGGAAGAAATAGTGTTCAAACGGAAGCAAAGGGCCCATGGCCCCGACCGCGGGCCCCCCTGCCCGGACCCGCCGCGCCCCCCGGGGTCCACGGACTTGGTTTCCCAGGCGGGTGATTCTCAACTCGAATCATCCTAACCCTCGCCCGCGGCCCCCCGCCTCTATGGAGCGGCCCGCCGTGCCAGGGTGGGCACGCCCGCTCCGACTGCCCCCTCCCCGCCACGGAGAAGCCCAGGGGCGGCTCGGCGGTGCGGTGGGGGAGCGCCGGGCCTGGGTTCAGATCCGGCCTCAGGCGCTTCACAAGGACGTAGCTGCGCGGCCTGCGGCAGGTCACTGCAGCCCACGGCCCGGCAGACCCCGGCCCGGCCCGGCAGACCCCGCTCCAGGCCTCCGCTCCGGCGGCGAGACCCGACCCCGGGGCAGGCCCCGGCCGGGGTGGGGGAGGGTCCGCGGCCCGGGGGGGGGGGGGGGGGCGAGCCCCGGCCGCTTCCGGCTTCCCTGGCGGCCCCGGAAGGAGCGCGAGCCCCGCCCCCTCCGGGCCGGAAGCTCCCCGCGGGCCTGTGGGGCGTCGGGCGCGCAGGCGCGGTGACCCCAGGGGGGAGGCGGCCTCGGGGTCGGGGGTCAGGGAGCGCGCCGGGGCGCCGCAGGGGAAGGGAACAGAGTCGCCATGCTCCGCGTGCTGGTGGTGGGCGCGGGGCTCACGGGAGGCCTGTGCGCGGCGCTGCTGAGGCGGGGACGCCCGGTGAGCTTGGCGGTGTGGGAGCGGGCGCGCGGCGCAGGTGTGTGCGAGCTCCCTCCCCCGGGCCCTAGGAGCGCATGCGCGGCCACCCCCCCCCCCCCCGGGGCCCCCGGGTCCGGGAGCCGCGGGGCACGTGGCCAGCCCGGAAGGGAAGGGGCAGACGCGCGTGCGCGCCGGGGCACCGCCTCCGCCTCCCCAGCTCGCCGGCTCCGCCCCCTCGGCGCCAGCTTCGGCCTTTATTCCGCTAAACCGGTGATGTCACCGCAGGAAGCGCCCTCTGGGCATGCGCAGACCAGGGCCCCGGGGTGGCGCCGCCCTGGGGGCGGGGCTTGCCGACTGGCAGCCCGGGCTGCGAGGAAGGGCCCCCGGGGGCGCCTGGCCGCGGGGGCATCGCGCGTGGGGCACTAAGGGCACAAGTGGGGCTCAGCACCCCCGTTCCCCGCCCACTCGAGCTGATCATGGGCTCCCCAAACCCCAAACTTTGAGTTAAAACAGTTTGAGGGCAAGTCCCGAGCTGATGACGTCATCCTGAAAGCCCCGCATTTGAGCTTAGACAACTTTGTACCCCTCCCGGCCCCCACCCCCATAAAGACCCATCAGTCAGCCCGTCCCCCGCCCCCCGAGATCCATCGGCCCGTCCCCACCCCCACAAATGATCCATCAGCCCATTCCCCCCAATAAAGACCCATCAGTCAGCCCGCCCCCCGCCCATAGAGACCCGTCAGCCCGGCGTTGCCCCTCCTTCCCTTCCAGGAGGAAGAATGACCACGGTCCGGAGCCCCCACAACCCCCGGTGCGGGGCGGACCTGGGGGCCCAGTACATCACCTGCTCCCCTCCTCACCACCAGCAGCATCACAGGTGAGCAAGTCAGAGGAAGGCCTCCCGAAGGGCGCAGACCTCTAGTAAGCACCTACTGCCTGCCAGCGCCTACCCTGGGCCCTGGAGAGCCAAAGATAGGACAGAGCCAGTCTCTGCCATCTCGGAACTCATACCCCCATGGGCAAAGACTGCGCGTGAAGAAGGGACGAAGCGGATCTGGCCAGGGTTGGGCCGGGCCTGGTGAACTGTCCGGCCTTTGGCCTTTCTGCCCTCTCCGGCCGGAAGGCGCCGGGCAAATCTGCTGGAGGCTGGGTGGGCAGGGGGGAAGCAATGCGGTGGCTTCCCCCTGCCCCTCAGGGCAGAGGTGCTCTCCATGCACCCCGGGTCCGGCCAGCCGGAAATGGGCTGACCCTTTGGGAGGCTGCCTCCACAGACCTCTTGGAATGGGTCACCAAAAGGCCAAATCAGTGACATTTAGAAGTGGGAGAAATTTGATCAACCATCTCATCTTCAAAGTGTATGACCTCGGGTCAGGAGAACACCCCACCCCAGGAGGGCAGGCGATCCTGCAGGCCCCATCACACCCCCCACACTTCTGTCCTGGCAGACGGAGGTGTGACCAGGACAGGGCCTTACTCTTAATGCTCCCAAGGATCCCTCCCTCCTCCACTACCAGCCTGGGTCTGTCCTCTGCCTGGCCCAGAGTGTGTCCTTGGAGACCCACCATGGACAGCTCCAGTCAGAGTGTTCCCACCTCAGAAATGGGCAAACCTACGAACCAGGACCTGATGGGGCTATCTGCTGATTGTCAGTGACACAGATTAATAAGTAAACACATTTTCCCCCCAAAGAGACGGTTGTTAAACTTATAGTATATATTACTATATATACATATATATTTATATCAGATAAATATAAAACATATATTTATGTTACTAAACATATAGTAACATATGGTGGTGTTTCCCAGGGCTTTGAGGGTCCTGTATTCTGTCATCCCCAAGACCATTCATATTGATGCTTACATGTGGTGATAGTACTATCCCCTTGTGCAAGTCCCCCCACCCCCTTCCCTCAGATCCTGAGGAAAAAGGCCTTCTGTTCATTGTGGATTCTTAAGCTCTTACCATGCTCAACTCAGGCACACAAGATTGGGGAGGGGTCCCCTGTGCCACCCTGGCAGCTTCCTGTCTGGAAAGCCCTTTTTCACTATGAATGGATTTGGGAAAGGTCAGCTATCATCTTTGGGCATTCCATCTACATTCAACAAGCATGGGTAAAAAGACCCCAGAGAACCAGTCCCTGCCTTCAAGAAGCTTTGGACATTCCAAAGAGATCAATCTACCATTTTCTAGCTCTCTAGGACCCAGCTGACAATTTCTGTGTTTATTCATTTCAGTTTTTATGACGAGCTCTTAAAACACGGTGTTTTGAAGCCACTCACGTCTTCCATTGAAGGAATTGTGGTAAAAGAAGGGGACAGCCACTTCATGGCACCTCAAGGAATCTCTTCAATTGTGAAATATTATTTAAAAGAATCAGGTATTATTACATCAATCAAATTGCTTTCTATCACAGGGAGGTTGAGGGGAAGTTGTAAGATTAAAATTTGCTACTATTCCTTAACTGTTCTTGGACAGTCTTTGGTACACCATTTTTCTCCCATTTTTTCTCATAAATTATGTAAACACAAAAATATTTTGCATGTCTGGGTTTTTTCATTATTTCTTGGGAATATATATATATGCATATATATACACATATATATGCATATATATACACATATATATGCATATATATACATATGTATATGCATATATATATATATATATATATATATATATAATGGGAATAGAAGTGTGTGGGAGATTTGGGGAACTACTTTTTGTTCTACTGATGTATTCCCACCACTGCTTATGTTGAAGTAAGTCTCTTGGGATTTGTGATCCAAGAGGCCCTAAGGAACTGTCACATCTTGGCCTTAGCTCACTCTTGATTTGTCTACATTCTGAAGACGTCATGTACCACTCCCAGGTACCACTTCTGAAATCAGTACCACCTTTATCTTCCCTGATGGCTTTCATCAGCCTTCATCATCCTCCTTTTTTCCTCTACCCAGCTTGGCTTCTCCTCAAGGTTCATAAGATTCTGGGCTGGAAGGAGCAATTGTCTTGTGCAGGCCCTTCATATTACATATTACAGATTGAGGTCTAGAGAGGGACAGTATTTCTATTAATACAACTAATTTCTATCAATACAGTGAGCGAGAGACAAAGTAAGGAGCACAACAGAGACCACCTGCCTCAAAGGCTAGGTTTTCTTGGCCTCTCTCCCACGTTGCCTCCTAATAGTGGGTACATGGGACCAAAAGTGTACAGTAAATGTGCCACTAACCCCTGACCCAGCTCACACTTCATTTGTAGGTCAGGAATGCCAGAGTGGTGTATAACATGCCATCCGACTTCATCATGGGACAGTTCCTATGTCTAGCACTTGGGAAGTAATGAACCAGTCATTTCTGTCTTTAGCATCTAGAATTTCCAGAGTTTACATTCTTGCCCTCCAGAATACAACAAAATAGGCTTTTGTTAGCTGGGACCATCCATGTTGTTGTTGTTAAGTCCTTTATCAGTCACGCCCAACTTTATCAGTCAGGAGGGATTTTCTTGGCAAAGATACTGGAGTGGTTTGCCATTTCTTTCTCTATCCCATTTAATAGATGAGTAAGGGAGGCAAACAGGGTAGAGTGACTTGCCCAGGGTCTCACAGCTAGCAAGACTGAATTTGAACTCAGGAAGATGAGTCTTCTTGACTGAGACCCAGCACTTTATCCACTGCACCAGGAAAAAAGAAAAAAGATGAAATCCCTTCTCTCTCCCAAGTGCCCTGCATGTTTCTGGAGGAAGAAGACCTTTGTTAAGCACTCTGTGATTGAACCTTCTTGCTCGTCCTCACATGTCACCCACCATCTCCCATCTTCAAGTCTTTGCCCTGGCTGGCCTTACTTCTCTGATGCCCTTTAGCCTCTCCTCCTCAAGTTCTCCCTGGTACAGGAAGCCCTCCATGACCTCTCATGTGCCCTCTGCTATGCCAGCTGCTGGTGTCCTCCCTGGCTTGCTCAAGGTATTTTCCATGTCCTGATATGTGCACAGAATCTTCCCCTGATGCCATAAGCTCTTTAGTGGTACAAACTAGATTTATCTCCCCAGTCTGGCATGGTACCATGGCTGGCACATAGATCCTGATAACCACCATGATGGGGGAACAAAGTACATCCTAAATCTTATCTTCAGAATTGGGGAAGGACGTGGGTGAATAAGTTTAGGAAGAGATCCACATTTTGCCTGCTGTCCTATGACTCCATGGACCAACCCAGTCGTTTTTGGATGAAGGTGCCCCCTCTACCCTCTACTCCCCATTTTAGATCATGCAGGGGAGAACCAGTGTGACAGTGTGTATTGAGAGGGGAGTTTGGAGCTGGCCCTTTTCTCTCTTCCTGAAGTTCTAAACCATTTCCTCTCTATCCCAGGGGTGGAAGTCTGCTATGGGCACTGTGTAACAGAAATCTACCTTAAAGATGACACGTGGGAAGTCCATAAGGAAGTGGGAGGCAGCGAACAGTTTGATATCCTCATCCTCACGATGCCTGTTCCCCAAATCCTTCAACTCCAAGGTGACATCAAGAACTGTAAGTCTCTTCTTCCAGAATGTTCTTTGGGATGATGACCTTTAGTGGAGCTAAAGGGAGTTCTGCCTCCTGGTCTCAGTAGAGGTTTCAGGGCCCCACAGACTTGCTAGTGTTCTTTGAAATTCCCTGATCCATTTTGGTATCTCGCTGTGTGTATAGGACCAGACCCAACCTAACCCAACCAATGACCGTTGAAAGGATAAGGATTAAAATTCTTTCATCCACTCTCTTGTCCATCCATCCTTGTTCATGATTGATTAGCCACTCTCTGGCCTTAAAGATGAGGGAAATTCTCCACATTAAGAGACCCTGGCTCAGCCATGCTGGAACCATCATGGAAGTGCAGAGACTGCCCTTGCAGCACATGCTGATTGTTGGCTCCCTCTGTTCTTGCCCCATTGACAAGTAGTAGCTCCCGTAAAAATGAACTGATATTTTTAAAGACATTTATTTATTTTTACATACATTTATAATTTGTCTTTCCCCCTGTCCATTAAATACACTCATAATAAACCAATGAACCCAGAAAACAAAACAAAACAAAACAAAAGCTTCTTCATAAACATTCCTTGTCCAGCAAGAACAATTCCCATATTGGCCATACTGGGAACTGTGTCTCAGCATTTTTGGTTCTTCCCCTCGATGTGTGAGGAACAGTGAATGGGAGGCTCCTCAGGAGGCCAAGGGCATGTGTCTGGCATTTGGGGCTCAACCAGGTTGTTTCTTCTGTGAAGTAGATAAATATTGTAGAAATTGTTTTCCTAGTTTAACTCACTTGGCTCTGCCTTTGTATCTTAGAGGTTCCCCCAGTTTGGCCATGGCATCATTTATTATGGGGCACAGTCACATTCTGGGGAGATAGAGGGCAGAGGCAGTGACTGATGAGCCCTTCCCAGGCTTGACTCATGCCAATGTCACTGGGCCTTTGGAGTCAGAAGATGGGTCTGCAGAGAGATCTTTGTAGAGAAAATATGTTCTCAGGAAAAAAGAAACTGGGTTTGAAACTGAAAAACAGCTTCCAGAGAGAAACTTTCCTTGGGGGAAGCTGGGAATAGACCCCAGGCTACAATACATCCCCTCTTCCTCCCTGCCCCCCCACCTTGGTAATTGTCATTTGGTCACCAAATGTCTCATAATCACAGCAGCTTCGCTGGGAGGAGGGGTCGCCCATCTGTGTTTGATGCCTATCCCAAGACCCTCTGGATGCTGTGGGCTTAGCTGGTTGTGGTCAGTGTTGCCATCTCAGCTTCACTCTCAACTAGATGGCACTGCTCAATTCCTTTATTAGCTCCATGTCATTGATTGTACCTCCTCCTCCTCCATGGGAGAGTGGGCTCCCAGAGGGCACTGTCTGTGGTAGTGGCTTAGGTGGGCAGCTGGGTCCTTCAGGGAATCAGGAGGACCCACGTTCAAAGCCAGCTTCAGACATCACTGTGTTATCTTGGCCAAGGAGGGATGGATTCAGATCAGGTCTAGTGGGAGAAACCCCTGTTCTCTGGAGGACCCAAGAGGCATTCAAGAAATCCTGAGAGCAGAAACTGTCATAGGAGAACATAGGGTTGAAAGGCTCTGAGGAGGGACCCAGCTCCCTAGGCACAGGAGGGTCACTAGCTGTACTCCAAGGGAAGGTCCCTAGCTCTGCTCTGGGGAGGGCCATTGGTCTGCTCCAGGGGAAGGTCATTGAGACCACTCCAGGGGAGGGTCACTAGTGCTGCTTCAGGGGATGGTCACTGGTGCTGTTTTGGCGGAGGGTTACTAGCTCTACTCCAAGGCAAGGTCACTGGTGCTGGTTTCATTGGTGTATTGCTGAAGACTTTGAATTATCAGGACAATTTTGAACCATTCCATGGTCTGAAATTGTAGTAATGTCTCAAAGGCTTCAGTGATGCTCGATAGTCTTTTAATGGTTACATTTATACACACACACACACACACACACACACACAAGACCCAATATTATCCAAAATACATAGATGTGTCCATCTATGTATGAATATGTAGACATATAATATGTCTGACACGCCATCCCATCCCATGTCGTTTCTGACACGCCATCCCATCCCATGTCATTTCTGACATGCTATCCCATCCCATGTCGTTTCTGACACGCCATCCCATCCCATGTATTTTCTGACACGCCATTCTGACCCCATGTCGTTTCTGACACGCCTTCCCATCCCATGTCGTTTCTGACACACCATCCCGAGCCGTGTCGTTTCTGACACGCCATCCCATCCCATGTATTTTTGTACACGCCATTCTGACCCATGTCGTTTCTGACACGCCATCCCACCCCATGTTGTTTCTGACACGCCATTCTGACCCCATGTCGTTTCTGACACGCCATCCCATCCCATGTCTTTTCTGACACGCCATTCTGACCCCATGTCTTTTCTGACACGCCATTCCGACCCCATGTCTTTTCTGACACGCTAACCCTAACCCTTCCCATCCCATGTCGTTTCTGACACGCCATCCCACCCCATGTCGTTTCTGACACGCCGTTCTGACCCCATGTCGTTTCTGACACGCCATCCCATCCCATGTCTTTTCTGACACGCCATTCTGACCCCATGTCTTTTCTGACACGCCATTCCGACCCCATGTCTTTTCTGACACACTAACCCTAACCCTTCCCGTCGTTTCTGACACGCCATCCCATCCCATGTATTTCCTGACACGCCATTCCGACCCCATGTCTTTTCTGACACGCCATTCCGACCCCATGTCTTTTCTGACACACTAACCCTAACCCTTCCCGTCGTTTCTGACACGCCATCCCATGCCATGTCGTTTCTAACACGCCATTCTGACCCCATGTCGTTTCTGACACGCCATACCATCCCATGTCATTTCTGACACGCCTTCCCATCCCATGTCGCTTCTGACACGCCATCCCATCCCGTGTCGTTTCTAACACGCCATCCCACCCCATGTCGTTTCTGACACGCCATCCCACCCCATGTCGTTTCTGACACGCCGTTCTGACCCCATGTCGTTTCTGACACGCCATCCCATCCCATGTCTTTTCTGACACGCCATTCTGACCCCATGTCTTTTCTGACACGCCATTCCGACCCCATGTCTTTTCTGACACACTAACCCTAACCCTTCCCGTCGTTTCTGACACGCCATCCCATCCCATGTATTTCCTGACACGCCATTCCGACCCCATGTCTTTTCTGACACGCTAACCCTATCCCTTCCCATCCAATGTCGTTTCTGACACGCCATCCCATGCCATGTCGTTTCTAACACGCCATTCTGACCCCATGTCGTTTCTGACACGCCATACCATCCCATGTCATTTCTGACACGCCTTCCCATCCCATGTCGCTTCTGACACGCCATCCCATCCCGTGTCGTTTCTAACACGCCATCCCACCCCATGTCGTTTCTGACACGCCATCCCATCCCATGTCTTTTCTGACACGCCTTCCCATCCCATGTCGTTTCTGACACGCCATTCTTACCCCATGTCGTTTCTGACACGCCATCTGACCCCATGTCGTTTCTGACACGCCATCCCATCCCATGTCTTTTCTGACACGCCATCCCACCCCATGTCGTTTCTGACACGCCATTCTTACCCCATGTCGTTTCTGACACACCATCCCACCCCATGTCGTTTCTGACACGCCTTCCCATCCCATGTCGTTTCTGACACGTCATCCCATCACCATGTCATTTCTGACACGCCATCCTGTCCCATGTCGTTTCTGACACGCCATCCCGTCCCCATCCCATGTCATTTCTTACATGTCATCCCATCACCATGTCGTTTCTGACACGCCATCCTATCCCAGATATGTTCTGACACGCCATCCCAATCCAGGTAGGTTCTGACACGCCATCCCATCCCATGTCGTTTCTGACACGCCATCCCATCACATATGCTAACAACAAGGTTTTCCCTGGAACAGAAACAGTCTTCATGTTGTTAGCAGATTCAAACTGAAAAGGCAGAATGATTTGGAATCTCCAAATCTAAGTTAGAGGAATAACTGAGTCCCTCTAATCCATCCTCAATAGAGTCCTCTAGGTAAATGAGTTGAAAACAAAGAAGACTTCTGAAGCCTTGCCATGTCTCCAAACATGAATCAATTGGAATTCTGGGACTGAACATTAACTTCTGGAAGCTTAAGATTTTTTTGCCTAGTCAGCTCTCACTTATAGCTCAGATTTTCAGGGAGCCTTCATGGAGAGACTTGTCAACATGCTGTTTGCTGTAATATTCCTTCTCCTTTCATTTTTATGTGTCCCAGAGCTTTGCATTTGGCTCATTTTGCTATTTACATTTTGTGGATAAAAATGCTATGATGCTGCTGCTGCTACTAATAAAAAATAATAATAATAGAGAATTTAATATCCGCAAAGCACTTTATGTATATTATCTCATTTGATCTTCACAACAGCCCTGTGAGGTGGGTGTGGTGGTTCTCTGAATTTTTCAGAGGAGGAAAATGAGACCTGGAGATGGTAAAATGGATGATTGCCCAGTGCCACATGGCTCGTCAGTGATGGGGCTGGCTGGGCTCCCAGCCCTCTGTCTATTACATGGTGCTGCTCTTTAAAAAAAGTGATATATTTAAAGTATCAATATCGTGTATGATTTGTACTGAGTATTTTTCTATAATGGCTAGTACTTTAAAGTTTGCAAAACATTTTACAAATGTGATCTCATTTGATTTTCACAACACTGTGAAGTGGGTGCTTTTAATATTTCCATTTTATAGATGGGGAATGGAGGCTGGTCCTAAATGTCTTCTTCATCATCAACTGGTGAAGGTGCTCAAGAGAGAAATGGGGGTATGAATATGGCACCTGGATGTCCATTAGGAGGCCTCTAACTCTCAATAGCTAATAAACAGGATTAAGAGTCACTGAGGGAATGGGAGGGGAGCTATAGGGCTGAAATGGAAAGGTGATTTTCAGAAGCATACTAGGTGCTGGCAGAAAGTGAAGAAGAATTTAAAAACCCTCTTGTTGAGGGTGGAAGAAGACAGTGTCAAGCTGACTTGGAGCTTAACATCAAATAAACTAAGATCTTATCAACTGGTTCCATCACTTTCTGGCCAATAGAGAGAGAAGAAATGGAAGCAGTGTCAGGTTTTGTATTCTGGGACTCAAAGGTCCCTGCAGATGATGACCATCCATGACATTAAAAGCCACTTATTCCTTGGAAGGAAAGCTATGGTAAATGGGGACAGTAGACTAAAAAGCAGAGGCCTCACCTTGCCATCAAAGGTCCTTATAGTCAAAGCTATGGGTATTTCCAGGAGCAATGTGTGGTTGTTAGAGCTGGACTATGAGGAAATTTACACTTTCACATTGTGGTGCTGGGAACTTTTGAGAGGCCTTTGGACAACAAGGAGGTAAAATTTGTCAACATTTAAAATTAATTCAACCTATTCACTAGAAGGTCAAATACTGAAGCTTAAATACTTTGGCCACATAATGAGATGAGATTGGAAAAGACCCAAGCAAGAAGAGAAGGGGACAGTAGAGGATGAGGTGAACATGGTGAATGTGGTCTTGGATGGACTTGTTGAGATGGAGGAGGACAGAAGGGCCTGGGGTCCATGGATCAAAATGTATTGGCCACAATTGAATGACTGAGCAACAGCTCTTGATTGGGAAATGGCTGAACAAGTTGTGTATATGATTGATGGAATATGATTGTGCTATAAGATATAACGAGTAGGATACTTTTAGAAAAACCTGGAAAGAAATACATGAACTGATGCAACCAGAAGAAGTCTCAAGACTGTTCAACTTAGTTTCAAAATAATGTTTTGTTTTAATTTGTTTTGTTTTCTGATCCCTGGTGTTTCTGACTTGAAAAAAGCCCATTCAGAGGTTTCTCCAGCTGGGACTTGTTCACTAGCCCCCTCCTATTTTCACCTAAGAAGCCTCAGTTTTAGAATGGGGTGGGGTGGGGGCATTGGAGCATGGAGTCAAATACCCCCAGCCAGTCAGCCAACCAGAATTCTCTAAGCACCTGCTCCCATGTGTGGAGCTCTAGACTCAGCAGGATTGAGTACAGATGGAGAAACCAAGGCTTGGAATTGGAACGGCCAAGGCACCACCTCAGATTGTACAAGTACTAAGTAATAAAACTTGGATTTGACCCAAGGGCTCCAAACAGCTCCTTTGCCACCAGGCCATGCTGGGAAGACTAGAATGGCTTATGTAATTTAAGGTAGCCAGTGGCTCAGTGGATAGAGTACTCAGCTCAAAATGAGGAAGATCTGAGTTCAAATCCTACCTCAGCAACTTCTTAGCTGCATCATCATAGGTAATAACCTCTGTCTGCTGCCTCCCTTGGTGCCCAGAATGTTCTCTTGCATCTCAGCCTCTTAGCATCCTTTCCTTCCTTCAAGCCTCTGCTTTGGCACTTTCCTTCCAGCAAGAGGTCTTCTCATCTCACACCCCACCCACACCAAGCCATTCCTGTGTACTTACTTGGTTTTTACTTTGGATTTAGCAGTTTTCTCATTTAGTTATTGACAGATATGTTGCCAGCCCTTCCCTCATCCCCCTTCCAAGTGTTACAAGCTCTTGCAGAGAAGGGGCTGCTTCCTTTTGATCCTATGTCCCCAGCACAAAGGACAGTGGTCTGCAGGGCAGGGGTCTAGACACTGATTGGATTGGGTTGAGCTCTCAGGGACCTCTGAGCTCACAAAACAAATAACCAGAGCAGTTCCTTTATGTTATCTGATCCTTCTCACCTCAGCCCTGGGAGGTAAGGGCTTTTCTTGTCTCCATTTTACAGATGAGGATCCTAAGGCCCACAGGGTCATACAGCAACTCAGTATCTGGGAGGATGCCTCTTCAGTTGGCCCAGTAAACTAGGAGCCCCATGGGAGTAGGGATGGTCTCATTTTTGTCCTTCTACCCCTCAGACTCTAATGGGGTACTTGGCCCTAATGAATTCTCTCTGGATTTAACTCATCAGGTTCAACAGCTGCCTCTTCCCCAGAATGTTCCTGGACCTGGCACCATAATCCTTCGCTAACCGTCTTCCCCTTCCCACTCCCCTCATTCATAATTTACCCCAGGAGTATGAGCACTGTGGGACAGTCTGATGCAGACTCTGCAGGCCAAGGCTACTTCATTATGTCCCCAGAGGAAGTTTCAGAAAAGTCCAGAGGAAGCCCCATGCTTCCCAGTTTGTTGCTACCAGTCAAGGGCCATTGGGTTGGAAGATGTGGGTCAGGGCAGGTCATTTCTTCACCATGCAGCAATGTTCTTAGGGGCTGTGTGGGAATTGGAGGTTGGTTCATTGTGTTTAAGAACTCCATGTTGGGCCCTTGCCAATGATCTGTTTTCATTGAGAAAAGCCAGAATCAGCCAAAATCAACATGAACTGAAGGGATGGCCCACCATTGGAAGGGGCCGCTTAGATGCACACAGAGTCATCTTAGTAGTTAGATGAAATCATTCAAGTCCTAGCTCCCCCTCTTTAATAAAACAGATAAAGCTTATGAATAAATGATTTTGTGAGCATTTGCTCTCTACTTTTAACCCCACCCTGAACCTGCTCCCAAGATTTAGACTTCACATTCAGTGAAAAAGGAATGAGCAGCCATAAATCTTGGCCATCACAGGGACTTCTAGTGGGTGTGGAGATTTGGTAGAAGCTGGTATTTTGCATTTGAAATGTGTTTAAATATTCCTAGTAAACTGCCTTCCCTTCCTCACCAAACTTAATACGAGTTCCTAAAGTAGTCTATGCAGCCTGTTTAAGAAGCTATAGGAGATGTCACAAGAAAGTTTTCAGTCTAATTCACCCACAAATATACACATACCCCTACATGTGTAGACATGTACATACCTACACATGGGCACACAGATCCATATCTATATTTATATATGGATTTCTATGTGTATGAATATATATTTATAAATATAATCTACATGTATATTTATATGCATGCACGCACACACACACACACACACACACACACACACACAGAGGTCCACCCTAGAAGGGTCTCCATCAACATGACAGACACTGTTATGGGGGTGGGGAATACAGACACAAAAATGGAATGGCCCCTCCCAGCGAGGAGCTTTCCATGCTCATGCTTCACTGTTGAAATGAAGTGCTTCCCCTCAAATGGAAAGCTTCTTTATATTTGAACAGATAGAGGATCTGCTCTAGTTTTGCACACTAAAGATCACATGCTGGAGGTCTCCTCTTGGTGGCACCCACTGAGCTTTGCACATGGATCTTATTCATTGCCAGGAGGGATGTTCTCAAAGGCTTGTTAGTATTAAGAAAATTTGAAGGTCATGACAGATTGATGAATATTTGAAAGCAAAGAGTGGTGTTCTGCAGAGCATGTGAGGCTTGGAGTCTGCATGTGAGTGCTGGCTCTGACCCTTGCCAACTGGGGGCCCTTGGGTAGGGGGCCTCTTAGCTTTGGGCAAGGCTCTGGAGCTTGCCCACATGGCCCTCGATGGGTTTGCATTCTGCATTGGTGGAAGGGATGCCCAAACCTGTGGTTCTTTTCACAGATGATATCCTAGCTTGTTCATGGATTTGTGCAGTGATTATTAGAAATGAATGGCCCTCAAAGACTGAACTTTGATTGAAGGGGTCTACATTGCCTCAAGCATCATATTTCAGCTTGATTACACAGAAATTTCTGGAGTGCTAGTCTGGATTTAGTGCTCTGAGATTAATTGTCTCCTTGCTGAAAATAGTATCCTGGGGTTGGTAAGGAACAGGAGGGGAGAGCAGGGCACCCAAGGAGATGGACAACCCCATTCTAACTTACTAAAATCTGCCTGCTTCCATGCACCACTCATATTTATTTTTCCTTTATTTGCCCTGCCTCCAGCTTGAGGAATTTTTTTATTCTTGTTGCAGAGATAAACACTAGAGCAGCATTTACACCATCTTCAGGTCATGCAATCAGTATAGATAATCATTCTGTATTTTGTTTCCTTTTTCTCAAAGAAGTATTTTTGCCAGAATTTTTCAGATAATTGCATCAACTCTTTACTTCATTTTGTCTTCATAGAGTCTTTGTACCCCCAGAAACTGTGCTTTAGGGTTTCCTGTTTCTGGCGGACACAGCATGTGTTACCACATGAGAGAGAAGTTCGTGATATTGTTTATGGAAGCAAGAACAAAATGAAATCATAATTTGTTTTTAACTAGCTTTTCTTGATTTTCTTGAGATTAGCCCCAGAACTCTGGAAAGTACACCACCTCTGACTTTGAGGCCCATCTGGAAGAACTGATTACTCTTATCTGAAAGATTCCCAGGTGAGAGGAAGGCCAGTAATCCTTCAGGAGACTTTCTTGTCAAGAATATTTGCTATTCAATGGAATTAGAGGAGTCTTACTTGCCCTAGAAAAGAAGAGAGGACACAATAGAGCTTAGAAAGACTTTCCAAAATCTAGATGTGTTTTAAATGCTAAAACATGATTTGAATCATGTTGAAAATAGGCTGCATCTGCCCATGCTCAATAGTAAATAAACAGGGAAAGGTTTTTTGTCTTTTTTAAAGTAAAATTGCATAATTTGAGTAGATGGTATTTTTCCCTTGGGTGGGAGAAATTTTGTTGAAGGTATTATTTCAGCCCCTCTTTCTTTCCCTTGCCTTTCCTAGGAGCCTCCTGAAGGATGCATGGTGTGAGGTTTTGGAAGAGATAAAGGTTGGCCATCCCATCTTGGCTCCAGCCAAGCCATCTTTCTGAAGGGTTAATGAGTTGACAATGTTTGTTATATCTTGCTATGTCTCAGAATAGCTGTGGATTTTGAATCTGGCAGCAGAGCCCAGCTGTTTCTAGTCAGCTCCCTTAAACAACTCTTCCTTGAGTATATTTATTTAAAGGGATGTCTACTTGATTCTGGAGATCAGCCTTTGCATATGGGATTCTGGGTCTTCAGGTTAATGTTCTGAGAAAAGATTTTATCAGTGGAATTCCTTGTAAAGAAACTGAAAATAAAGTTTAGTCCTATGTAGTTCAATCCACAATCTCAGTATGGAACTCACTGGGATCTCAAAGGATTCACCAACAAAGGGAAAACTCTGGCCAAGCCTACAACAATGTAAGGACTCTGAGTCTCCCCATTTTTGTCTAGGACCAATCTAACTAAGTGTATCTGAAAGTCAGCAAGGGGTCTTAATATTGGGAAGACAGGAAGTCACAACTCATTGTAAGACCTGGAGGGGTCTCAGAAAGCATCAGATGTGGCTTTGTTTTGCAGATGAAATCACAGACCTTTGCAATTCTGAAGTGCCTGAGAGATTCCACCATGAGGGAGCCAAACTATGAGACACAATCCTTGCCTTCAGGGGGCTTTTAGTTTATAATGTTGTCATACTTGCATATTTGGTCACCAAATATCCTAGTGTTAATTTTTTTTTTTTTTGGCTTTTGCAAGGCAATGGGGTTAAGTGATTTGCCTAAGGTCACACAGATAGGTAATTATTAAGTGTCTGAGGCCGGATTTGAACTCAGGTCCTCCTGACTCCAGGGCCTGTGCTCTATCCACTATGCCACCTCGTGCTAATTGAAAAAACAAAGCTCCCTATGCCAAGAATTGCAGCTTCTGTGCCAACATGGTTTTGCTGAGGATACACAGAACTTGATAAAATTGTCCAAATCTACTCAACATATTCTCCTATATCCTGAAGACCTTGCTGTACTTTGATGCTTTGCTTCTAGATTATCTTCCCTTGATTCTTTCTCTGACCATTTTGTCCACAACTGATTGCACAGGGTCTCCCCAGGAAACCATAAGATCCTTCAGAGCATGGATTGTATCCCCAGGCTTAGACACAGAGTAGGTGCTTAATATGAAATAGCTGCTTAACATGAATTAATGACTTCAATGGAAAAACAAGAAAAAAGATCAAAATGAGAAAAATGGGAAAAATGGGAAATTCTGGTTCATAAACATGAAATGAGAAGCAGCCCAGGACTGGTAGATTCCATACAACCTCTATACCAATGGTGACAGACTCCATAGAAATGGCACCTGGGTGACTAGAAAACAACATGTTTCTATTGTCTGTTTAATTTTATATCTATTTTGTTAAATATTTCTCAATTCCATTATCATCTGGTTTGGAGAATTCTTGGGAGTGTTGTAGACGATGTGTGACTCTGTTTGCTACCTTTGGTCCACTCACTCTTTATTTCTCACTGATGTAAATCAGTTGTCTCAGCAAGAATATGAAAAAAAGGAGCAGCTAGGTGGCATAGTGGATAGAGCACCGGCCCTGGAGTCAGGCGTACCTGAGTTCAAATGTGGCCTCAGACACTTAATAATTACCTAGCTGTGTGGCTTTGGGTAAGCCACTTAACCCCATTTGCCTTGCAAAAACCTAAAAAGAAATATGAAAAAGACGCAGAGTGGGTTTTGTCAAATATCTCAATTTCTGGCCAAACTAGCCAGGAGGGCATCAACTCTGGTGAAATATTTGGAAGGTTGGGGAGGGGAGGGACAGTGCTGAGGGAAGCAGGGGAGGCCAAAGACAGATCACAGGAAGCGTTGCAAGATAGCCATCCCCAGGATCTTCAAGGATGAAAATGGAAGGAGACAGAAAGGGCACTAAAGAGGACAGTGACCAGACAGATAGGTAAATATTAATTAAGCACCTGCAGCATGCCAGTCCTTGGGCTAAGGGCTGGGGATAAATATCCAAGCCAAAAAGACTGCCTCTACCTTTGAGGGGCTTTTCTTCCAATAGAGGCAGCAGGCAGAAGGTTATAAAGTCAGAGAGGAAAGTCAGGTGGAATTGGAAGAGAAAGGAGCATGGATGCTCTAGACCCCCCATCAAACCAGTGGTTCTGGCCAGACACCCCAGGACCAAAAGCCCAGAGGGGGGAGAGGCAGCAGTGGATCTGGCCAAGCAGAGGAATCATTCAATCATAAAATCATAATCTATCTTTCTTTAGTACTTGATGGCTGATAGTATTAGCTCTTCATAACAACATAAAAGCATCTGTTGGTAAAGCAAAGAAAGGCACCAGAATTCACAGAACACTGAACTCGTAGTCAGAAGGACCTGAGTCCAAATCCTGCCTGATGCAACCCTGGACTGCTGCCTGCCTCAGTTTCTTTCTCTGTAAAACAGGCATGTGGGGATGTCCTGGAGGAGATTCTCCTCAAGTACACTTGATTTTAGTTCCCCCCCCCTTTGTACTCTGTGTTTCTTGGAAACCACCAGTGGAGCTATGGGAGCAGAACAGCTGTGAGGGGGGCATGCACCCCACAATGAAGTGAAATGCATTGTCATGGACCTAGCCCCCCTCCTTAGTGGCTGTGGGCAGTCAGAGCATGAACACCTCGGGGAGAGGCATTTTGGGGGGATGGATCCTTGTATGAGATGGGAACTTACACTAAGTGACCCTTAGATTCTTTTCTGACTCTTGAAGGACCTGAAGGCTAGCTATTTGCTTTCTTCACAGCTTTAAAGAGGGTTGTTGAAGAACCTGACTCACAGAGAAATTAAAAATTATTCAGGATCACATAGACAAGCTCTACTATGTTCTAGTGACTACTTAATTTGTATTGGGAACACAGCCAGTCCTGCCCTCAAAGAGCTCATAGTCTAATGGGGAATATAACAAGTTACTATAGGATAAATTGGATGTAATCACAGAGAAGGGTACTGAGGGATTGCGAAGGACTTCCTAGAACAGGTGGAATTTTTGCAGGGATGTATGGGAATCAAGAGAAGCCACAAGGCAGAGTCATCCAGGCTGTAGTGGAAGGCCAGAAGTGAGACTGGTGGTCAGTGAAAATACTCAATCAAGACATGTTGTGAAATAAAAATAAGGGTAGCCCATGTATGTGGAGGAGAGCAGGGATAAAGACAGGCAAGGAAGGAAGGGAGCAGGATTTTCTATTTGACCCTGAAGGTGCTAGAGAGCTGTTGGAGTTTATTGAATGGAAGGTGAGGGGTGGGGTGGACCTGTACTTTAGGAAAGCCACTTTGTTGGCTGAAAGGTAGATGGCTTGGAGCGGGGAGACCTCAAGGTAGGCAGTTCTTGTAGCAGCCACTGCAGTGGTTCAGGTAGGAGGTGACGAGGGTCTGCCCCAAAAGTGGCAGCACAAACAAAGGAGGGGAGGGGTCACAGGCGAGAGATGTTACAAAGGTGGAATTGGTAGGTTTGGGCAATGGATTGGACTTGGGGGCTGGGAGTAACTGGTAAGTGTGTCAGATTTTGACCCACATGTCCTGATCCAGATCCTATGATGATTCCTCCCCAATATTCTCCATTCTCTCTTGGGTCTAGGATTTAGATATATGCAGTTACAATGATAGGATAGCCACATTTATGATTGTTATTGCCTCTGTGGGCATGGTGTAGAGGATAGAAATCTGCATTGGCCCAGGAAGACCTGGGTTCAAGTCTCCTCTCTAGTAGTTCTTGGATGTATTACTTGACCAAGTCACTGAACCACCTGGTGCCCATACAGTTCTCAAAGGCTACAGCTTGAAGAGAAGATGCAGACGGGCATTGAGAGAACTTCCTTATCTAGGATTTCCATATGCCAGTGAGATCGTATGCCCAGACTAAAAAAAAAGTCACATTTATATGGCCCTAAACTATATTTTCCCTGGTAAGAAAAACCAGAAATCTATTTGGAGCCATGGTCCATACTTTTGGTGCTGACTTGATTCATGATTGCTTTGCTCTCAAGTTTTCCAAAGCACACATTTTTTGTTTTTTTTTTAATCCAAGACACTATCAGCTTGGCATTCTAATTGTATGAGGAATTCTATTAAAATGAAGACAAAATAGGTTTTTGTTTTGTTCAGAAGTATTTTCATTATGAATAATTCTTGATGATGATGTTGCCACATTTCCAGCCTTGTAAGCGTCAGGTAAATGGTTCAAATATGACGGCATTACACTTTGTAATTGTTGGCAGGTGTCTGGAACTTTTTTAAGTTATGCAAAAAACTTAAAATTAACATTTAAAATTAGATTCTGTGCGGACCCACTTTCAATTTTGCATGCATGAGGAGAAGTACATCAGGGCCATTTCTGCTTTTGAAACTTAAAAAGGGAAGTTGACATTTCATTATCGCAATCTCCATTGTGTTCCTGAGCCCATGAGACATTAGCCAAGTCCTGAGGCATGGGTGACTGGTGGGTTGTGTTCACTGGACCCTTGATTTGGGGAGAACAGATGTCAAAGCCTGGATAGGGTTCACAAGCATTGGTCCAGTCACTATGTTAAGTGTTGGACATTCACAGCACACCATCCCTGCCCTCAAGATCCTTACATTCTTTTCTTCAGATGTTCAGCCCAAGACAGGAATCTGTCAAGGGTAAAATTCTGAAGCTATAAAGAGAAACAATTGGACCAAGGGGTAAAAGGGCTGGTATGGCTGGGCTGGGCCTTGGGAGCAAGGCTGGAGACTGGAGACTGGATCCAGAAGTGTGGCTTGGACCTCTAAGACAACATTAGGAGCACTAAAGTTCAGCATGCTATGACTGACCAGAAAAGCCCTAGACCACATACCTATTCCCTTCTTCCCTTGCCCCTTCCCCAGCAAACTGGCCCTTCTGTTTGCTCTCTCTCTCTCTCTCTCTCTCTCTCTCTCTCTCTCTCTCTCTCTCTCTCTCTCTCTCTCTCTCGTCTTCCATCTCCCTCCCTCTCTGTTGATTGTTTCCCAAAACCTTGTCCTTCTCATTTCAACCTCAAACTGTGATTCCAGATCCCCAAGAGTGGTTGTCCCTTCCCTTTGTGGTCCTTCCCCTGAAAAGACTGTCTATACTGGAGGCCGCCACTTCTCTTCTCACTGGCTTCTAACCTCATCTTTGAACTGAAACTGCTGAAAACTGAAGGTTGTCAGCTGACAAATCTGATGAACTTTCTACTGTCCTTTTTCTTCTGGTCTTCTCTAGAGCTTTGACATTGTTAGCTACTCTTTTCTCCTGGATACTCTCTTTTCTCCAGGATTTTGTGGCATGGTTCTTTCCTGGTTCCCTCTCTGCTTGGCTGACCCTCCTTTGCATCTGGCTCTTCTCATCAGTCTTGCCCTTGAATGCTGGGTTTCATCCAAAGCCCTATCTCTACCAACTGGGTGATAGGGATTGTCATCTCTCTACAGATGATTCCCAGGTCTTTATATCTGATCCTGGTCCATTTGTGAATCCTCAAATTCCTCTTAGGTGTCTGGGTATTTCAAAGGTGTCTCTGGCCAAAACAAAATTTCTCATCCTTCCTCCCAGGTTCTCCTCCTTGTTACCTTTCCTGTCACTACCAAAGGCACCAACTACCATGAGCAAGATCAGAGCAGGCCTTGATAGCCAGTCTCTTGTTGAACCTTTTGCTTTAAATCTTCACAGTATCTCTCCTCTCACACAGCCTCTACTCTCTAAAAGTCTCTCCTCCTCTTTTACCTATACTGGAGTCTTCCAGCTGATCTCCCTCCCTCAGGTCTCTTCTCATTCCAGTCTGTCTCCACTCATCTACTGTGGTAATCTTCCTAAAGTAAAGGTCTGATCATGTCTTCCCGCCTCACCTCCTTCCAGGAAACTCCAGGATCAAATAGAAAAGGCTCTTTTTTGGCATCTAAAACTACTTAAAGACTACCTCCTTCCCACCTTTCCAGGCTTCTCTCACTTTACTCCCCTACAGGTACTCTAAGATCCAGTGATATTAGACTCCTTTTGTCGTTTCATAACCTACACTGGGCCTTTTAAATGGCTGTCTCCCATGCCTCGAATATATTCTTCTCTGCATCCTGGTCCTCTCACTTCCTTTAAAATTCAGATCAAGCCCCATATTCTGAAAGAAATCTTCCCAGGCCTTCTCCCTGCTAATCCCTTACTCCTGTGACTACTTCAAATTTGCCCTGTATTTATCTTGTATGTACATCATTGTTATATGTTGTCTCCCTCCTCCACCCACATTAGAATGTGAGCTCCTTGAGTCAGGGCTAGTTTTTTCCTTTCATGTTTTCTCAGTGTTTAGCACTGTGCTATTATAATCACTTAAATGTATGTTGAAGGATTTATTGATGAGAATTCTGTTAAAAATGATGATGATGTTGATGATGATGATGGTGGTGGCGGCAATGATGATGACATAGTCAGATTAGCCAGAAAGGGGATTTATCCCCAGTGTTCAAATCTGTACACATTTCAGGAAGGACAAAAACACACTGGATTTAATTATTAAGAGATAGAATAGCTTAAAATAATGCAATAAAAACAAACAGTGTAACCTTAGTGTTGTCTCTTCTTACTCTGGGACTCAATTCTATTAAGGATGATGGTATCATTAAGGGTAGACTGGTATGACTTTTTATCCAAGAAAAATGGAAGATTGAGCTAAAGGATAATGAACTGATTAACAGCCAAGCACCTTCTGGTCACAAGGAGAGACTACAAGTTTAGCTAAATCACTGTCTGGAATAAAATTTTATTGCCTGATACAAAGTAAGCTCTTTGAGGGCAGGTGCTGCTTCATTTTTTGTATTTTCATTCCTCATAACTAACCAACACTGGTGCTTAATAAATACTTGCTAAATGACTTTTTCATTCAAAGCTCTAACATTGTCATAGGAAGTAAGGTACCAACTGGTAGTTATCCACAGTACTTCAGGGCAAGCACATTACAGTTATTTTTACTAAAGCTCCAAGTAAAGCTGAGGTGAAAAGTTGGTAGTAATTAGTCCAGAGAAAGAAAAGATTTCATGGAAGAAGTAGATTTTGAGTTGGACTTTTAAAGATGGGTCCTAAATGGAAAAAGTTGGGGAAGAGGATATCCTAGGTATAGGAAATAGCCTCAAAAACCAACCATGCATTCTTGGCATGAATTCAAAATGGTTAGAGTATATAATCTTTCTAACATGATGTTGTAGCCTACTTGTTAACATTGTTTAAAATGTTTGCATCCATAATATTGATCTATAGTTTTCTTGCTCTGTTTTGTCTCTCCCTAGTTTAGGTATTAAGACTTTATTTGTACTATAGAAAGAGATTAGAATAATATCTTCTTTTCTTATTATCAAAGATTTTAAAATTCATTTTTCTTTGAATGTTTGATAAAACTCAATTGTAGGTGCTTCTGGTTCTGAAGAGTTTGGTTTTTTTTTAACCACTTTAGGAATTCATTTATGGATGGTTCAATTTCTTTCAAAGGAATTAATTTTGAGAAGGCATATGTCTTTTAGAAGGTAGGGGAAAATGTCAATTTGCTTGAAATATATTACAGAAGAAAATTAAGTAATCTGGCTAGATTAGCAAAGATTGTGGAGAGTTTCTACTAGAATCTTAGTTTGAAGGGAGGTACCCTTCAATCTTTTTCTCTATGTATACCCAACACAGGATTTGGCATATTGTAAGTGTTTACTTTATAAATGTTTTCATACTAAGCTACTTTTTTGTAACTACTCTACTCCTTCCTTGATTTCTTGAAGATAGAGATGGTTTATTCTCTGTATCCCCAGCTCCCCACACAATCCTTATCCCTGGTAGGCCTTTATTTAATTCTTATGAATTGACCAATTGATTGAACTTTGCCAGATGGACAGTAAAGAGCAAATGAAATCTATTTGATATATTCATTTGCTCAAAGCAATCAATGGAATCTTCCCTGAATTCAGATACCTTATGAATCAATTCCTTACCACTACCCCCTCCCCAACATGTTGTCTCCAGGGGAGATCTCTTCCATGGACACTTGGTCTCATTTGGCTACTTTTCTCACCTGAGATTTGAATAACATCTCTATCTCCTCTATAAGCACATCTGGGTCTGGGATTATTAGAGGCCAAGGACATTGACTCCATTTTACCATATCTGTAGACCTTTGGGGAAAAAAAATCATACATTTGAGTATTATTTGAAAATTCTTATTTGGAGAGAATTCCTTCCAGACTTTTAAAGAGCTGGGAAAGTTGGCTAGATCTTTTATCATGCATTTTCCCGAAATAAGTTTCACAGAGATAGTTTCTAAACATGGGTGGAAATTTTTAAAGGAAAAATAAAATTATTTACTAAACTTCAAAAACAGGACCTGAAGAAAATGTTTTTAATCAACAAATAATATTTTTTCTTTGTCAAATAAATCTATATTTAAAATTCTGACTATCTTCCCTTTTAAAGCATTTAAACAGAAAAGCAACTCTTGACCTTTTAGATTACTGAGAATTCTTCGACACTTCTCTCTCTTTTATTTGCCATATTTTTTGAGGAATATAGATACCTAATATAACTAGTTAATATTTGTTTGGGCATGAATTCAGAAAAGTCTCTCCACCTCTTCCCTAGAAAGGTCCAGAGGAGGAAAGTCTTGAACTTGCTGATACCCCCGGTACTGTGGCAGTGGTCCTGGACCTTGAATCTGAGGAGACCAAGGTTTCAGTTCTGACCTTGACTTACTGTGTGACCATAGGAAGTCAGTGAACCAAACAGAATCTCAGTTTCCTCACTTGCAGAACAGAGATGATAATACCCTTTAGTATTTTGCTCTCTTTGTGAGGGTCAAATGCAGTCATATTGGAGAAGTTTGTATACTGGCATATAAAATGGCATACAATTGCTATAGAAATATTACTTTTATGAGCATTGTTAACATATGCCCCAGATTCCAATCTCACCATTTCCAAGCTCCAATTTCACCATTTCCATGTCATAGACCTGCCTCTGGACCCTTCTCAGAAGGGCACATTTTTAAATACACAAAAGAAAATTTGGAGTACCATCAAGGAAACTAGTTATGGTCAAATTTAGTTATCCAGATCTGAAACAATAGCAGCAAGTTCCTAGATACCAGATCAGGAACCCCAACTTTCACATCAGGAGGTCCTCTTGAGAATGGAAGGCTCCAATACTATTTTGCACCAATGTGTGATCCTTGAGACACATCCAATAGTCTAGAGAATTACCCCAGCTGCTCACCACATTTTTAAGACTTTTGGATTCTGTTATTTACTTATCAAGACTGTTTTTTTTTAATTTCCCCACCTGCTCAAGTTAGCTCCACCTTGTTCCTCTAGTCTTTTCTTTCAGGGCTGATTTCCTGACTTTCTCTATTCATTCATCATTTAGGAAGCTCCCATCTCACCTGGACTCCTCAGTTTTTTGTCATCTTTTATACTTCTCTGACCTGAGGGCTAACTCAAACTCTTGACCAGCCAAGATCAGAGGTGTACCTCCTCTCTGTTTTGGCCTGTCCTTCCATCCCTCGTTATCGTAGCTCATCATTATTACTATTCATATTAATTACTATTAATAACACTATTGATGATAAGAGCAACGTTGACAGTGTATTCATATATCACCTCAGAAAAAAATCTGCAAAAATGTAATATTGAGAAAAGCATTTGTGGGGAAGCAAGGTGAATCTCCAGGTATTATTGGTCTATAACTTTAATATGAACCATAGCATGATGTGATCAAGAGAAGCATTGATGACCCATGGGGCTGTACCAGGAGAGGTGTAGTGTCCTGAAGAAATGAAAAGCCATAGTCAATGCAAGCTTACCTCCCAATGAGAGCAGATTCTGCAAGGCTCTTTTATTCAGTTAGCAAGGGGGGAGGGCTTTCTTCAGAAAGCCCCAGTGAGTAGCAACAGGCAGTGATCATAGGCAGCCCCAGGACACAGCCCCAGCCCCTTGGCACAAAGAGGAACAAAATCAAATAATGGGGTGGAGGGAGGACAGTTAGGTGCTGCAGTGGTTAAAGCACTAGGCCTGGAGTCAGGAAGACCCGAATTCAAATCCAGCCTCAGACCCTTACAAGCTGTTTAGCCCTGGGCAAGTCACTTTGCTCTGCCTGTTTTCCTATCTGTAAAATGAGCTGGAGAAGGAAATGGTAAAATCACTCCAGTATCTTTGCCAAGAAAGATCTCAAATGGGAGCATTAAGAGTCAGAAATGACCAAAAATGACTGAACCAACAAATCCAAACTTTTTATAATTTTAAAGATTCTGCCAAAGAAGGAGAAAGAAAGATTAAAAATCACAAGTAGTTACTAAAAGATTTTTCTAGAAATACCTAGAAGAAATGGGTCTAGGTCTAAAAATGTAATGAAAGATCTGGAGGAGCTTCAGATAGTTTGAGAAATAAGGAAGGTACTAGAAGTTGGATGATTCAGGAAAGGCTTCAGTTGTGATATGTGAATGAACTGTAGAAGATCTAAAGAGGGAGGGAATTCCAGGCATAAGGAACAACCAGGGCAAAGGCCCAGAGAGGGGAGGTAGACAGGATAGAGCCATCCTTTTCTGTAAGATTCCACAAAAAAAGTTTCTATTTTAAACCAATGCCTTCCATGGTTCGGCACAGAGATCAGGTTTGGGGTTGGCCAATACACCTTCTAGTCTCTTTTTTCTCTTCTTGCTATGGCAATTGATTTCCATTGGTTAAATGTCCATATTACAACCCATTTCCATTTTCCAATATTAATAGTGGTACTTAATGCATCAGTGGAAGGGCTGCTGGGAATGAGACAAGAAGACGAGATCAAATTCATCTCTAGATGCTCATTAGCTATGAGATCCAGAGCAAATAATTAACTTTGTCTGCCTCAGTTTCCTTCTCTGTAAAGCCAGGATAATCATGCTCCTATCTCCCAGGGTTTTTGTTTCATAGAAGAGAATATTTGAAAGACTCTTATCACAATATGAGTATTAAACTGATCAAATAGGGCCCTTTGGAGTTAAATTGAAATGAAAATACTTCATAACCTATATTTTTCTTACTTTTACTCTTCTAGTTTTTCATTTGTGAATCACTTTAATCCACAAAGGCAGCTGGAGGCCCCAAAAGCAGTGTCTCCTTTATTAGCACCTGGAGGACTGGGGTGGGGGGGAAGAGAGGGAGGAGGGGGTTGGGAGCACCTGCTACAGGTGCCATGTCTGTGCCAGCCACCAGGTGGGGCTTGCAGCTTGCTCTCCCAGCTCTCCCTAAAGAATCAGAATCCCAGAATTCAGGGAACCTCCTGGATAATATAACTGGCTTTCACTTACAGACTTCCAAGGTAAGGAGCCTATCACCCTTGGGCAAAGAAATCCCTAGTGACCCTTTTCTTCCAGTGTTTGGGCATGGGAAGTCTCCCAATAATGTGTTTCTCTGCCACTTCTTGCCCCCATTTCACTTGACTCTTCTCCCCTCTCCATGTACCTCCCTCCCTCTTAACAGACTGAATAGCATTCACTACATTGTTAAGTCTGGTCATGTTAACCTTTGGGATACGGTAGTGAAGCTACTTCACCCATGGCAGAGTTTGAATTTGTTCTTCCCTCCACCCTCTTCCATATCATAGCTTTCCGTGATGATGAGGAATGGGAGACAGACATACCCCAAAACCTTTATTGTGAGACTTTTTCAAGTGCTGCTGATAGCGTCCCTATGGGCCAAGGAGAAGACTTTAATATTCTGTTGCCCTGGAAGAAACCAACTTCATTCGTAGCCAACTGACAGATAAACCTACTGTGTCCTAGAAGAGTTTGCTACTGAAGCAAGCTGTTACTGACCCCAGGTCATCTGCCTTCTCCCTGGCCCCTTCTGCAGACAAAGCTGGGCCAGGATCAATAGCTTGATATTTCCATGGGCTGGCCACTGGATCCCCTCTTAGATCCATCTATATCACTATTTAACAGTTCCCCCAATGAAATCTATGCTTGGTGTAAATAAAAGTTTTCTAAAGTCCGATCTGTCCCATTGTGGCTCTCATAGTCTTCTGGTGTGATAGCCTCACATCCAGGGTCATCTAGGAAGAATGAACATTTGTAAAATGACCAGGAGTCGAGGCTAGAAGCCCCAGCAGAGCAGGTCAGCATGGTCCCTGACAGATGCCCCTTAGAAGACCCCTGATCTCCTTCCATATCCTCTTCAGCCTTTCTTTGATCCTAAAGATCCAGAGATAGTGCAAGAGGTACAGTATGAAGACCTCCAGGCTCCTCAGCCCTTTGGGCCTGAAGCTTCTTTGGAGTCTCTCTGCCTTTGGCCTCATTCCTTCCTTGCTGCTTCTCCATATTTCCCAGCAGTTCTTAAGTAGCCTTCCCTGTGCTGCCCTTAGATTGAAGACATTGCAGCTTCAGACGTCTGCAATGTGGAATTCCTCTTCTTCCTATTTAATCATGTTCACACAAGAGTTCTGCTTATTTTCCTGGCTATTACTTATTGTGAGTCCTTCAGAGCAAGTGATAGCCAAATGTCTCCCAAAGTAGTATTTCTTTATGCTTTGGGGCATATAATAGTCATCTCTGTATTTCTTTTCTTCTCCTCCTGAACCAATGGGAGAGCCAGCTTTCCTTTCACTTCTTGTTTTGAAGTGAAAACGAAAACTTCAGTTCTTTCAACTTGAAGGCGATTTCTAGATGGGCCAGAGACTGTGGCTCTTAGGACCCATTGCCTTCCACCCAACTCCTGCCATTTGGTCCGTGGGTCACTGCAGAATCGAAAGGCATGGCCTTGGGGCCGTTTGCAACCCTTTGTGTCCTTCATTGCTCTTTAGGTGGCAGCTGCTCAGCCCCAGACTCAGCCCATTGTCATCTGGAAAACCTCCATCTGATCACTGCCTTCAGGGCCAGCATTGCTGACCATTCTAATCTAGTGTTCTTCATGCTAGCCCACATAATGTGATCAATCAAAAATAGGATCCTACAATTTATGAAAACCTGACAAATGCACTAGAATCGATTCATAACTAACTTTCAAGGAGAATTCAGCACAAGGTTAATTTATTTTGGGTATTTTATATACTCTTTCATCTCCAGGTTGTGACACTACTCTCTCTCTCTCTCTGTCACACATAAATACACACACATACTTTATTCTGGCAAGGCAATGACTTACCCAGGGTCACACAGCTAGTAAGTATTAAGTGTCTGAGGCTGGATTTGTACTCAGGTCCTGATGATTATGGTAGTCCTCAATCTCCTGTACCACCTAGCTACTTCTCTGTCTCTGTGTGTATGTGTGTGTGTTTCTTTCTCTCTGTTTCTCTCTCTCTCTCTCTCTCTCTCTCTCTCTCTCTCTCTGTCTCTGGGTCTGTGTGTATGTGTTAATGTATGTCTTTCTCTGTCTCTCTGTGTCTCCATCTGTCTCTCTCTATTTCTGTGTCTATGTGTCTCTATCTGTCTGTTTCTGTTTCTGTCTCTTCCTCTGTCTCTGTCTTCATCACTCTGCCTGCTGTCTGTATATCTCTCTCTGTCTCTCTCTTTCTTCTTCTTCTTCTTCTTCTTCTTCTTCTTCTTCTTCTTCTTCTTCTTCTTCTTCTTCTAATTCTAATTATTCTTCTACCAGTTTAACCACTCCTTTTGCATCTTCTCTGATGGAGCTTCATCCATGTTGTGTCCAAATATTACTGTGGTCATCCCCGTCCCGAAGCTTGGTGCTGGACCTCCTTCTCTTTTCTCTTCATATTCTTGAGAACAGGGATTGTTCCTTTGTTTGCATGTCTGTCTCCAGTGCCTAGCCCCCTCCCTGGCCCCACCACAGGCACTTGCTGAATGCCTTTGATTTATTGGTGATCTCCTGGGAGTCATTGGTCATCTGTGTACTTGATTCTCCCCTCATCTCTCTCCTGATCTCCCAACCTGCATCATAAAATGTATGTGGGACCTTTCAGTCTGGACACCTTAGAGCCATCTCAGGTTCTTGACTTTGCTCCAAATCTACCTGATTCCAGACATTCCCATTACTGACCAGATGGAAATGCCCACTTTCTCAACCCCTCAGTGTGATTGTCCTCCCTTTAGATTCAATTTGGGACAAACCCTATCCTTTCCATCTCTTCAACTGTGCTCTAGTCCCAGTAGAGGCTCTTGCCATCTCCTTTCCCTTGGTCTTCCCATCTCCAGCTATTCCTCTAAATGCTTCTGGTGCAGCTGCCAAAGTCATTGTGTAAGCTTGAGTCTGACCATATCACACACGATCTCCCTCCCCCCCCACAACTCTCCCCAACCTAGCACAGACTCCCAGAGATCTTTGGGATAAACCAGTTCCTTGAGTCTGGGGCAGTTCTTGCCTTCTTTTGCATGGCTAGTGCCTCCCACATCATAAACTCTTCTTAAATACTTGTCAACTGACTGGTTGATGGACGTGACTCAGGGGCCTTAATCACTGAAGGAGCCAAGGAGGGCAGGTCTGTGGCTCATGTCCTTCAAGGGTGGTGTCCTGCTCATGGGCTAGCACAGACTAAGCCCTTAAAAATACTGGAGACAGTGTTCTCGTGTTGTCTGGGGTGTGACCACTCTGTAAATCAATAGTCATAGGACCATGGAGGATAAGACTTGGAGCTGGAAAGAATCATGGGTTCACAGATTTAGAGCCACCTTAGCTGCTGATGAGTCATTTCTGTCATATCTGACTCTCCATGACACCATTTGGGCTGGTTTTTTTGGCAGAGATACTGGTTTTCTATTTCCTCCTGCAGCTCATTTTATATAGGAGGAAACTGAGGTAGACAGGGTGAAGTGACTTGCCCAGGGTCACCCAGCTAGGAAGTGTCTGAGGCCAGACTTGAGTCTAGGAAGATGAATCTTCCTGACTTCAGGTCTGGTGCTACATCTACTGTATCATCTAACCATCTCGCAGGGACCTCAGAAGCTACCAAGTCCAATACCCTCCTAGAAGTAAGGAAACTGAGACCCAATGAATACCTCAAGGTCATACTGTTTGGTTTATAATAGAGGCCTAAGACCCACAGAGCATTAGTGATATGCTCAAGGTCACATATGTAGTAATTCAGAGAGATTCATCTTCTTTATCCTTTTTATCCAGTTAATTAGTAAGTCCCCTCATACCTTCTTTCACATCTGATTTCTCAGATCCAGCAATTATTTTCCTCTCTTTTCCACCATTTTATCCATACCTTCATAACTTGGTTCATGGATTATATAAAGTTTTTCTAAATGCTCTAATGCTCTGCATGCTGCTTTTCTTCTTCTTTGTCTTCTTCTTCTTCTTCCTCCTCCTTCCTTCTTTTCTTTCTTTGTTTCTTTGTTTCTTTCTTCTTTTTCCTTCTACTTCTTCCTTCTTCTATTTTATTTTTAAATAATATTTTATTTTTATCCAATTATATGTAAAGGCAATTTTAACATTCTTTTTTTAAAATTTGGAGTTCTAGATTTTTCTCTATCTCTGTCCCTTACTTGCTCTCTCCCTGAGACAATAAGGAATTTGATAGAGGTTATATGTCTTCAATCAGGCAAAACATATTACTATATTAGTCATGTTCTGAAAGAAGATTCAGACCAAAAGAAAAAAAGCACACATAAAAAAAGTGAAAAAAGTATGCTGTGATCCATGTACAGACTCCACCAGTTCTCTCTGAAGGTAGATAAGATTTTTTATCATGAGTACTTTGGATCATCTTGGATCTTTGTATGCTGAAAATAAGTCATTCATAATTGATCATTGTACAATATTGTTTTACTATATATATATATATATATATATATATATATGTATGTATGTATGTATATATTGAGAACCATATATTATATGGTTCTGCTTGATTCCCTCAGCATCAATTCATGGTAAGTCTTTCCAGGGTTTTCTGAAATCCACCCGCTCATCATATCTTATTCCATTGCAGTCTTGTGCCACAACTTATTCAACCATTTTCCAACGATGGGCAGCCCCTCAATTTCTAATTCTTTGCCACCAAAAAAGCTGCTAAAAATATTTTTGTGTGCTGGCTCCTTTTCCCTTATATTTTTAATCTCTTTGGGATATTGCCCTCATAATAGTATTGTTAAGTCAAAGGATTTGCATAATTTTATAGCCTTTGGACACAGTTCCAAATTATTCTCCAGAATGTTTGTATTAGTTCACGACTCTACCAACAGTATATTAGTGTTCTGTTTTTCCCACATTCCTTCCAACATTGCTCATTTTCCTTTTCTGTCACATTGGCTAATCTTATGGTGTGAGATGATAGCAAAGTTGTTTTAATTTGTATTTCTCTCATCAATAATGATTTGGAGTCTTTTTTTCATATGACTAAAGATAGCTTTGATTTCTTTGACTGAAAAGCTTCCTGTTCATATCCTTTGACCATTTTTCAATTGGGGAGTTGTATTCTTATAAATTTGAATCAAATATCTATTTATTTGAGAAATGAGCCTTTAGCAGAGAGATGACTATAACAAATGTTTCCCAGATTTCTGCTTTCCTTCTAATCTTGCATACATTAATTTTGTCTACAAGCTTCTAATCTCTCTTTTCCTAAACCATCCTATATATCACTTGAGATTTCCTAAAACATTCTTATCCTATCATTTCCTCATAAAAATAATAATAGTTGGCATTTTTAAAGAATCATAATGCATTTTTGATCTTCATAACTTTGACAAGTAGATGCCATTTTTAACCCCTTTAGACAAATGAGAACACCGAAGGATATAGAGAATGTCACAGGCAGGATTTGAACTCAGGTCTTCCTGATTCCAAGTCAAATACAATATCTACTCTGTTCAGCATAAAGCATTACCTGTTCTCTGCATGGGTCTTTTCCCAATGATTTGTGGCATCTTCACTTCCATTTAACTTCCATTATTGGATGTGACACCTACTTCTGAGTAGGATCATCCAGGACTCTAGAGAATGAATTGTGTATTTTTCCTGGTTTAAAACATGCCAATAGTTATATGGACCATGGAACCAGGGCACAGGCAGAATCTATGTGGTGTCACCAAAAGCCTGGGTTCTTCTCTGTTTGTACTAGATGGTCTGGGATTGATTCTTTCTTTAGGTATTATTTTTTTTTTTTGCATGGTGATTCTACTTGTTGCCTTTTATTTATTTTTTTAATGTTATTTTATTTTATTTTTCAATTATAGGCTAAGATAGTTTTCAACATCCTTATTTTTATAAGTTTTTGGGTTCCATATTTTTCTATTTTACTCCCTTCCCTCCCTCTTCCCCATGACACTAGCAATCTGCTATAGGTTATACATCTGCAATTGAGTTTAACATGTCTGTATTAGTCTTTTTGTGAGAGAAGCATCAAAATTAAGGGGGGGGGACATGAAAAAAAGGAAAAAACATAAAACAAGTTTTAAAAAAGTGAAAATAAAATGCTTTGGTCTGGATTCAGACTCCATAGATTTTTCTCTGGAGGAGGATGGCATTTTCCAAAACAAGTCTTTTAGAATTGTCCTTTGTCACCTTAGCTGAAAGGAGCTAAGTCCCCCAGAGATGATCATCACCCAGTGTTGCTGTAATTGCCTACAATGTTCTCCTGCTTCTGCTTGCTTCCCTCAACATCATTTCATGAAAGTCTTTCCAGACTTTTCTGAAGTCTTCCTACTCATGATTTTTTACAGAACAATAGTACTCCATCACATTCATATTCCATAAGTTGTTCAGCCATTCTCCAATTGATAAGTGTCCCTTCATTTGCCAATTCTTTGTCACTACAAAAGAGTAGTATGTGTGGGTTTTTTCCCCTTTCATGATCTCTTTGGGATACCAACTTAGTTGCCGGATCAATGCATAGTTTTATTGCCCTTTGGGCATAGTTCCAAATGGTTCTCCAGAATGATTGCATCAGTTCACAACTCTACTAACAGTACCTAGTGTCCCAGTTTTCCCACATTGCCTCCAATGCTGATCATTTTTCATTTTTGTGATTTTCACCAGTCTGATATCTGCAAAGTGTGAGGTGTGAGGTAGTACCTCAGAGTCATTTTAATTTGTGTTTCTCTAATCAACAATGATTTAGAACATTTTTTCATATGACTATAAGGTAGCTTTAATTTCTTTATCTGAAAACTACCTGTTCACATCCTTTGACCATTTCTCAGTTTGGGGGAATGATTTGTATTCTTATAAATGACTCAATTCTCTAAATATTTTTGAAAAGAGGTCTGGGTTGATTCTTGTTCAGGACTTCCAGTGCCCCTTTGTTTCTTATTGAATGGTTCTTATTTTGACTTTTCCATCTGTAATGAATGTTTATTGAACCAAATACTGAAGAACAAAACCCAGATCACAGAGAAAATACTACAAGGAACTAATGGAATAGCTCAATTTAAATACTGTGGAGCTACATTCAGGATAACACAAGATTTAGCAGCTTCTACATTAAAAGACCAGAGGGCATAGAACACAATATTCCAAAGAGGAAAGAGACTGGGTTTACAACCCAAGAATAATTTACCCAGCAAAGCTGAGAGTAATTCTTAATGGCAAAAAATGGATTTTTAATGAATTAAAGAATTGTCAGATATTCATGAAGAAAAGACCAGACCAATAAGAATCAGGAGAAACAAAATAAAGTAAACATGAAAGATCAAATTATAAGAGATTTAATAAGGCCAAACTGTTTATGTCTTATATAAGAAAACATTATCGTAATTTTAAAAAATATTATCATTACTTAGGCAGTTTGAAAGAGCATATATAAATAGAAGGCTTGGGGTTTAGATGAATATAATGGAATGATTCTAAAAATTAAAATTGGATAGAGAGAGGGGTAAAATTAGACAATTATACAAACAAGGAGTGTATGAAAGAACTGTTACAGTGAAAGGTGGGGGGGGGAATTGAGGGCTGGTAGGACTAGAACCTTATTCTCATAAGAACTGACTTACAGAGGGAATAACATATACAGCCAGGAGGATATAAAAGTCTTCTTAATTTGCAGAGTTCTATGAGCAGAGAGATTGTACAAGGGAAAGACTCTTAGAAGGGCATCAATTAAGAAATAGGAGGACAAGGATAAAAACATAAATCAGAAACTCCTAGGAGTGAGAATTAGAGAAGCAATGGTTGGAAGTAAATTAGACATCTAAGAGGGATAGGATAAAAAGAGCGAGGGAAGGATAAAGGTGAAGAAAAACTAGAATGGAGAGAAATACACAACTAATCATTATAACTTTGAATATGAATGGGATTAACCAACTCATGAAATAGAAATGGATAACAGAATGAATTAAAACTGGAATCTGATAACGTGAAGTTTAAAAGAAATACATCTTTTACCCATAAATAAGACAGAATTTATTAGTACCTATTATGTGAAAGGCACTATGTTAGACATCGTGAATTCAGAAACAAACAATTAGACAATCCCTTGCTATCAAGGAGCTTACATCCTATTAGGAAGATGACATATACACATATTCATATCTACATGATAATTTGGGAGGGAGTGTCACTATTAGCTGGCAAAGATCATTAACATAGGCCTTTTATGGGTTATAGTGCTGAAACAGAATAATTTGAATTTTTCTTTTTTTTGATATTTTATTTTGATGTGTTACTTGTCATGAAAGCCTTTCAGCACTCATCCACGTGCATATTCATAAGGTACATATTTTTCCACCATTCTCCTTTTCCACTCCCCCTCCCCTCCTCAGCAGTGAACAGTCTGTACACCCATGAAAAAAATGTTTTTAATGACAGTTACACATAGAATAAAAATAAAGTACTAGAGTATTATGTTTCAGCTAATAGAAAAAAAAAGGAAAGGTCGGCAATCATGATCTCAGACAAAGAAAAAGCTAATATAAATTTAATTAAAAGAGACAATGGGAAAACTGTATTATGGCAAAAGTCCCATACATAATAAAACAATATCAAATTAAATCTAAGTGCACCAAAGGTCATAGCACCCAGATTTTTAAAGGCAAAGCAAAATGAATTATAGGTCAAAATAGATAGTAAAACTATAATAGTGGAAAGCTTTAACTTTACCTTCTCAGGAAAAGGTAAATTTAACAAAAATATAAAAAAAAGAAAGAAGTCAAAAATATGGATAGAATCTTAGATAAGCTAAATATGATAGATATCTAGAGATAGTTGAATTGAAATAGAAAGGAATATACCATTTTCTCAGTGGTACATGGCACCTTTATAAAAATTGACTACATATTAGGGCATAAAAGATTTTTAGAATTAAATGCAGAAAAATGTTAAATATATAATTTTCAGATCACAATGTAATAAAATTTATATTTAGTAAGGAACTAGAGAAACATTTTGGAGACTAAATGATGATGTTTGTCCTTCATTCTCAAAAAAAGTATGATAACAGGGAGGTGATGCCATGACAAACACATGAATTGAGTTTGAGGGAGGGGTTGCTTTGTTAAGTCACCAGCCTCACTTTTTCCTCTGGAGCCATCTGGGTCCAGTGGCTAGATATGAATAATGATGACAGTAGTTGTCCCTGGATGTGAAACATTCAGATTTAAGTGACTTGCCCAGGGTCACACAACTAGTAAGTGTCAAGTGTCTGATGTTGGAATCAAACTCCCACCTCCGAGGCCAGTACTCTGTTCACTGTACCACCTAGGTCCCCTGGAGACTAAATAACCTAATCTTACAGAATGACTGGGTTAAAGAGTAAGTCATAAAGTCATAAAAAATAAGTCATTTTTAATTTTATTAAAGAATGTGATAATGAGACAACATACTAAAATCTGTGGGATGCAGCAAAAGTAATAATCAAAAAAATTTAAATATCCAGATGCTTACATAAATAAAATAGACAAATTCAGTATTAATTAAATTAATTAAAATTAAAAATTAAAAAATTAAAATAAAAAAACTAAAAAAGGAACAACAAAATTTAAAATTCTCCATTAAACACCAAATTGAGAATCCTAAAAAATTGAAGATAAGATTAATAAAATTGAATATAAGAAAATTGCTTAATTAATCAGTTGGTTTTATGGAAAAAATAAAATAGATAAACTATTGGTTAATGAATTTTTTAAAAGAAAGAATAAAAACAAATCACTAGTATCAAAAATGAAGAGTGATTTTACCACTAATGAAGATGAAGCAATTTTTAGGAGTTATTTTGGCCAAAAAATTTAACAAGTGGAATGGAAGAATACTTAGAAAAATATAAACTGCCTAGATTAACCAAAGAGGTGGAATGTCTAAATAAGCCTATTTAAAAAAAATTGAATAAGCCAGAAATGAGCTTCCTAAATAGAAAGCATCAAGAGCAGATGGATTTACAAGTTAATTGTACTAAACATATAAAGATCAATTAGTTCTATATTGAATGGAATAATAAGCAAAGACTCTTTGTATGAACAACTAAGGTACTGATACTTAAACCAGAAAGAACAAAAACAAAAGAAAAAAAATTTCTATTTCACTAATGAATATAGATGTAAAAATTCTAAACAAAATACAAGCTAGAAGACTGCAACAATCTATCACAAAAATTATACATTGTGACCAAGTAGGATTATTTCAAGAATACAAAAATGATTTTATAAGGAAAAATGTTGATAACAAAGGTAACAAAAATATAATGATTATATCAATAGATGCAGAAAAAGCATTTGACAAAACAAAATGCTAATTCCTATTAAAAGCACTTGAAAGCACAGGTATAAATGGATTTTTTTCCTTCAAATTATAAGAAGCATCTATCTAAAACCATCAGTGAGGATTATTTGTAATGGTAATAGCCTAGAAGTCTTCTCAATAAGAACAGAATTGGAAAAAAAGGATGCCTGTTATCACTAATATTATTCAAAACTATATTAGAAATGCTAGCAATAGCAATGAGAGAAAAAAAGAAATTGAAGAACAATGAGGTAATATAACTCATCTCCATATACAGATGATATACTTAAAAAATTCTAGAGATTCGATTAAAACGCTAGTTGAAACAATAATCTCTAGCAAAGTCACAGGATATAAAATAAACCCACATATGCCATTTTATCTAGGCTAATCTATATTCAATGCCATCCTAATTAAGTTACTCAAAAAATCTTATTGAACTAGAAAAAATAACAGATTCATTTGGAAGAACAAAAAGTCAGTCCCCAATTTCTTTGCAACCATAAAGAGAACTTGTATAAATATCTTAGAACATAACAAGTTTTTTTCTTTTCCCCCGATGACCTTGGTAAACAGGCCAAGTGATGATTATTTCATTCTTTGCTTTGATATCTCAAGCATCTGACAAAGAACATTGTTCAATAAATGTTTGTTGATTGATGAATTGATTGATTGAGAGATGTTTCAATATTCCTTTTATTCCTACTTTTAAAAAAGATTTTTCCTTCAAATGGATTTTTCCATGCTTCTCTTAAATTCTATTTCTTCCCTCCAAGATGTCCTCCAGTTTACACTGTATATATAGTTTATCCATAATTGTTTGCATGCTATCTCTCCCAGTAGAGTCTATGTTAGATAACTTTTTTTTTAGGTTTTTGCAAGGCAATGGAGTTAAGTGGCTTGCCCAAGGCCACACAGCTAGGTAATTCTTAAGTGTCTGAGACCAGATTTGAACCCAGGTACTCCTGACTCCAGGGCCAGTGCTTTATCCACTGCACCACCTAACTGCCCCTAGATATCTTGAAGGAAGGAAATATTTTATCTTTCTTTGTATCCCCCAGTGCTTAGCACAGTACCTTGCACAAATGTTTGTAGATTGATTAATGCTGATTAATTTTGTCTAGCTCTCTAAAGTAGATCTCCTTGGTGATTTGATTGGTATAGTGCTAATTGTGCTAAAGAATTTAGATAGAGACATAATTTGTTACATTCTTACAATGAACATTCATTTATTATTTTGTAATTATAGTAATATTCAAGTGTGTCTTAGTAAATTAACTCACAAATCTCTCAATTATTTTATAATACTTTTGAATGGGACTCTCCTTTCTAATGGTCCTTCCTGAATTTTATTATTGTTACATAGAATTTTTTTCTCTTACTACTTTACTGAAACAATTGTCTCTAGTTTCTTTGCTGATTCTCTGTGGTTTTCTAAGTAATCCAATTGAAAATAGGGCTAGAGATTATCTGCTGCTTGATAACATTATACTTCAATTCCTTTTATATTCAGGCAAATTTATAGATAGGTTTGTGTGCAAAGGCATACAAAAACATTCAGTGAGAAATAAACATCTTCATTCATGCTGGGGGTTTTTAAATTCACTGTGAAGAACTATACCAGAAACATTAAAGTGATTTTGGATCTCACTTTGAACATTATTCCTTGATTTGATACAGTTTTTCAAAGTGTAGGACCTCACCCTGAGGTGGGAAGGGACTCCTTTTGGATAATCAGAAAGGCAGAGTTCTCTTTGTTCCCAACTCTGTTCTAGCCCCCAAATTCTCAGCACTGTGCAATAAATATGAATGGTAGAGGCAACCACATGAACCAAAAGCATTCTTTTCCCATTTTACTGAAACATACATGAATAGGGATTGTTTTGCCTCCTTATAAGATGTCTTTAGACTTGAAGCCTCAACCTCCACTGGGATCTCCTTAGTCCTATTTCAACAGGCTCTTTCAACTGAGGGAGAAATGGGAATTGTTATGAGTAGAAACCAGTTTCTCCCTGTAGGATGTACAAAGACTGACCTGAACTCTTTAAAATAAATATTTATTAATTGCCTACTATGTACAAAGAGTGGTAAAAGACTGTCCCTGCCTTCAAGGAGCTTAAAGTTTAATAGGGGAGAGAACATTCAAACAAATTAATACAAAATAAGCTATGTACAATTAACAGAGGCACTGAAATTAAGAGAGCTTGGTGACTTCCTACAAAAGTTGAGATTTTAGAGAGGAATTAAAGGAAACCATGAGATCAGCAGGCTGGGGGGGGCGGGTAAGTACCCCTGATATGGGGGATAGCTGGAGAAAATATTCATAGTCAAGAAATCTAGGGTCTTTGTGGAAAGTCAAGAAGTCTTTGGATGGAAGAGTACATGGTGGGGAATAAAGTGTTATAAGACTAGAAAAGTAGGAGGACAGCTGGTTATGAAGGGCTTTGAATGTTAAGCAGAGCATTTTCTATTTGATCCTGGAGGTAATAGAGAATCACTGGAGTTTAAAGAATGACATGGTCAGATCTTTTAGGAAAATGCTCTTTAGAAAAATCACTTTAATGGCTGAAGGATAAAGGATGGACTGGAGTGAGGAGAAATTCATGTCAGGCAGCCCCTCCAGCTGCCATTGCAATAGTCCAGGCATAATATGACTAGGTTCTGCTCCACAGTGGGAGCAATGTCAAAGGAAAGAAGGAGGTATTTTCAAGAGAGCCTGTGAAGATGACGTGGACAGGTCTTGGCAACAACTTAGATGTGGGGGAGGGGCAGGGAGCAGAGATGCAGCAGAGGGGGTTTAGACAAAGAGTGAGGAATCCAGGATGATTATTAGGTTGTGAGCATGAAGGACTGAGAAGGTGATGTTACCCTTGATAGAAATAGAGAAGGTCAGTGGGGACAATGTGGGGTAGGAAGTTGGGTAGGGAGGTTTGTGGGAAAGATAAGTTGTGTCTGGGACATGAGTTTTAGATATCTACTGGACATCCAGTTCAAGATGTCTGAAAGGCAGTTGGAAATCAAGATTTAAAGTCAATAGAGAGGTTAGAGGTTAGGCAGATGCCTTTTTATTGTATATGCATATTCATAAAACTTAGTTTTGATTTCTGGCTCTGTTGTTAATGAGATTGTAAGAATCTATGTAAGTCACTTACCCTTTTTCAGTTATGGGAAGAATACTGGGTTTAGGATGTCATGGAAGCTTTCCCAGCCTGGGATTCCATAAGAACTCAGGAAGAATCTCATTCCTCACCAATCTTGCAAGACTGGATGTCACAACAGGAGGAACTAGAGTAAAAAGAAAAATAATGATGAATGTCCTAAGGAAGATGCCTGGAGATTCTCCTAGCTTTAGCTTCTTGGGTCTCAGATTGGCATTTACCTTAAGGGGCACAGTCAATCAACAACATGCCATAACAGAAAGAGAATGAGGTGATTGTGAAAGTCTTGGAGTGACTGATCAGGTGGGAACTCCATGTCAAAGGAGGCATTCTCTGCCTTAGCCATCTCTGTGGGGGATAGAAGTAGTCTGCATCCTGGGGCTGACTGAGAGAGGAGAATGAAGTACAGTCTGAGGGTCTCTTAATAACATATTAGCTGTTTCCTTTGTCCAAGAGTTTGCTTGATCTGCGATGTTTCCACTAAACTCTCTGGGCAGTCAGAGGACCTTAGCTCAAATGCTGCCATGCTGAAGCAAGAGGTCATTCACTCACACTCCATCATTTACTTGGGCAAATCACTCAATGTCATCAGGGCTTATTCCCCCTTTGTAAAGTAACAGGAATGAATTGGAGATCTCTTGAGATCCCATCCAGTTTTGTGACTGTCATCCCATGACCTCTGTTCACCAAGGTCACTTTCAACTCAAAATTGTTTGATCCATAAGCTCATTGCCAACCCTAACTCTTGGAGATCATAAAAAGGGGATTCTTGTGAGGAAAGAAATAGCAAATCACAAATCCCACAGAAGGGAAAGCCAACCTGACTGGTGACCTGAGCTCCAAGTGACAGGTGACTCTTTATATCCTGACCTATCCATGATACACAGTGCTGGTTGAATTAGTCCTAACCAAGCAATGCAAAACAATAGGGTAAAAAAGCCAAGCCAGGAATAAACAATCTCTGGTCTACATAGTTGCTCTATTTTATCCTGATACAGATAGTCAGAATGCTACATTGGAGGCAACATGTGTTTGTGTATGTGAGTGTTTTTGTGTTTTATACCCAGAACCCCTCTACAATTAATAGTTTCTTGGGTTCTCTTTCAATTTTATTTTCTTTATTTACCATGCAACTCCTCTACAGTCTACAAAAATAAAACTAATCCAGAGCTTTCCATAGACCTTGAGGGGATTCACTGTGTGGAATGCAGGGGAACACTGGTACAATAGACAGCTCCTTGGGAACTCTAGGAGCTTTCCTTTCCTTCCTTCCTTCCTTCCTTCCTTCCTTCCTTCCTTCCTTCCTTCCTTCCTTCCTTCCTTCCTTCCTTCCTTCCTTCCTATCTTCCTCCCTCTCTCCCTCCCTCTCTCTTTGTTTCTTCCTTTCTATCTTCCTTCCTCCCTTTCTTTCTTCCTTCCTTTTTTCTTTTCTTTCTTCCTTTTTACTTTCTTCCTTGTCTTCTTCCTTTTCTTTCTTTCTTCCTTTTCTTTGTTCTTTCTGCCTTTTTCTTTAATTTCTCTCTTTATCTTATACAATTAGGTAATTTAGGCCAAATTCTATCATGGTTGAATTGTTTCTCTAACATGAGGTTTAGTGCCCTTCCCTTTTCTTTTTCATTGGATGATATCAAGATTAATTACATGCTGCTAGAACTGAGATCCTTGAAGGAGAAAATGCTCATTTGTTAAATGTTTGCTTGTTTATGTCTACTTTTATGGTTGGACCACATCAAATGGGACCTCTCTTGAACCATGAGTTCCTCAGGGACTGGAATTATGTCTGACATGCTTGGGACTGACCCTGGAATAGCTCCATACACTGATGGGTTTTGAATTCAGTGAGGTATCATATATCCAGCATTGCTGGATAATGAGGCATTCTCCCTAGTAGTCTTCCTTAATTCCCAGATCTCACCACATTACTGCTAAGCTCTAAATCCCTCAATGGCCTCCTATTTCCTCCTGAATAAAGTGACAGAGTTAGTATCTCTCTGAAAGGCCATATGAATACTTTTCAGGTATTTAAAGTTGACTATTCCACCTCCCTCCTCATCTTGCCTACTTCAGTCTAAGCATTTCAGTTCTTTCAATTTGTGTTCAAAAGAGAATCTGAATTCTCCAACCTGATATTCCAATACTGTGTCATCCCAATCATCTTCATATGTCTTTGTTGTACTGTAGTGAGACTGCTGAGAGCATCCTTCAGTCTCTCAACTTCATGCCTTTGTTTGTGTGACTTCTGAATTTACAGTAGACAAAGAACAGGACATTGAACCTAATATGTGCTCTAGACTTTAGGAGAAAAACATTTTCAGGAAGTCAGAGAATTTTACTCAAGGTAAATTTATGCAAGTTGGATACTCAGGCTTTCAAGAACAAAAATTCTGACGACTCAGTTCCATTGAGGAAAACATGAGAATATGTCTAAAGACATCAATGTGGCCACATAGTGAGCTCATTATTTAATTAAGATTTTAAAAGCACATTTACAAAAGATAGAAACAGGAACTAGGCATTCAGGATAAATGCAGAGGAGTGGTTTGGTCTAAGGGAATAGTTTGGAAAAGTTAAAACATAGAATGATCTCAGCCTATCACAAATGTCAAGGACAATTAAAACAACTTTGAAAGCTAGGTTGTAGGAAAAAAAGAAGAAAGAAGGGATAGGATTGCTTCTTGATATGGAAGGTATGATGATAATAGTTATCAAAGCAGGACCTTTTACTGACCCAGAAGAATAATCTTGGAAATGGGCAGAAGTGAGCAAAAGTTTTGAACAAAGGATTAAAGTTAATTATCAGTGAGGAAATGATTTGAAAGCACCTGATGCCTTCACTGCATTCAAGTCTTCTTTCCCTGCCACATTTCATCAGGTCAGCAGCATGTTTTAAATTTTCACAACACGTCAAGCACATTTATAAGTGGGGCAGGATAGAGTGATATGAATGAGCCCCTAGCCTTCAAAAAGCTTATGTTCCAATGAGGAAAGGCAAAATGTACAGAGATAAATACAGTAATTTTGGGTAAGAGGCAGAGCATATACCAAGAGGTAGAATGAGGTCAGGTCTCCTGGAGGAGGTGGCAAGACTTGCAGGGATGGAGGAATTCCTCCTGGCAGAGGTATGGAAGGAGTGCATGCATTCCAGGCAAGAAGCCAGCCTGGGCGTGGAGGCAGGAGATGGAATGAGATTCACAGGAAGCAGCAGAGAGACAGACCAGTTGGGCTGGAATGTTGGGTGCATGAGGGGAAGTCATGGATGGGCCAGCCTCTCTGGCAAGGGGCCAGGCTAGGAAGGGCAGCATGAAATGCTGAGGTTCATTTGTCTGAGAGACTCTTAGGACCTTCTGATCCTTCTGGGTAATGAGGCATCTGACTTTCTGCAGCTATGCAAGGGCTGCCCTGGAGAGTGAATGGCTAGATGCAAGGAAAACGATTGGAAAGATTTTATCCTAGGTCAGGTGAGGGCATGAGAGCCTGAACTGAGATGGAGAGAAGAGAGCTGAAGTACAGGCAGAGGTAGAATTAGCAGCAAAGTCTTGTGGTAATGGGGAGAAGGAAGAGTCAAGGAGCTTCCAAGAAGGTCACTTGTTACTGCCAAATTACTGTCAGCAATATTTGAAAAAAAACTGAAGAACAGAAATGCTAAGGGAACATTATACTTATTTTTAAAGGAGGGAGGAAGGTAGATCTTTCAAACTGTAAATTAATAAGCTTGTTGTTGATTCCTCCAAAGAAATTCTATAACAGATTATTAAATGGATGGTCTATGGACACTTAGAACAAAGAAATTATGACCTTTGTAGGCATGTGTTCATTAAATGAGCCTCCTAAATGAAATCAATTATCCTTCTGAAGATGCTGGCCCAACCATTCACACAGGAAAACACAAGTGGATGAATAACGTTTGTTGAATAGACTTTGACATGCAGTTGAATAAACGACCCATTATATGTCTTTGTATATTTGTTTATGTATTTGTAGAGGACAGGTAATGATATCTGATGTAAAAGATTAATTATGTTCTCACAAAGTGAGCTATTTAATTAAATAGAAGGAAGAAAATAGCCCAGACCTTTAGGAACTTTATCTTTAAGAACTTAAGCTTAAAAAAAACTTGGACTTTTTTGTTACTAAAACCAACGTTCTAAACCCTGAAACAAAAGCCCAACTTTCTTTAAACATTTTAATGCTAGGAATGCTGCCTGGTTCAAATCTTGTAATGCTCCTGAATCATAAGATTTCAGTTGCAAATCATTCAGAGTAGCAGAAAGGGACTAGGTATCACCAGCCAAGAATAGTCCAAAAGAAGCCTATCAAATCCAAGACTGATCCAAGACTGAGGAGATAGGAAGATGGCATTTACCTTAAATAGGAGCTGAAGTTTTCATTAGGCTCAGTTCAAGTTAATGGTGTCCTTTGTTCCAGAATAGCTAACTAATATAATCTTTGGATACATCAACAGTCACTGAAACTCCATACTAGAGGTGTGACCAGATCATAACTATGGAGTGCTAAGATGGGATCAATGGGATGTGACATGACTAGAGACCATTCCATATAAATATTTGTTGAAATAATTATTTTTAAATTTTATTTTTTAATTAATTGTCTCTTCCTCTCATTCCCTTCCCTTTGAATTTCAGCAGTAACAATGGAATAGTAAATTGATACATGGATAAATAATAAATAATCTATGAGGAAAACAAAACAAATTCCCTCATTGGTCATGCCCCAAACATACAATCTGAATTTGTATCTGGAGTGAGCAACTAGTTTCAGCTTTGGTCTTAAGAAAATCCTAATTTGTCCTTGCTTGATCAGTTTTCAAAGCTGTTTTTCTTATTGAATGTTGTTATTGTATAAATTGATCTCCTGATTCTGTTCATCTCATTCTCTCTCAGTTCATAGAATTTCCCCCAGTTTTCTCTAAAGCCATCCACTTGATAATTTTTATGTTGCAGTAATATTCCATTATATTTCCATGCTATAGCTTGTAGTTATTCCTCCAAAAGTGAGCACTCCTTTTGCTGCCATGACTGTTTGTGTGCCACCACTCTGGAGCAGACCCCATCATCACCTCATGCCTAGGCTATAGCATTAGACTGCTTAGGGGTCTCCCTACCTCAGGATTCTCCTCCCTCCCTCGATCTGGCTCATCCTCCATTCAGCTGTCATATTGACCCTTCTCAAGTACAGGTCTGACAATATCGCCTCCTTCCCCTCACTCAGTAACCTCCAACTGCTCCCTATTGCTTCCAGGATCAGATTCTGTACTTAACATTCCAAATCCCTTCCTGGCCTCCCCCTCTTCTCCCCCTCCTCCCCTCCATATCCAACCATCTCCCTGGCCCTGGCAAAGTCTCACTCCCTGAAATGTTCTTCATCCCTAGTTGATAGATTATCGTATGGACAAAAGAGGAGTTCCATTTATTCTCTTGATCTGGGACGACAGAACTAGGATGGATGGGTGGAAAAGGCAGATGCCTAGATAGACGTTGGATAGCTATGTAGATCTGCAAGTTTCACTTCAGTGTAAGGGGAAACCTAACAATTGGAGCTGTCCAGCAATGTAGCAGTTCCTCACCAGCTAGTGAGCACCTCATCACAGCCTTCCTAAATGGGCTTTTGTCAGGGGTCAGCTGGAAGGGTTCAGTGACCTTTACTCCTGCTCCTCCAGGCAGAACCTCACTGCCTTCTAGATCTGGGTCAAATACTCCTTCTCCATGATGGCTTCCATGATCCTCCCAGTCGAGAAAAAAACAAACATAATAACAAAGCCCTTCCTCTTGTGAACTTTCTAAGTATTTCTTTTGCTTCATTTGTGCCTTTTTCATATCTAATCCCTTAAAGTGGGAGCTCCTGACTGTCCTACTTTTCTCTTCATGTATAGCAATTCATTGATGAATGCTTTATTTCTTCATTTATTTATCCACACTTGTTCCCCCTCTTCTTCCCTACACACAAACACAGAGACATGTTTTAAATTGCTGTAAACTCCTTAGCAGTAGGAACCTCGTCATCTCACATGCATCCCATTTAGGGAGAAAGAGAGTATTGATTTATTAATTATTATTATCCCAATTCATTATCCTATATGGACTTTGCAAAATGCTACACTCCTCTCTCATGTAAATTTATATTATCACATAGAATCCTCACAGCCCTAGCTAACATATGCTGTTTTTATCCCCATTTTACATTTGAGGAAATAGAGGCAGACAGGCTGAATATGAACTCAGGTCTTCCTGACTTCGAAAGCCAGCACTCTTTGCACTTGGGGCCCCAATGGCTCCTTATAACTCTCCCAATGTCTTATCATAGGAGGCCCTAAAGATGCATTTGTTTGAACAGCATTGTTGATTTCCAAACTTGGATTTTCTTATTTTCATGAAGTTATCATTTTCTAAGTTTTCTAAATTCCTTTCTAAGGCAGATTATGCTTCATATAATGTGACCTTTTCTAGATCACTGGGAGTCACTGTGTCAGTTACTAATTTAGTGTGTACCAAGTATTTTCTTCCTCAGGACTCCATTTCTTGTGTCCTCTTTGGCTGGCATACCAACTTCCCTTCCTAGAAGGGTGCTCCGTGATGTCTTGCCTGATGGCATTACCCATCCCATTTAAATTTGTCAGTTGAATCTGTTGTGGCCTAGGAAGCCAGGCTCAGTTAGCCAGCATGAGTGAATTGGGAAAGAGGGGGAAGGCTGTCTCCTTCTTAGGGCTTACTCTAGAGTAGGAATTACAGCTTTCATAGAATTGCTCTTGAGGCTAGGCCATAATCCATCTTGCTACTCAGTGGAGCTCTATACCTGAGCTGGCATCTGTGAATGGGACAGACCTCATGCAGGGCATGGCTAATGCTAAGTATTTATTAATTGAGTTATCTACTGGAGAGAAGAGAGGTCTCCCTGATTTGAGGTGGGGAAAGAATCTATATTCTGAAGGACTAAAGAGTCAAAATATTCCCACTGCTAGTAATGCAGGAGCTCATCGGAACACATCCCCTCCATTTATAGATGTTTTGGGGCAGAAACAAAGACATCATGGGAAATAATAAAGGTATAGAGGGCAGCTTGGTGGCACAATGGATAGGTCCTGGGGTCTGGAGGATCCAAATTCAAATCTGGCCTCAGACACTTACTGGCTGTGTGACCTTGGGCAAGTTCCCTAACCTTGGCTTAGTTTCCTCATCTATAAAATGAAATAGAGAATGAAATGCCAAACTACTCTAGGATCTTTGTGAAGAAAACCCCAAATGGGTACATGAAGAGTCAGACATGACTAACTGATGAAACAACAAGAGGGAATAGGAAGGTAGACTGGAGTCAGGAGGGCCTGAGTGTAAATCCTAGTGGTGTAACTATAGTGCACCTTCATAAGCCCTGTAAAGTCTATGTTGTCTGAGAGGTTTCCACATAGGCCATCCGCATGCTTAGGAAATCAGATGATTGATTATTTTAGAGCTTAATTGGGATTTAGAAGTTTAGCAAATGCTAGCAAATGATGCTTATGCTAATTCTGGCCTCACAATTAACACCAAGAAAACACAGGTTTTTCCACCAACCAGTACCACACAATCCATACATGAAACCACCAATTATATCAACTAGAAAAATATTGAACACTGTGGATAAATTCACTTTCCAGGGATGTACACACTGATAATGAGATTGATATACACATTATCAGAGCTAAATCAGTGTATGCATGGGGTGTCTAAGAAGGAAAATGTGGGAGAGAAGAGGTATTAGACTGATAACCAAATTGAAGGTCTTCAGAACCAGTGTCTGACCTCATTTCTATACTTGTTAAACCTGGACCAGTCTACCAGCATCATGCCAGGAAACTGAATTGATTCCATTTCAATTGTCTCAGGAAGATTCTGCAGATCAGCTGGCAGGAGAAGGTACCAGACACTGAGGTCTTTTCTCCAGCTGAACTGCCAAGCTTTCAAACTCTACTTGCAGAGAGAGAGAAAGACAAACTCCAGTGGACTGGCCAGGTTGTTCAACTGGCAAACATACGTTTACCTAAAAATACTTTACAGAGAATTCACACAAGGCAAACGCTTAAGTCAGAAGAAATAGTCCAAGAGCACTTGCTAAAGTGAAATGATCTCACTGAAGAACTTTTATCTAATCGATTGTGAGATATGGGAGATGCTGACACAAGACCCCCTAGTCTGGTATACCAGCATTAAAGAGGGTTTTGGGTCCTGAGCAAAGCAAAATTGCAGCAGCACAAGGAAAATGGTAGTTGTACAAATCTAGAGACATCTCCATCCCAAATCTTCCTGGTCTATTTGTGCCTGACCTGCGGTAGAACATTCTGAGCTCATAGTGGTCTGATCAACCACAGTCAGGCACACTCCGCCTTGACTCCAACAGAGTGATGTCATTTTAGTCCTTTTCAAGAACAAAGAACAATAATCAGCTACCAAGTGCTTCGTATAAATGATCCAGTCATTTTTTAATGGACATAATTTAAATTGTTTATGTGTTTTAGTTTGGTCATTGAAATTTTACTAAAGTTTTCATGAATATTTTCCCCCACATATGCACATTATGACCATGGTGTTGGAGGTCTGTTCAGATGTCTTCTCTGTTTTCTAAGACAGTTGATTGGTTACTAAAATGTAGCTTTCTAGGGTCCGGGGAATGTATTTCACTTCTATATATCATCTACTAGGAGAAAACCCTGCAAGGAACCTGTGAATCTGAATCCAATCCAGCATTTTTCACATAATATAAAGTGGCTGGGACCCCTTACTCAATAACATTTTGAATATTCATTTACATTAAAAACTTTGAAAGGCATGTGTGTGCCAAATGGTTGTATCCTGAGGAATTTCTTAGAACAGTCACTTGTGAAAATAAGGAGAATGTGACCAATTTATCAGAGTAGGAATAGATTCGTCCATGGCCCTGTGTAAGTGGGCATCCACTTACAGACCTTCCAAACCTAACTGGCAACCTCTTGGAGTTGTCTAGTTGTGACCCTCCTGGAGCTCTGTAAAGCTCATCTAATCCCTTCCGTCTCCAGTGAGGCCACTGACTTGCGCTATTCCAGGGCCTTGAAGAGCCCGCCATGCTACTGATTCCATCCCTCGGTGATTCTGTCATCGTCAAGCTTTACCGACGTCTTTACTGTTTCTTCTCCCACTCCTTTACATTTCTCTGTGTAAACACATCTCTAGAGGGGCTTCTCCTCCGTATTCTTCCTCTTGTGTCATTTAGTAAACAATTACTACAAATAAGGGGCACTGAGTTGATTTAGTAGGTAAAGAACTAGGCCTGGAGTCAGGATGAACTGAGTTCAAGCCAGCCTCAGCTACTTACTGGCTATATGACTCTGGGCAAGTCCTTTAACTTGCTTCTGCCTCACTTTCCCCAACTGTAAAATGGGGATAATAATATTTCACAAGATCATTGTGAGGATCAAATGAAATAATATTTGTGATCCTGGCATTTACTAGGTAACCAATAAATGAATCTTCCCCCTCCTCTACCTCACCCGTGACCACTGATGTTGGCTTTAACTATAGGCCTAAGATAAAGTTTCTCCTCTTCCTTCTAAGAAGAATGGGCTTTACCAACTTGAAGAGTAGTCATACACAACTTGTCATCAGAACAGGAAAAACAAAAAGAAAGATATTTTTTCTCTCACAGGAGATTCATCACTCCTATTGCCAAATTTTGGGAACAAAATACACACACATTAGCACCCAAAGATTTCAGCCTAATTTTTTAACTTCTACTCTCTATTCAGTCTCCTTCTGCCTATTTTCCCCAACATATACAAATTTCCTCCTTGAGGTCCCTATGTTCCCAATCCCTTTTCTGGAAGATTCTCCCAAAAGAGCCCTGTATATTCATGATGATCTGACATCTTAGAATTGCTTTTTAGGAGTCAACAAATACTCTAGGTATCCTGTGCAAATGACTCTCCCAAGCAGAAAGGCTTTCTTCTGCAAGTCATTGTTTTCCTTCTAATAAGGCTCATTTCTGCCTTTAACCTAAATGTGATAAGCTGCTCTTGGCTAGGTTTGGATGTCTAAATCTCTGTTCTCTGGTCCCTTCCCAGTTCCATGAGCCCCTGTCTGAGGAACACAAGAGAGGCCAGTTCACTTGATTTCAGATAGAACTTTCCATTTTCCTCCCTACTCAAATGCCTACTGTCTTTTCTCTAGTGGAATTGGCTGTTTTTGCAGGTCCCATAGAAACACAGCTGGTGACTGAGAATGGAAGACAATTTAAGGGGCTTCATGGTAGAAATAGTCCGTCGCTGTAGCCCAGGCTATTCAAGAATAATACTTGAGCTTTCAAAGGATGGCTATTTCCTATGGCAGCTGCAACTGTTACCCCTCCACTGGCTAATTGCAATTGCTTCTGGCTGATTGCGTTCTTCTAAGGTCATCTCAATTGCCACTGGGACCCACAGTTAGCCACTTACAGGAGGAATTCAATTTACACATATAATTACTGCTCAAAATTTTGCTTGTGAAATGTCACAACTCTACAGTAGAGATCCTTTGAAATCTAGTTCTCCCCTTAATGGATTTAATTTCCTAGTGGCCAGCGATTTTGAACTTTCTTTGTGTGTTGTGTTAGAATTAAATATTCATTATCAGCTTTTGAAGTTTACATTGGACAGGACTTCAAAAACTATCAGTACATCAAATTATAATGTATTGCTGCTCTTTTAAAAATCTGATAGCAGTAATCCTTTGTGAATTTTATTCTTTACAATTCTTTCATCAGTGCAGATGTTAGCAACACACTTGGGACAGCTAAAAATGCCTTTTCATAAAAGCTGTGGGGAATGTCAGCCATAAATCACGCACTCTAAATAAGGAGAATATGTCTTGCCCAAGATAGGGGGATTTCTTGAGAACAGAGGATTATAAAATAGAAGGTTTAATACCTATGTTAATGCAAGCCTGCCATCCTGCTCATTTTATTGATTTGTTTAAAGCTACTTAGCCCTTTTTGGTAAAAGATGTCATTAAGAGCATTGTCTATTTTCTCATTTTTAAATTGCTGGAGACAAAAACTTCAAGAAAATTGTGTGTCTGTGTGTGTGTGTCTGTGTGTGTGTGTGTGTGTGTGTGTGTGTGAAGATCAGACCTCAGAAAGTGCGGTAGTGCTTAATTAGATTTCATATTTCATCCCATACCTTCTGGACTTGACTGATGGCTAACAGTAAACACACACCATTATTCTTCCACACAGCGTGGCCATCGCTAGTTAGTTTCATGGCACTCATTTTACCTGCTGAGGCTGCAAGTCATGATTCATCAGTTTTATTAGGATTGTGAGCCTTTCACAGAGAGCCTTAAAAGCTCCGAGTTGATGATGTTATTAACTCCCCATAGTAAAGGGAGAAAGAGGCAAGCAGATCTGTTGGTGGGGGGGGGGGGTTCAGGGTACCACAACAACAGAATATGGCAGCCAACAAAGAGAATGCCATCTAGTGACCACAAGAACTTCTGGGCAGCCAAGAGTCACAAAGCCATAGTCTCCCTAGCCTCAGCCTCATCAGACTCCATCTATATCCCTAGAGTGTAGGTTAGTTCTAGGCTTGGAAGGATGTTCAGGAAGGGTATAGATAAGCTAAATCGATTGAAAAAAGCTGGTACTAAGCCTACTGAAGGGAATGCTACTCTGAGAGCTGTTTTCAAGGGCTTTCTTGGAAGAAGGCTTCTCTGTGACCACAAAGGGAAGCAGTGGATGGAAGTTGTAAAGAAAAGGGGGGGGGATTTTAAAATGCCAGAAAGAACATTTCCCCAAACTGAGATGGACTGCTTCTAAGCTCATGCCATCTCTGTGAGCAAAGCTTGAAAGTAGATGATCTTCAGTTAGATGACATGGTCTCTGGGATCCTTTCATCCATCCATCCATCCATTTCTCCATCACAGAGATTTCTGAAATGAATAAAATGACCTTTGTGCAGAATACTTGGACTGCAAAAATAAGAATAAAACCGTCCCTGTCCTCCAGAGGGTTTCATTTATTATGTTAAGGCAGAACAATCTGTACATAATTGCCATATACTGAATAGCTATGCTGTTGTTGAGGGGAAGGTACTAGAGGCTGAAGAAATCACAAAGGGCTTTGTGTGGAAGACAGAGAAGAACAGCATCTTGAAAGAAATCAAGGTTTCTAATAGAAGAAGGCAGAGAGGGAGAACATTGGAAATAGGGAGTGTCACATGTGGAGAACATTGATAAGTTCCCTTTAGCAGGAAGCTAATAAGATAATGTGCCTGAAAAGTTTGTTGGACCAGATCTTGAATTCCTTATAGAGGAGTTATTTTGAAAGGGTGTTAATTCATTTGCAGCATGGCATTGTCTGAGCTATGCTGTAGGAAGTGGGCAGCTTTGTGGCATTGACACTAAAGTGGAGAGTCTTGAGACAGGGACACCAACTTAAGAGGTGATTGTGGCAGTTCAAGGGATCTCCATGTTCATGGCACATGGTAAAGGGCTCATCTAGAGAGCATCAGTTAACAAATACATTGAGTTTGACACTTGTCACCTTGCAGATTGTTGTGGGGAAGAGAGCCTTACACAATCCCACTATTGATGAATTGGGTAAAATTTTTTCCCATATCTCTTCAGTCTTCCACAGCCCTTTATCCAATGCACTCAAGTCAACTATCTCACTCCAGGACCTCTAGCAGCATTGAGTTCTGGGTTGGGCTTCTGCTACCTTCAGTGCACATCTAAGTGGAAGACAAAAGAGACTCTCCTTGCATCATGATATAGTGGAGAGGACTCTATTGGCGTTCAAATTCTTCCCAAAGACTGTGTTACCCTGGTCAAGTCACTCAACTCCTCTCATCTCCAGTTACTTCATCTATGAATTGGCTTCAGGGCTGTTGTTAAGATCCAGTGAGATCATATACAGAGGTGTAAGCACTATGTAAGGTGCTGTAAACACATTAGCTATTGATCACTACTTAATCTTTGTAGGATGATGGAACCTCCACTCTCTCTCTCTTGTCAGCCTTAGGCAATTGCTGGAGACCCAGGGAGGTTAAGTGACTTGTGATTAATAGGTGTCAGAGGCAGGATTTGAATATAGGGCTCTATTCTTCATTTAGAACTGATGTAGGCTATGGAATAAAACAAAGATTGGATTTGTTCCTTATCTTCTTAAAGTCAAAGTGAAGAAATTCAAGGAAATGCCAGCTGGCAGTGATTCTTCTTGTTTTGAACAGGCCATCTGGTACAATGGATAGCACAAGGAAGCCCATGAGATGGAGACCAGGAGGCGGATGATGACCAGGAAGTTTCTGGGGCTGGGCATGGAAGGTGTGCTGAATGATGTTGAGCTGATTGTGTGCCAGCAAACATGTTAAGTGTGTCTAGAGACAAATAAGTATTTGGACCAATCTACCCATAGGGAGCTTTAGCTCCAATGGAGGAGATAAAAGGGAACTTAGAAGAATACCTAGAAAAAAAGGGTAAAGGATAGAGCATTGAGGTTCAATACACTCAAATAAACCAAGACATTAAAGCAAATGGGTAAATCCTATGTCAGTAATATCATATATGCATCTCAGTGATAGAGCTTATCAGTCTCCTTCTTACCCAGGTTACTTGGAGCTAAGGGCCAAGAGGTTGAGGTTCCTAAACCTGGGACCCATGAACCTGCTTTGGTTACTTCCCCTATTGATTAACAGTTAATATCAATTAGCCAGGCAGATTTAGTTAACTTTTAGGAATGTACTACTATGGTATAATAAAAATTATTGGTACACATATCCCCCTGCCTCTAACTGGAGGTATACTCCCCCCAGCACATACAGAGTCTAAGGAAGCATAGATTCAGGCATGGGGTTACTTCTATGTAATCTCCATGAAGTTTCTCCTTTCTTCTGGGCTCCTTCTACCACCTTGAAACTGCCTTTCCTCAACACTTCTAATTTGTCCTTGACTCCTGATATATCCCATACTGCTTTTGATCACTGCAGTTTGTAGGGAGCTCCTGAAATACTGATGACCAGTTAAAATCTTCATTCCTATTTTTTTTTTTTTTAGATTTTTCAAGGCAGTGGGGTTAAGTGGCTTGCCCAAGGCCACACAGCTAGGTAATTAGTAAGTGTCTGAGGCCGGATTTGAACTCAGATACTCCTGACTCCAAGGCCAGTGTTCTATCCACTGCGCCACCTAGCCTCCCCCCAAAATCTTCACTCCTTAAAGCTCATGAGGTCAAGGTGGGGGAAGGGACAGAGTGGAGACAGACTCCTTTCCTCCACCCTAGACTTTCTCTCTAAGGAAGGTAACTAGACTTGCTTCCCTCACCTTGTTGACTAGACCTGTGCATCTCAATTCCAAACTGGCTTGCTGTTTTTCTATAAGGTCCACAGAATATGGCTGAGATCTCCAATCAATTCCAGTTTACTGCCTTTGTCATGTCATTTCATTCATCCAACAGCCTTCTATCCTTCCAAATTGATTATGATTAATTGCTGCCATAGATCCCTCCTTCCCCTTCATGCAGTGGAGTTCCCACTTGAAGCTGGATACTTTGCTTTGCTCTCTCTGTGTTCATACCTTGTTCTAAGGAAAGACATGTTTTGGTGAGTGGAATGAAATTGGTTCCAGTGTTTTAGAAGAACAAATCACGGAGCCCATAGTCCCACCCCTTGGTCATGGGCCACCATCCGGCTCTTCTCTCAGAATCAGCAATGACTGTCCTTGCTGCCAAATTGTTTCCTAGAAACATGTTCAGACTTTTCCCTGATGTCCTCCTCCTGCTCTTAAATGCATGTCAAAGAGGCCCTGTTCCTGCACCTGTTTTGAAGCCCACAGTTATTGCAGAAATTAGTTCAGTTCTGGCTATTAGAAACATTTGACCCAGAAGGTAAATGGTATTGAGCAAAAATAAAATATTTTCCTCTGAAAAAGGTCAAGCACATTTGGGCTAATGTTCTTTCTGTTCAGATGCATGTGATGTGCACAAAAAAAGCTGAAAAATAAATTTAGGCAGCCACTGGTTGAGGAAGAATTTTATGATTTGGCATTTTAAGTTGAATAAAATTCAGCTGAAGATAAGAAAATTGTCTTAGAAGCAGAATCAGACTATGTCAGATCACATTCTGGTTTCCTTTTTCATAAATGAAAATCTCCCCCAAATCTTGATTGAGTTAGACACATTAAGCTTTTAAAAGACATATAGTAAGTTGGCAATGAAGCCATGATCTCAGGGCTCTTTACTCACCATATACCAGTCTGAGGGGTCTGAGTCGTCCAGTTTCCCAGGATAGTGGAGAAGCCTGGCTGACATGAAGAGTCACGAATGCATCCTTCACCTTCATTGTTTTCCTTCCTTCATTCTTTGCTTCAGACTGTGGTCTCTTTAGCATTTGCTGGAATAAGCAGGGTTAGAACAAAGAAAAAATCAATGTTGTTTTTTTTTTTAATGTAGTAATATCTATTTTTCTATCACCTTCATTTCCAAATATACCCTTTGCCTCTCTCCCACCTCCTGAGCCATCCATGTAATAGGGAATAACAAAGGAAAGCAGAGAAAGTTCAGCAAAATTGAGTAACAATATGCATGGGTTTCATGCCTGTGTTTCCCTACTCTTCAAAGAAGAGAGACGTGTATTTTCTTGTTCTCTTTTCTTGGTGGACGTTTTTCTTTCCACTTTCATTGGTGTAGTCAGTGTTGATTTCCACTTCCATTGTTTTCTCCCTGTTTCACTCTGTATCTGTTCATATCTCTATTCCCATGCTTTTCTGTTTACTTCTTGGAACCATTGTTTCTTATCATTCATTAACATTCTATTACATTCATATGACACAATATATTTAGCCATTCTCCCAAGGAAGGGCATTTTCATACTAGGCTCATTTACTTTTTTTTTTAACTGTATAAGTTGGATCCATCTGAACTAGAGTAGTAAATTAATTTTAAAGTGAAATTTAATAGGAATCAAAATTATTATGTATTTTACTTGGGTTCAAAAATCAAATTTTCAAGTACAAAAAGAAGGAAGATCATCTAGAAAGCAGTTCCTCTGGATTGTAAAGCAATTGTAAATGCAAGATTATTATGCATCAGTTAATCAGCTTACCATGTTCAAGACAGGGGGCTCAGCTGAAGTCACAGTCCCTGCCCCCAAGAAGCTTAAAATCCAATAGGGGAAGACTTCATATAAAAGGAAACTGCAAAGGGTGGGAAGGGAAAAGATAGGGAATTCCAGAGGAGTCCATTTGGGAAGTGAAGACATGGCTCCCCTGGACCCAGTCCTTGCATGGAGGCTCCAGGAAGAGGACTCCCCTCCACTCTCTCATCAGAGGAGACCCAGGAGTACAAGATAATGCAATCTTAGGGCTGCAATGAGGGAGGCATCATAGCCAAGGCTAGCAGAGTGACAGGACTAACCACTAGGCTGTTTTCTGCTCAAGCCCAGCTGTGGTATTATATTCTGGCCACGCATATTTCAATCTAGGGTCAAATGCCCATTCATAGTGACTTCTAGTTGTACTTTGAATTCTATGGACATTGTGGGTCAGAATCCTCACTAATATATAACCCACCAGTCCCTTCTCTGCCATAGTACATGCTAACTCCATATCGAAGACAAAAACAAACAAGTAATCCAAGCATATCCCTCTACTTACCTTGAGCTCCCTCTCTCACAGATTCATATGCACTCCTTAGGAAGAGTAAACTTGTATAGGAATCTTATGTTGTGCATCCATGCATGGGAAGTTCTGTGGCCAGCCCACTCTGAGAAGGTTTGCATGAATTCTTGCTCCTCTCTCTCAGAGAACACACATGACCAGGACCCACCAATAACCAGAAGAAGGATCTCTCCTCTCGGCTTGTGTCTTTAACTGCTGTCATCCTCCTGCTTTCGACTCCCTCATTCTTTGGTGCTCCCCTTCGGGTGGTGGTCTTCCCTGCTCCCTTCCAGGTGTTGCTCCATACTGTTCCCTATTATTTATCATGTCTCAGTTACTCCTAAGAGTGAGTCTGCTTCCCCTTGGCTACAACCAGCTCTGTTCATCAGTCTTTTAGGCCCCTTCTCCATCCCATGGAATATTTGTAGTTCATAAACATTTCACCTGCAGAGAGGCCTTCAGCTCTCTTAGCCCATTCTGTGAACCTCCTCCATTACCTCTGCAGTGCCATCCCCCTTAACCGAGGTGGAGACTCATCTATTAGAACCGCTGTGATTAGTAAGCCTCTCCTCAGCAAGGGAGGTTTGCTTCATTCTCAGCCATGGCCTTGAAGCACTCATCTGCTCCCTTGGTCAGTTCTATTAGCTGATTATTAAATAACTCTTCCTCTCATTCAGGCTGCACTAGAAAGAACCAGAGGCCATTCAAAAATTGGGCTCTTCTTGGATCTCTTCTCAAAACTCTTCTGCCAGATTCTTCTCTTTCTACTCTTGTAGCAATGGTTCCATTTCTTTCTGAACTTTTGTGTTCACTCCCTCTTTTCCCTGTTCAACTGTTTTGTTCCACTGTCTTTTCATTTGTGGCGATCAATCCATATAAATTATTAGGACTTATCCTACCATCTATCTGATCAGTAATCTCAGGAATGGGAAGAGAAGTTGAGAGAGACAGCAAAAGGAGAAAGCTGTTTGACTCCCCCCCCCCACCATCACTTGCTTTTGTTTTTGTTCAAACAACATGACAGCAATTACTAGTAAATAATGAAACCCTGTTGATCATTTCCCCAGCAGTGCATCCTGACTGGGTCCCTCCCAAATCTTACTACATTAGGAAGGAACACAAGCTGGAGAGATTTGGGAGGAGGTAGTGAGGATGATGAAGTGAAAATGAATAGATGAATATGAAGATCCACCAAAGGAACTAGGGATACTTAGCCTAGAGCAGAGAAGACTTGAGCTCTGAAGGGACCAAAACTGTTTTCAAGTATGTGAAGGAGTTTGATGAGGAAGAAAGATTTGATTTATTCTGCTTGGCCTTAAAGGACAGACCTCCAAGCAATGGGTGAACGATTCAGAGAGACAGATTTTGCTCTGATCTCAGAAAAAATTTCCTAGAGGTTAGAGGACCTAAAAATAATACTTGGAGACTTTTAATCCTTTCCCTTCGAACATAGACTGCATAACCACTTACCAGTCTGAAGTAGAGGGGATTCTGGATCACATACAGTTTGTACCAATGTGCCTCTGAACCTTCCATCACACTGATTCTTTCTTGGAAGGAAGACTCAGTGACACTTTGGCATTCATTTCAGTCATTGAAGATTCTGATTCTTCGCCCTTTCATCTAATCCTTCTGAACCACTACTTTGACTATAACTATAATCACTTCTACTATCATCAACACCACCATAACTATTTGTTGTGGTGGTTTGGTTGTTTTTCATCATGTCGGATTCTTGGGAATATTGTCTGAATCCCCACTCAGAATTCTCTTAGCAACTGTTACTAGAGTGGTTTGTCATTTCCTTCTCCAATTCGTTTTACAGATGAAGAAACTGAGGCAAACAGGGTGAAGTGATTTGCTTAAAGTTACTCAAATGGTAAATGTCTAAAGCTGGATTTGAACTTAGTTTCCTAACTCCAGGTTTGCACACTATCTACTGCACTACCTAGCTATCACTATTACTATTCATACTGATAATAGTTGGATTTAAGGTTTTTAAAGCACATTACAGTTCTTATCTCATTGGAACACCTCATGTGATCAGGTAGCAAGCACTTCCTGTGACCTAGGACTGTGCCAGCTTCTTGAGTACCAATATTTAATAACTACTCCTATGCCACATTCTGTAATAATCTGTGGTTCATACTGAGTTAGACTCAGTCCACTGATGGGCATCTACTGAAAACTCCAGATCTTTTTTCAGAAGAGCTGCTCTCTAGCAGTCCCCGCCCCTTCTTGCCCTAATGAGATTGAGGATTTAAAATCGAAGTATAAACCTATATATCTATCCTTATTAGATTATATATATATATATTATTAGATTTTATCTTTTTAGATCAGAAGCATGGGCTTATTATCAAGATCTGGGTTCAAGTCCTCCTTTGAAACATACTGACTTATATGATTCCCTTGGCAGATCAAACAGTCCTTTCAGACTGTGAGTTGTAGAGAGGATGTCCATCTGTAGTAGTGGAGGGGAAGTTCCTTAGGCCACAGCTCCAAGGACAAGGGAGGAATGGGACATGGCTCAATGTTCTGGCCTTTTATGATTGTTTTAGCTTTGGACTCTAATCCAACACATGAACTCTCTCTCAAAGTTTCATACCATCTTCAAACTTGGTAAGCCTTCCATGGCTTTGTGCCTGATGGCATGATTCTTTGGTCTTTATGTGGTAGACCCTTAATACAACACAACCAGCCTACAGGCGATGCTTTATCAAGGTTTGTTGACGGATTGATTTCTGCCTCTATTGAAGCCACTGAGAGATGCAGAACATGGCTCCTTCCCCAACCCACTGGAAACTTTCCTCTAAAAAGAGACTGTTCTAAACCCATGACACTTACTTTCTAGCCCACATTTTCCCATTTCATTATCAAGAATCGCATCAGAAATTTTGTCAAATGCTCTACTAAAATCTAGAGAAAAAGCAGTCACCAGGTAACTGGGTGTGACATGACTGCTTTGTTCCTCTCATTACCCTCTCATGAAAAAGGAATGATGATCATGTGGTCTGGCATGCCCTTGATGGAATCTCGTGGGTTCTTTGTGATTGTGCTTCCTTCTCTAGATGCTCAGGTACCATCCCCTTAATAAGATGTTTTTCAGAACCAGAGTCAAATTTACTCTGAGACTGTTCTCCTCCCTTTTTGAAAACCATGACAACTTTTGCCCTTTTCTGTTCTTTCCATCCCTTTCCTACTCACCATGACCTTTCAAAGGCATTCATATGTATCATTATACATTTATATAAATCACATCTTTTCTGAAAATAATCAATAGTCCTGAATTATACAGTAGTCTTGCCAGAAGATTTTTTCATCAGGCTTGGCTGTGTGTCTTCAAATTGAATCTGTTTTATGTGCTGATCTGATGCTCATGTCAAACTCTTTACCTCTATTTGTTTGAGTATCTGCAATTATCTTTCTAGAGTTTAATTCCTTCCAGTTCCATAATCATCAGGGTCTTCACCATACTTCCTCTTGTTGGGTCTCTTGGCTCATCTCTCATGAAGCAAATTCTTAGGGAAAACTTTCCTTCACTATAAATTTTTGTTAGGAATCTGTAGAGGTTTCCTTTCCTCTCTCTCAGAATTCTTCCTCCCTTTTATACTTAGAGGGTCTGTCATGGACAACCGTCCATCTCTGTAGACTCTTTCCCTTCCTTAGCTTCAGAGACAGTCTGCAAAGTGAGGCAGTGGGTCACCCTGCTGGTGAGAAAGGGCCTTGGCCTCAGACATCACAGGCCTGGGCTTCATGGCTTTATAGCTTTACAAACCTAGGGGCGTGCTGTATGATCCACCAACCCCGAATGCCTTCCCTTACTGTCTTAGCTTGACCCCAAAACCAGTTCAGCTACTGTCCAAATCTGAAGTCATTATAATTCCTGTTCTGCCAGTTTTTTTAATTTACTTTTTACTTTTAAACCATTTCCTGTGACAGTTAAAATAAAAAAGTAACACTTTCCCACCACACTTAGCCTTTCCTTTTTTCACCTTATCTTTTTGTTGGTCTTAGATACATGTTTCACACATACTTCTCCAATTATCCTACTCTGTCATGGCAAAGCTTAGTCTTCTTCCTTTGAGTTTAATTTCAAAGCCAGAAGACAAGACTCTGTTGAATGAACATGGTTCAGGCTCTGAATCTTGCCCCTGCCCTGCCAGGGTTCTACATGGTCCTTCAGGGTAAAAAACTATCCCACTGACTTCACATTTCCAAGGAAATAACTTCAAAATGTTTAAGGTCCCTGCCTCACACATTGCCATCTCTGTGGTGAAGTTCTGTGTGAGAAGAGAGGAAGAGAAGTGTACTGGGACATGTTACAAATGTCACACAGCTCCAAATTATCCTTCCATCCTTCCTTCTCTCCCTCCCTTCCCTCTTTCCTTTCCTCCCTCCCCTTCCTTCATTTCTTCCTTCCCTCCCTCCTTCTCTCCTTCTTCCCTCCCTTCTTTCCTTCCTTCCTTCCTTCCTTCCTTCCTTCCTTCCTTCCTTCCTTCCTTCCTTCCTTCCTTCCTTCCTTCCTTCCTTTCTTTCTTCCTTCCTCAAATTCCTCTGAGCTTTTTGCCTTTACCTTTCTTGACACATTTACATTGTGGGATGTTGTGGTTCCCTTTTTAAAAAGCAGTTTTGATTATTCCACATGTAGATCAGCAATCCCTTAGTGCTGTCCCCCCACTGTACAAAAACAAATCAGCATATGAAGGGTGGGCTGATTGCCCCTCCCCTCCCCAGCATAGGGATAGGGCCAGAGCAAGTGCTTAATAAGTCATAAGAAATGTAGAGATATCATAAGGAAAGGACAGTTTTATCCACAGCTCCAGGATTTTTCCCCTTTTCTGTCTTGACAGCCAGTGATCACCAAATACTTTTCCCAGATTACTAACCATATTTAGAAGCTGTGTGACCCTGGGCAAGTCACTTCACCCGGATTGCTCCCCCCCCCAAAAAAAGAACAGAGGAGTATGCAAATAAGTAGGTAGTTTCCCATCTGTTTCTTATCTCAAAACAGGATCTGAATTTTGTCTTCTTCCCTTACCAAGGTACAGTGGCCAGAACACTGGGTTTGGGCATCTTGTTGGCACCCATAGGCCCAGCCCCTCTGGAGGATCTCTTGTTCCTTATCTGTAAATAACAGGTTTAGACTGGGGGAGAAAATAAGCTTCTTCAGAGCAGGGACCTAGTCGCTTCGTCCCTGTATCCCCAACTCCAGAACAGAGACAGGCATACAGTGGACAATTAATAAATGTTTGTTCAGGATTGCTTTGGGGCAGCCATTCTTTACTCTTGCCCGTATAGCCCCAATGCAGCATAGAGCACTAGATCTGCTGTAGGGGCTTAATCAATGGATGCTGATATAGGTGATCAGGGACTAGGTGTCCCAGCTCTAAATCCAGGCTCCCAAGAGTCTATGGGAAGGAACCAGGACAGAGCCTTGAACCAGCCAGGGTTTCTTTCTCTTTCACCTTTGTCTTATAATTTACAGGCAGCTTTTATTCTATGGCTTAAATTTGTTTATGTAGAACAGTTACAATAATTACAAACTTATGAAGTGAGATGAGGTAAGACAGGACTGAGATTTTCTGTGTTCATTTGTAGACTGAATGTGTTTTAGGGCCCCTTTCCTCACAATGGCCTTATGAGGCAGAAAGGGCAATTACCATTAGCCCCATTTTACAGATGTAGAAACTGAAGGGAATAGAGGTGATATTCCCTTTCTTGTCCCAGGATACTCAAAGAATAAAAAAGTAACATAATCAGGATTTGAACCCAGTCCCTCACCCCTACTTTGCCTTGCTGTTTTAGATTACCAAGTCAATTTTTATTATGGAATTCAAGCAGATTAGTTATTTTTAGGGGGAGCTAAATAACTCCTAAAGTTTTTCCACATGCCATAAATTAGTGGACTCTTTGGACATTAAAAACTTGCTGCCTTAGCAATCTCATCTCACTTTGTAATTTATTGTTACTGTGATCACTAAGACTCTCTCTTTGGGAGCCTATTTCTTTCCCATTCATCTCCTAGAAGCTCCTGCTTAGGAGAATAAAAAAGACCAGACATCCTGAAATTACTTAGATCAGCTTCATTTGGAAAGTATGCATTGAGAAATTAATCTAGTCATTTTAAAGAATTCTTTGCTCTCTTGGGATTCCTTGTTTTCATTTTTGTTGTTGCTGGTTTTTATTTATTTAAGGCAATGGAATTAAGTGACTTACCCAAGGCCACACAGCTAGGCAATTACTAAATGTCTGAGGCTGGATTTGAACTCAGGTCCTCCTGACTCCAGGGCTGTGCTCTATCCACTACACCACCTAGCTGCCCCTAAGCTCTTTATAATTATTATCTCATTTTATCTTTACAATAATTCTGGGAAGGAGGTGCTATTATTATCATTTTACAGATAAGGAAACTGAGACAAGGAGGTGGAGTGATTTGCCCAGATGCACACAGCTAGTATGTGCTTGAGACAGAATTCGGGCATGAGGCTTATTGATTATGCTGCATAGCTTCCTAAAAAAAAAAGAAAAATAGTTCTGACCTTTTGGGGATTTGAACTGAGGACCTCTCTCATCAATAGCAAGAATCATACCCTAAACCAAAAGTATCACACTCAAATAGAACCAGATCTCTAAGGATGTCATACTAACTTAGAAAAACCACAAATTAACATTATCTGCGTTGTGATATATTTTAATTTTTTTAAAACATATCCAAGTGACATTTAGTCTGATCACAAGTCACAGGGAGTTTTATAGGCAATTTCAGCAGTGGGTTTGGCACTCTGCAGCCTAGGCCAATAGGTCAGGCATATTTTTTCTTGCTAAAAATTATATTTGATAATAAATTGCTTTGGATTTCATCAGTGATTAACAATTAAAACTAAACTACTTTGGTCTGAGTAAATGAAGAAAAGTTCTATATAATACACTATCCCTTATTTTTCTTGAATAACAAAATTAGTTAATCTTCAATGAGATTTTAAGTCATTTTTGTCTAATAGGCTACTAACGTAGCTTAATTTGGAATAAAATGACTTAGTACAAAAGGACTAAGTCTTTGTTTATAAAATGTTGTATGTTGGATCTTTAGCTCTGAACAGAGAAAAAGAAAGAGCAAAAAAAGGAGTAAAAGGAGATGCAGAAATTATAAAATACTAAAAAAAAAAGAAATTATAAAATAAAAAATGGAGTAAATCATTTGAGTAACCAGAGTATAAAGCATAGGAGGAGACAAGGAAATGAATTATTAATGAATACCAAAAACACTACCTGCATGTCATCAAGTGAACCTGGGTACTTTAGCATGTGGCCCAGGAGAGTGAAGATGGTAGACAGTTGTTGGCCAACATTTTTGGGATATCATGGAGAGGAGAGGTCTGCACAGGCTGGAAGAGCACATGTACCATGCCCATCTCATCAGAATGATAAGACAGGGCTTGGGAAATCCCTGGGGTAAAGTTAGGGGAAACTATTAAACACCAGTCAGCTACTGATCATCAGGTCTTGGGAAGTGACCATACAGCTCTGGGAAGCCTACCTTGTACCAGGTCTGCTTTGTCTCAATCCACAACCCAACCTTGACCACTTGGAAAAGATAAGAGAGACGCATATTCTGGCCATTTTCTTTCAAATTCAATAGGATCTTTTCCTGGATAAGTTGGCAGAGTTCACTTTGGGTCTTTTTCCAGGAGTTTGGGGAAACAACTAACTTAGAAATTTACTCTGACAAGTCACCATTGATTTAGTTTCAGTCTTCAATCACTAGCCACCACTAACAAAAACAATAAGTATATTAATAATAATACCTTTATAGCACTTAAAATTTTGCAGAGTTCTTTCCAGATATCATTATCTCTTTTCATTTTCCCAAGAAGTCTATAAGATGATTATTGTGAGTATTCCTATGTTGCAGTAGAGGAAACTCAGAAGAGAAGAGTGGGTTAATTCTGGCTCTTCAGTAATAAGAAACAAAACCAGGTTTGGATCAGAAACAGAAAACAATGATCAAATTTATAAATACCAAATTAGATGAGTTTGCTATTTCTCTGGAAGACAAAATGTTTAAATGGTTTTGGTGAATTAAAAAGAATAGATTTACAGAAATAAGGGTGAAATTCTCTAAGGATTAGCCCAGAACAAAAAAATGAACCATAGAAAGACAGAGAGGAGGAGCAGGAAGGACTGGCTTGGCCTGGAAGACACTGTGTTGACCACACATATCAAATGTAGGCCTGCCATGAGGGAATGGTGGGGTGCAGGGGAAGCACCATTGGGAGATTTTGAGGAATTCAAAGGATATGATGTGCGAGGCTGGAAAGTTACCCTTCCACCATATTCCACATCAGGCAGTCCTCCTTGGGGTATTAGGTCCAGTTTTATTTATGGCTCACTAAAAGGGATGAGTAGAAACTGGCTTGAGTTTAGAGAAGAATGATGGAAATGAATAAAAGGATGGGAAAACATGTCCTTGTAAGGAAAAAAATGAAGATAATGAGGGCATTGCATTCTGGAGAAGAGTTGACCACAGTCTGATTTTAGCATTGTCTCCAGGTAAACACTGGGATTGGTTGAAGCAGAGGAGGTTGGGGCCAGGCCTGCCTCACTTGGACAAACAGTTACTGCATTTTCTGGTCACATTCCTGACCCTGGAGGGACCTTCCAAGAAGGGTGTTGCCTTCTCCTTTTCCAAGGGGTGGGCACCATTCTCTCCTGGCCTTCCAGCTTCTTTCAGCTTCCTCATCCAATCTCTGGGGATGAGTTTCTCTGAATTCAGTCGTCTGATGGACCGAGTCCACCATCTGGTCAAACTCAAAGCCTATTTCTAGAATCTATGTTGGTGCCAGTGCAGAGTGACCATGCTATCAGCCATTCCTAAGTGTTTACTAAGTGCCTTTTGTGTTCCAGACACTACTCTCAGGAGGCTCACATTCTTTCAGGGGAGACAATATGTTCACACCCAAATGTGTAGAAAATATATAAAATATATACTCAAACAAATGTGAGATCAATTGGGGGGATCAGTAAAGGTTTCATGGGACCCTTGAACTGACCTCTGAAGAAGAGGAAGGCTTCTAAGAGACAGACTATTTAGGAGTAGAAGAATGTAAAAGGACTCCAGAAAGAAATGGGGAATGAACAGGCATCAAGGGCTTTGATTACCAAACACAGGTATCTATTTGACCCTGGAGACAATAGGGCCATTATCAGTTATGGGACTGAAGAATGAAGTGGTCAGACCCATGCTTGAGGAATATTACTTTGGCAGTGAGAGGAGGTCAACACGAAGAAGAGAGAGATGGGAGGCAGCAAGGGCACTGGAGCCATTGCCAGAGTCCAGGCTGAGAGCATGGGGGTCCTGCACAAGAGTGGTTGGGACCAAGCGAATTTTGGCCATCAGCTGCCTAAAGGAGGGAGACAGGGCAGATATCTCTCAAGCTCTGTTTTCCTTCCTGAATGTTCCCATTTTGTGACTCATTATTCCATGTCAGTGACTTTACCCAGTCAATGGGTAAGTTTGATTATGGGAGAGGCCTCGTGTGTCCATCATGGTGAGGATCATCATTCCAAGTCATTTCCACAACTTTAAGGTTTACAAGCTATGCATATGTTGTCTCTTTTGAACCTCACAACAGTGACTGTCACTAATATCCTATTTTACTGATGAGAAAACAGATGTCCAGTGAGGACAATAGTGTCCTGCTAGTTTAAGAGGTGAGACTAGGACCCAGAGCCAGCTCTCCAAGACACTACACAGACCATCAGAGATTTGGAACAAGGAAAGAGACCTAGGAGATCAACTAATCAAATCCCTCAATTTTACAGATGAAGAAACTGAGGCCCACAGAAATGAAATGATTTGTCCAGGGTGATGCTGGTAGTAAAAGGCAGGGCCCGAATTCTAATCCTGGCCTTTTGCCAGTTAATCTCATGCCCCTCTACCTGCACCATACCACCTGCTTCCATTGTCAAGTGACCCTTCATTCTATTGGCAAAGAAGGGTCACTCCTAGGTTGAGAGCTTAAAAAGGACCTTTCACTTCTATTCTCATTTTCTGGAGAAGGAAAGTGAGGCATGAAGGGGTCCCTGATGTCTAGGGTTGTCAATTCATCTGTTCCGGGCTTCTCCTTGACTGAAGACATCTCTGTGATTTATGGTCTTTTCCTACTTCCAGCCCTTGGCTCCTCTTGAAGCGAAAACCTCCCTTCTTTTGGGGGGAGCAGGAAATGTGGCAGAGGCTGGAAGCATTGGAGCTATCCTAGTCCAAAGAAGATGCTGCCACTCTTGGCCCCCCGAACCAGGCTCTTATGTAACTCAAGGAAGCCTGCCTCCTTCGGCTGAGGCTGCAGCTGTCAGTTTGCATGTTTTATTAGCATTCGTCATCCTGGCAAACACAGAATGAGGAGGTTTATCTGGAAGGTCTAGGCAGATCCCTTCAAGCTTCTGGCAAGTGCCATGATACCTTTGTAGGAAATCAACATTTGTTTTAGCTTGGGCAATCTTTAGCCCTAAAGCTTTGGAAGGGCTCTCTCTTGGGTCGCTGATTCTGCTAAGAATCAGCCGATGAAGTCTGCCTTTGACATGAGGATCTGTTCGATGGGATTTAAAGAAGGGCCATGGAAAAGCTGGTTTTTCAATATATTACAAGCATATTTATAGACATAGTTGTTAAAAATGTATTTTAGAGTGGGGAGTCAGAAGGAACCAGGTGATGTTTTGTTCAGTTCATTACAGCAGGTTTTATCAAGCTTCAGCTATATGCTTGTGCTAGCCTCTGGGGATACTGAAATGAGGCAACCTTGAAGACCTTCAAGAGTTTGGAGCATGCCCAGAATGTGAAAGTAATGGAGGGGAGCATCAAAATCTGGGGAAACTGAGAAAGACCTGGTATAGAAGGTGGCCCCTGTGCAGGTAGAAGGAGCTGGGCAGCCCATTCACCTCCAAAGGAGACCAGAGGCTGGGTTGGAATCTCAGAAGAGCTGATAAGGACTCAAGCTCAAGGGTCAAGCTATTGAGTGGAGAGACAGGGCCAGAGACAAGCTAAGGTATAAAGTAGACATGGAAAAATCGAAGCTATGGAGGGGAGGTTAGTGGCTTGGGGTCCTTGGGTATGACTGAACCACTGAGGGGTCAAAAGGTGAGTTACCAGACACCTTGGTCTTCCTGGTTCCAAGCCCAGCCCTCTTCCATGCTATCTCATTTGTGTTCAACTTAGAAACTGTCTGGGTTCCAGTCCCAGTTCTGACACTAACTGTGGGAACTTGGTCAAGTCCCTGCCCTTCCTCATCCATAACGTGAAGAGGGTGGGCTCAGTAGCCTCTGAGATCCCCTCTAGCTCAAAATGTGACCCCCTCATCCTGTGAAATATCTGAGTACCTACCACATGCTAGGATCTCTCAGCCTCAGTTTCTTCATTTACAATAATTGTGCCTTTCCCCAAAGGGCTCTTGTGAAGATCAAATAAGGTAACATGTAAAAGTTTCCTACCCTAAAATACAGTATAATGATTAGTTCTATGTTGTGACAGTTGTGGTGGTTGCCGTAGTTGTTGCCATACTCTGCCCCCGGGACTATGTAAAATAGTTTCTGAGTTTACTTTCCAATGGGGAAGATAAACATCCAGCAGGTAACCTGCAATATTGGGGTGGCCTGGCCCGATTGGAGAGCCAGCCTCAGATGGAGGAAGAGCTGGCTTCCAGTCCAGCCTTCTCTGATCTTCCTGTCTCTGTGACCCTGAACAAGTCATTGAGCTGGTCAGAGCCCCCAGGCATCTCTCTAGAATTATGCCCTACATTGGGAGGGGTAGTCCTTATCCCTAATTCTGTGAGGCCTCTGTTCACAAGCCACCTAGCATTGGTGAGAATAGGAGATTATCTTCAAATCCTGAGCTTGTGCCTCAGGACAACTTTGATTTTAGGCACGAAATGGAAAGGATTATGAACCTTAAAAGCAGCTGAAGGATTTCCAAATTCATGGGAGCCAGCTTTACAGGTCTTTGGGTCCAGAGGTCCAGAGCAGTGGAGTTGCCAACATAGTCCAGAAATTGGCCTCAGAGAAGGGAACAACAAGCTTGGGGACTCAGTCAGTCTGCAATCATCTATTCCCAAGCATTGACCCATTGTGGCTACAAAGACAGAACATAGCCCTTATCCACAGGGAGCTCCCATTCTAAGGGAGAAGACAACAAGGGCATCCCAAATATATCCAGGACATGGAGGTCTTATCAGAAGGAAGATGGCCTGGAAGGCACCTGATACTGACTTCAGGGAAAGTTGATTTTTACTGCTAATGCCTGGTTTTGGAGGCACATTGGGGGCTGAGCCCATAGTATTCATCCCACTGAAATTGCCTTGAATGGAATTGATATGAGCTTCACTTTATTTTCAATTTGATATTTTCAGTGCTCACTCAGTGAGTGTCAATTGATGACACTCCATCTTGTGAAGACCATGGCAACAAGTGATCAGGCTCCCATTTTCCATTTTTGTCTTTTAATTCTGCCATCTAATGAGATACTAGATAAAAAAAATGTCAGATATATCAAGACCTGCTAATTCTATAGTTATAAGGAAACTCTATCTAAGTAGACCAAGACCTTGTCTACAACCAGAGTACTGGGATCTACTGAGAGGTCAGAGACCTCCAGCATTTACCAAACCTGCCCTTATGTATCAAAGGCAGACTGGAGCCAACAAATCTAGTCACTATTGCTTGTCACCTGGGAACATTGGGTGCCAAATAAATGCTTGCTAAATTGACTCTCTTAATCATTCTATCTCCCCAGCACATAGCATAGTGCTTTGCATGTAGTAGATACTTGATAAATACTTGTGGAGTGGAATTGCCCACCTTCTAATAAACCAGAAGCAGTTCAGGGGTCATTAAAAATCTTGTAAGAACCTAAAAAAAAAGGGCGGCTAGGTGGCATAGTGGATAAAGCACCGGCCCTGAAGTCAGGAGTACCTGGGTTCAAATCCAGTCTCAAACACTTAATAATTACCTAGCTGTGTGGCCTTGGGCAAGCCACTTAACCCCATTTGCCTTGCAAAAACCTAAAAAAAAATCTTCTAAGAGATAATGGCAGCCATGGTGTTCTTTTCAACAAAAGATTAGTTTGAACTTTTAGCCCCATTTTAAAATATTTCCTCCAGATAAAGAACTGATAGTTGTACAACATTTACAAAATTTAACTCAAACTTGAAGATACAGATTATGATTACCAAGGCAAACTTATATTTTATGTCATACTTGGATCCTGCAACTTGAAAGGACAAGGGTCCCATGAGAGGGAAACATAAAGAAGTGACCATTTCCATTCTAGAGCAATGAACAGCCAAGCATGAGATCTCAGCCAGCCCATTCCAGTTGCAGTTGGGTTGGTCCCCATGGCTCCAAGATCAAGATCCAGGGTCTTTGCTTGAGAACATTTTGTTACTTGGATCTTGTTTGGTTTTGTTTAGCTTGCTTCCTTTTTGGCCAGTCTTTACTTGCTTCCAACTTAAAACACAAGCTCCAGTCATGTCTGCTGGCCCCGGTTGGATGCCAAGGTATGCTTAGCTCTATGAAAGGCATGCAAAGACAAAGACTCAGTCTGAGGTTTTCACTTGGAAGCTACAAAAAACCTGGAGTGAAAAGAAATTGTAACATGTCTGAAGAGGATGAAGAGCAAGATGTTCACTAAGATATGGAGGCTATGGCCAGAAGAGAACTTTCCAGAGAAGCAAGCCTCTTATAGAAATCGGGGATTTGAAATGAATTTTGTGGACAAGATGTCCTTTGAGCCCAGTCCTGAAGAGTGTGAGAACTGGGCATGCTAAGGGAACAGGGTGGACAAAGCACACTAAAGAGCTGGGCAGCCAGTGTGGCTGGAACATCGTGCATAGGAAAGTACTTCCAGATTAAGCTGAGAAGTTGGTAGGGAAACACAAGGAGGGTAAACCATAGAAGACTTTGATTACCAAGCAAAGAAATTTGGATTTGTGGTGAGGGTGGAGTGATGGAGAACCATGGAAGATTTACAAGCAATGGGAGAGGCATTACTAAAGTTATGTTTAAAGAAGATTCATATGGCAGCAACATGAATGTGGAGAGCAAGGAGATCAAAGGAAAAGTTTCTTGCATTTGGAGTTTAAGAATCTAACAAACTGGGTCATCTTGACCATGTCACTTCTTTGGGCCTCACTTTCCTTCTCTGAGAAGTGGGAGAATTGGCTTAGATCAAAGGAATCAAATGTGACTGGTTGCATTAGACTCAAGTACTCCAAGCACAGCTAAAACCAGATTAAAATGTCATTGAAAAATATTTAATAAAGTGAATAAAACATAGATAACATAGATAAGGTTAATATGTGGTTTTCTAAGTCAATATGCACCTGCAGGAATCCTTCTGTACATTTTAATGATCCCTATTTCTACTTAGTTTTTTTACACTTCTGGACTTAATAGAATTAGGCAGTGGCAGCCATTAACCATTAGCTAATGTGATCTTGGACTACATAGGCAGAGACAAAGTTTCCAGAGCAGAAAGACGATGGTTTCTTTATACTCTGCTCTCATCAGATCTTAACTGGAAAATTCTGCCACGTACTTGGTGCCTTGGTTGAAGAATAACAGTGATGAACCATGTCCAGAGGATGGTGAAGTCACTTGAGAGCATGTCATATGAGAACTGGTTCTGGGACCTAAACTTATTTAGCCTGAAAAAAGACTCTGGTGAATCATGGGGATTGCCTTCAAATATTCAAAAGTCTTTCAGATGAAGGAGGGGCTATATTTGCCCAGAGGGAAAAATCAGAAACTTTGGGTTAGATTAGCAAAGAGGTAAATGTGACCTTGATGCCAGAAAGAACTTAAAAGTCTTCTTAGAGCTCTAACTTCCAGAGCTGTCCAAGGTGGTGGGTGTCCCTTCTTCGGTGGTCTTCAAGCAGAGATTGGATAACCTCTTGTTAGTGGGCATTTCTTCTTGAGTGTTGGCCAAACAATGGCACTGAGGTCCCTTCCAATTTGGAAATTCTAGAATTCCATCACTATTCAGACCCCTCCTTGTTTCTAAATGTTTTTATGCTTATGGAGTAGATGAGTCATCAAACCTGTGACAAGAAGACCAACATCAAAGATGAGGACCTAATTGAAGGGCTCAAAAAGTCAAACGTGCTCTCGATATTGAAGCTGTTGCCTAGAGTGTGCAAGGCAATTCTGAATGTCAAAAAAAGGAGAAATTAGCAGCATCTATAAATGATGTAAAACCACAAACCAACCTGTTCAACAAAGCTGACTGATAATACTCTGCTCAAATTAATGATTAGAATTGCTGATATTTATACAGCGCTTTAAGGTTTGCAAAGTAACTGGCAGCTCTTATATCATTTGACCTTTACAACAACTCTGGGAGTTGGGTATTATAATTTCCCCCTTTTTATATATGATGAAACTGAGGCACAGGGAAGGAATGGTTTGCTTCCTGTTTACATTGATTATACTGATACAATAGCTATGGTCTCAGTGAAAAATGAGCAATCTATGAAGCAGATGATTGCCTGAATAGGAAACAGAGTCAGAATGTGGAGATGGTCTGGGGGAAATGTCAGTTGGTGGCTTCCCAAAGTAGAAACATAGGTACTCTCAAAACCAGTTAGTTTTTATTTTGGACCTATCTGCCATATTTGGGAAGGTGGAAAGCCAATATGAGCTTAAAAATGGAGCCAGCCACATATCCTTCTTCCTTTGAAAGAGGAAGAGAAGTGGCCCTTGTTAAGCCTCCAAGGCCAATGATACCTGTCACTAAATAGTGCTGGTACATAAATGGAGAAGAAAACTCCCTCCCTTCCCCCCCCCACCCCACCCTGTCCATACACACACAAATCCACCTCTGATGACTTAACAAACCATAAAAAATTAAGAGATCAATATAACAATACTATCATCACTAATAATGATGATGAGGATGATAGCACTCATGATAATAACAATATGGATAACTTTTGCATAGTGCTTCAAACATTGCAAAGAATATTTCATGTTATTGCAACTGCTTCTCACCACACAATCTTGGAAGGTGAGCACAGCTATTATCTCCATTTTACAGCTGAGGACACTGAGCCCAAGAGGGGTCTTCCTGTAGATCTTCCTGACTCAGCTCTGCCAGGCCATCTAGCTGCTTTCTAAATATTTTCAAAGGTAGAAGCAGATGAGGGCACAGGAATCTGGCCAAAAGGCAGCTGCTTAGGCTTTGTAAAAAAGAACCATGAGTGCTTGGGTGACATCTCAAAGGAAGACTCTTTGTCCTCATACTTCTTTTGGATATTGCTCTCTCTGAGGCTCCAGAGCTCAGAGTGCTTTATGGGATGCCAGAAGGGGATTTTTAACAACATTTTCTCATCCTATTTTTCTCCTCCTAATTAGACTGAAGGAAAATTGAACTAGCTATTTTGTTCACTTAGTTTCAAACCACTAGTCTTTCCATTTGGGATGGCCAAGAGAAAGGTGGCCTAGGAAAGATCTAGAAACTTAGAAACCTAGAAGACATTTTGCCCTGGGAAAAGGTTATCATTGGGGTTTGACATGCAATTGTAATTGAGCCAGGTTGTTATTCAGAGGATGTATCTATGATGATAGAATCATAGACTGAGAAATGAAAGGGGTTTTCAAGGGCACGTATTCCACCCACCCCCTCAACTTTTGAAGGTGGATCATCAGAGATGGGAGGCATGATAGGGCAATTCCTTACATGTCATGTGATGGCCTTGTCTTTTCAGTTTTTATTTTGGTCATCCTAGGTCCATGGATTCAGGGCTAGATTTGTATTAAACTCCTAATCAGTGAAGCAGAAAGTTGACTGAGTAAGCAGGGAAGTGAGCATAGTAAAAACTGACAGATCAATGGAAGGGCCCATGAGATTGAACCTTGAGAAAAGAAGACATCAATGGAACATAAGAATTATCTTCAAGTATTTCTTGAAGGGCCATCATGTGAAAGAGAGGCGAGTACTTCATGGCCCCAAGGAGAGAACGAGCAGGATTGGGAAGAGCAAGCAGAGAAACCAATTCAGACCTAGTATAAGAAGCATTTTCTAACAGCGAATCCTCCCCTAAGCATAATGGGCTACTCTGGGGCAAAACTGGGGAAAGTCTGAAAGGATTCGCCCTTCAAGAAGAGGAGGAACAGTCAAGGGGAAACGCTACTTTCTATCTGATTCTCACTCATTTGCTTACTGGGGTTTTGTTGTTTTTCCTTCTTGAAGAGGACTATGACATCGGGAAGGGGATGACATGAATTGCAGGTAAGTTGAAGTTAAGTGAGTTAGGGCCATGCTGGGAATGTTGGAGAAAGTGGCCGTTCCACCCTGGAGTTAGTACAGAGAAAGAAAAGGCTCTGGGAGTCTGCGGTGCATTCCAAGAGTAGAACTGGGACATACGTTGGATTCCATGGAATAAAATGTTATAGAGTAAATTAGTCCAGGGAATATGGAAGCTGCTCAGGAATGAAGCTGAAGATGCAAAGCAGAGCAGCGCAAGTGAGGAGGAAAAGTGAGATTAGACCAAAGGAACTAATGCGGATCTAGGGGAACTTACCAGTCAGCTTAGGTTTTCAAAACAGAGGAGCACAAGTTGGGAAGCCAAGGCAGGAGTTAGCCCTTGAGGGGCATCTGTAGAGAGAGGACTTTGGTTATTGTAGACAAAGATATGGGAGAGGTGATGATGTCAGAAATGGAGGGTGGCCAGAATCCCACAAGACATTAGCACTTCAGTGTCACTGTGGCTGGTGCTCTCAAGTGGAGGATCCCAAGTCTTCCTGTTATGATGACATAGATCAAGACATGAATGACAAAATGTTCAAAAAAAAATGAAGATGACACAAAGTAAGGGAAATAGATGGAGGAGTCAGGAGCTTATCAGGCAAGAGCATCGAGTTAAATCTAGTTGAAATTCAAAATGTAAAGTCTACACTTTGACATAAAAAGAAAAATCAGTAACATAATTTTATGTTTCTTGTTCAGTTTTTTCAGTCATTTCCAATTCTCAGTGACCCCATTTGAGGTTTTCTTGGCAAAGCTAATGGAGTGATTTGCCATTTCCTTCCCCAGCTCATTTTACAGAAGAGGAAACTGAGGCAAACAGGGTGAAATGACATGCCTAGTTAGTGAGTATCTGAGGCTAGATTTGATTTTGGATCTTTCTGACTCCAGTCCTGGCCCTTTGCCTCCTAATAAAGATTAGTTGACTGACTATTCTATGTTGGTCAGGTCACAACTGGAATAAAGTTGTGTATAATTAACTAAATAATTAAGTACATTGGTCATCTGGACAGCATTCAGAGCAGGGACCCTTAGCATGATCTGTATGGCTTGCTTTTCTTCTTTTTTTGAACTCTATTTCAATCTAATTTGTTTTTATTGCAAATGCAATTGTGAAGGTCTTTGAGTCCATATCATACAAGGATTGTTGAAGGAACTGGACATCTTTAGTGTGCAGAACAGAAGACTCAGGGGATAAGATAACTGTACTTATGGGTTTGGAAGGCTGTTGTATGGAAGAGACTTGATCTGATGGTTACCATTTGGCCCTGCAGAAAAGAACCAGGTGATGGAAAATGCAGAGGCCCCCAGTCTTATGAGGGAAAACTTCCAGTCAGTAGAAGCTGTCCCAGAGCAGAATGGACTACCCAACCGTAATACCAATCTTCCCTCATACTGTTGAGGATACCATCGGTCTTCCTAGTTCCCTCAGACTTATGCTCCCATATTCAGTATGAGACCAAGGCTTGTTGATGTCACCTCTGCATCATCTCAAATACAAATACATCCCCTTCCCTCCTCTGATACTACCATCATCCTAGTGCTTCATCTTTTGCAATAGCTGTTGAATTCTGTGATCCCTCCAGTCCATCCTTCACTCTGACCCCCTAAGGGATTTTTCTAAAACACAGGTCAGATCATCACACACACACACATACACACACACACACACACACACACACACACACACACACACACACCCTCCAGTGGCTCCCTGTTGTCTCCAGGATCAAATACAAAATGCTCTGTTCAAAGCCCTTCATAACCTAGTCCCCTCCTCCCTTTGCAGTCTTCTCACACCTAACTCCCCCATGACTGCTAGAATCCAGTAACACCAGTCTTCTTGCTGTTCCTGGAATAAGATTCCCTATGTCTTGGCTTTGATCATTCTCTCTGACTGTCCCACATCCCTGGAATGCTCTCCATCCTCATCTCTGCCTACTGACTTTCCTGGCTTCTTAAACACTCTTCTCATTTTTCTAACCCTTCTTAATTCTAGTGCCTCCCCTCTCTTACTTACTTTGCATTGATGATGTATATGTCTTGTTTGAAAATCTTTGTTTGCTTGTCTCCCCAATTAGATTGTAAGTTCTTTGAGGGCAGGGTCTGTCGTTGGCCTCATTTTGCATTTCCATCCTTACCACAGTGTCTCACATAGTAGGTATTTGACAAGTGTCTATGGACTGACTGACAAGGTTCATTCTCAGTAGAGTTCTTCAAACAGAATCTGGAGAACATTATTGGGGATTCCTTGGGGAATATGAGATGGTGGCAAAGATGCCTTCTAGCTCTCAGATCCTGTGTTTTAAGTTTCTGTGATTTGTTTAGGGAAGTGTTGGACTCTGGTCACCGAAGTCTCTTCCAGACCTGAGATTCTGTGAGTTATTCATCTACCAGATCTTCTGGAGTAATAGTCTGTGTGTTGGCATGTGATAATGCTATATTCTCTCTTTGAGAAAAATAGATTCCCCATTGAAGGGTCAGATTTCCACTGATCATCCTCAAAAAATTCTAAAGATGTTGTTCCCCCTTTAAAAAAATAGATGTGGATTTATTGGAAGAGTTGATGGTGGTGGTGTTTCGTTTTTCCAGCTAAGTTCTTACCCTCAGGCTGTCCTTATTTAAAAGCCCTGTTATGAATGCTGGCCTCCTGTAAGAAGAAGGTATAAAAGAAGCCAGTCCTTCTTTCCAAGAACCTTTGGGATACCACAAAGTGGTAGATGGAGGGACCTGCTCCTTGGCCCTGACTGGAAGAAATCATGGTGACGAATCCTTTGGGAGGGATAGCATTGTGTTCTCCACAAAAGTTCACCCTGGATAAGAGAGTCGGCCATCCTGGAGCCTGCTTTAATTCACTCTCTGACAGCATCTCCCTCGTAAATGGAATTTTAAGAGGTTTGGTACTCTGCTGTAAAAATTTGCTTCAGGCTCTTGCTTGACCACGGATAATTTCAGCTTGAAAAATGTTTTTAAACTAAAAAAGAAGGCTTTTGAGTTGAGTGAGCATGGTTGCAAAGGAATGAACCATTCATCCACTGTGCTCAGATCCTTTTGGTTTTTGTATCTCCAGGTCTGATTTGGTCTTTTATGAATAGCTTTGATTTGTAACAAATGAAATCAAGTTCATGTACATATCTTTAATACAAATGTTGAAAACTGCCAAATATTTGGGAATTTGTTTTCTCTATTGAGTATGTCTGTTTCAAGGGTCAAGATTCATTAGAGGAGAAAGAATAAAACACCTTTACTGTTTATGGCTGGAAAATGAAGTTGGGCTGGGTCTGGCTCAACCCCATAGATACCATCTGGTGCCAAGCCTCCTCATTTCTACCTTCATAAGAGCATCTTAATAGGAGGGACTCTCTCTTGTCTCTTGTATTCCAAGTGCTTTGCCCAGAAAGCAGTGAATGAATGCTTTGCTTATTCTTTCATTCATTTGTGCTATATGTTCTACTCACACAGCTGCCACCTTTACCTGGCCCTCTACTTATGACAGTAACCCACCTCAGATCTATCCTTTACTCAACTGCCAAAGTAATCTTCCCAATGTGATGACTGATGCCATCACACACACACACACACACACACATATTCACATGCCCCTACTCAAACTCAGTGACTACTTGTCATTTCCAGAATTAAATACAAAATCTTTTGTTTGACTTTCAAAGCCCATCATAGCCTAGCCCCCTCCTATCCTATTAGTCTTCTCACACCTTATTCCCCATCCTAAGCATGTTATAATCTAACAATATTGCTCTTCTTTATTGTTCCTCAAACTCAATATTCCATTTCTTTGCACTGTCTATTTTAGGGCTTCTCTGGCTTCCTTTAGAACTCAACTCAGGTCTTACCTTCCTCAGAGGAGGCCTTTTTTCTTGTGTTCCCCTTCTCCCCTTTCCCATTCTTCAGTCTTCCCTGTGAAATTATGATTCATTTGCCACTTATAGATAGATATGGAAACATAGACACACACATACCCATATATGTACATATATTTCTATAAAGCCAATATTTAGATTTTTTCTTCATTATATCTCCTCAGTAGATTGTGAGCTTCTTGGGAGAAGAAATCGGGTAGCTGTCTTTTTTGTGGCCCCAACACTGAGTACAATGCCTCATATAGAGTGGACATTTAAATGTTGATTGAAACACTTTAAAAATTTCTCTATAGAAGAAGAATCAAATGTCATTTTGTGTTTCTCTGCATGAGGGATCTGTGAATTAAATCAAGGGATCTGTGAATTAAATACACTTGTTTGGGTTTTTTTTTTCATTTTTTTGCAAGGCAGTGGGGTTAAGTGACTTGCCCAAAGTCACACTGCTAGGTAATTATTAAATAGCTGATCTGGATTTGAACTCAGGTTCTTCTAACCCTAGGGCTGGTGCTCTATCACCTGAGGCACCTTGCTGCTCCCTAAATGCATTTGTTTTAAAAGCTATATATTGATGCTTCATTTTTGATTTGTTGGTGGTTGGTTTATTCTTCTCTTTGGATATTAAATTGTTCTTGCTTTTCTTTGTTCCTCCATCAGAAATTTAGAAGCAATTTATATTGAATGAACTAACATTTAAAATATTTTGAAAATCCTTAAAGTGTTCTATAAATGTTAGATCTTTGCATTCCTTGCTTGCATGAAGAAACTCCATAGGTCCTTGGAAATGTGGACCTGAAGCTCAAGCAAGAGATGAGGACTGCCATGTACATTTGCTCATCATCTCCATGGTGCAATGGTTGAAACCTTGGGAGCTGATGCTGTTACCAAGAGGAAAGTATGTTGAGAGAAAATCAGAGCTTGTAGAATAACCTGTGATTAGGGACCCAGGGACAGTGTCCTGGCGATGTCATAAGACAATAGAAAGTTTCCTTTCTCTATGGTTTTTCATTCAAGTGACTTCTTAATAGGAAAAACCCAGATGAGGATTTAATATGGGAAAGAAACTACCTTTTCATTTACCCTAATATTTCAATTATTTAATGAAGTATGGTGGTCTGTCTCAGGCCCATCAAGTGCCTTCCACTGCATCCCTTAGGAAGAAGGACAAGATAACCTCGAATATCTTGCATTTTCTGTAGACTTGCTTCTGAAATCCCTTCTAGAAAAAAAAATTTGCTCAGTGCCCCACTGCAGAACCTCAGGGTCCTCATTCACTATTCTGCTCTCCCACAAATCAGCACATTTTAGGAAAGGCCAAGGTGGGTTTAGAATGGGAACAGAAAGCTGTCATTTGGCACAAAAGTGGTTAGGTCCTAGAAGGAAAGAAACGGGCAGACAAAAATGTAGGGAAGTAGGCAAAACTGTAAGGCATCTCTGGCTCCAATCTTGGGAACTGAATAGATGGCCTTTTGAAATCACAGATTTGTCTTCAAAGGTTTAGAATTTAACACCATCTAGAACAATTTATGATATTAAAGCTCATAGCTTAGGAGGTGCATCAACAGGCAAACACAGAGGAACCAGGAAAAGTTCCCATTCGGGTCATAGAGAAGATAATCATTCCAGTACCAGGTGAACTGGATGACTTCTGATCTCCTTCCATCTCTAAAACACCACCATTCTGTAAATATTACCTCCTTTATCTGTTCAGTTTGGCCATGTGTTATGAGTATAATAGATTGTCCCTCCTGACCCTTCAGAGAATAAATCCCCTTAAGAAAGGACCAACTGACCTTTATCCTACCTACAATGCTTTTCACACACACGCTCCTACATCCTAGGCACATCTGAAGAAGGAGAGATGACATTTCCACTGAGATTTTGGGGTAAGGCTTCATAGAGGAAGCAGTCTTAAAGTTAGACCTTGAAAGGAGAGAAGTTTAGTTTTTTTATTTTGTTTTCTTAAAAAGGCAGAATAGTAGGAGTGTAGTTTAGACTTTCAAGGGCATAGAGGTATAAATTTGGGATGATATCAGAGAAAAACCAGTTGTTCATTTTTGTTAGAATTTGGAATATATGATAAATATTATGAATTAAGGCTCAGGCAACATGTGGAGAACCTTTCTTTACAAATATATACAAATACAAATGTATGAGTGTAGACATATGCATATACATATCTTTGTGAAAATATATACACATGCAAATAATTATTTTAAAAAGAGGGGCAAGACATCCCTGTCTCAATAGCAAGTGATGCTTCTGATCTGAAGCCTTTTCTCTTTTATGATTATCATTTAATACTCATAAGGACAAAAGGTTTGAAATCCAAATGTGTATGTAGAACAAGACCTGGTAATATTTTCAAGAGACTAAATTCTCTTGAAATGACTTTGTATAAGGTGATACTCAAAATATTTAAATGAATCCATGTTCATCTATATATTTTTATTCTAAATTGACAAATAATTCATGTTTTTAGATTGGCTTCTTACTGCATTTGATTTGCATCGCTAAAGCTTCTGTATGAAAGTATAATAATCTGTGTCTATGTCCTTTCTTCTATCCACATCCTATTTTTCATCAACACTATCTTTGATCCATATTCTGCAATATAGTCTTAACATCCTCACCTCTTCCCCTTTTGATCTGAACTCATTGTATATTAAAGGATAGATAATTTAATTTGGAGGGTCTTGGCAAGTTCTTCATGAAATTTCTCTACCTCTTCATCCCCTGCAAGTTTTGAAATGAGCCTGAGGGGAAATGGGAGGTTTTCCCTTCCTTCCCTTCTCAGGGGAATCCTAGATAACCATTAGTTCATCTTTCTGTAGCAGGTATTCTTTGAGTAGAATGACTTAGACTAGTTGGCCTTGAAAGACACTTCCCCCCCTAGGTTCTAGGGCCTCCTCTGAGGCTCACACAAATTCCAATGGGTGGCCATCATTAGCCACATTGGCTCTATGTTGTAAGGGTTTTTTGACTGAGTGAATTGGGTCAGATGGCTCTGTTGTGACTGTGGGTGATTAACTGAGACCACTGCTCTCTTTCATGATCTCTTTATCTATCCCAAGGACTATCTTGGGTATTCTTCACCTCCTGTCTCAAATAGGTTTAGTTCCCTAAATGATGGACTTATTTATGAACTGTCTCCTTGATTACTGAATGAGCTGAAAAATTCATTCTACAATTGTACAAGACCACAGCCCCATCATTACAAGATTTGCTTATCAAATGAGATATAAAGAATAACTCTCATTTCTATGCCTCTTAAAGGTTTGCAAAGCCATCTCCTTTGCTATCTCAATTGATCTTCATGAGAAACCTATTAGATAGTTCACTGTTTTGTCTCCTATCTTAAAGAGGAGGAGAGTGAGGCAGAGAAAAGGCAAATGAACTCTCCAGGGTCACTCTATTAGAACTTCCAATGCAGTATTCAGACTCTGGTTTGTCTGACCATAGACATAGAGCACTGTGCAAACCTTAAAGGACCATACCCATTGTAGCCATTATCCTGATTTCATAAGCTGGCAAGTCACTCTCCTGCACTGATGTACAAATAAAATGATAAAATATAGTTAAGATTCAACTCCATCAAAACTTTGGCTATAAACTGTTTTCTTAAGTGCCCTTTTGTTCTTGGATTTGTACACTTCTAGGGACAGCTTATAAATAGTTTTTAAAGCAACATTCAAAAAATAAAGAGTTGTTGGTTGATTTAACACTTCTTATTTCCCTTGCTGATGATATCAATCTAAATGCTATTCTTATCTTTCGTTTTGCTAGGCTTTCATTTATAAGCATATGGGAAGATCAGAGGTCTCAGAAATAGTGGTTTATTGCCAAAATGAAAACCTGTTTGGGCCCCCAATTCCTTTTGAGTTGCTAGATGCAACTTTCCATGAATTCCTGGGACCTGAGCATCCTTGGGTGCAACCTTCTCATGGTCTTGATGAGGAACCCAGGGAGCATCACAGAAACTATGCCCCTTCAAGCTCTGACAAGACACCCCTAATCCAGTATGAGAGGGGGTATGTGGCAACTAGAATGCCAAGCAGCAGACTGGCCAAAGGCAGAAAGGGTCTTTCACATATCCTGGAGAGGCTTTCTTCAGGACCATCCAACTCAAGCTCTTAGTAAGGACTTACTGTCCTAAGTGTTTGAGATAAGAAGCCCACAAAGAAATATCCATGCCCTCAAGGAACTTATGTTATATGTAGGGGTTCATGCAAATAATCAGTCAGGAAGCATTTCCTAAGTTGTGCAGGATATGGTGCTTAGACACTGGGGACCTAGTGTAAGATGAAGCAATCCCTGTGCTTATAGAACTTACATTCTACTGAGGACTACTTAGAAAATAGAAATAAGACCATTTTAATCAGGAAGGACCATTAATAGTCAGACTTTCACTTTCAAACGATTCATTTGACAGCTGAGTGAAGGATAGACTGAAAGGAGGAGACACTTGAAACAGGCAGACACCCCCTAGTAGTTATCGCAATGGTCCAGGGTGAGGTGGGGGGGTGATCCCAGAGAGGGACCCTAGAAGAGAAGAGAAGGGAGTATACTAGAGAGAGGTGGCATGCATAGGCCTTGACATCAAATTGGACATGGTACCCTCCACAGTAATAGCAAAGTTAAGAAAAAGAGAAGACTTGGTAGGGGGATGATGAGTTCATTTTGAAACAAGATGAGTTTAAAATGTCTGTGGGGCATCCTTTTCAAGATTTGCATTAAGCAATTGAAGATGTAGTACTCAGGTCAGGAGAAAGGTTACATACAGACAAGCAGATCTGATGGTCATCAACTTACAGTGATAATTGAACAAACTTCCTTTGTCAATATAAAATGACCCACCCATCCATCTTGGATTTAGAGTAAGTACTTACTAAACATTTGCTGACTGATTGATTAACTAATTATTTTTGATGATGGAAATGAGGAATCGTGCATATTCCAATTCTTCATTCTATTCACCTCCATGTGGGAAAAGTCTAGAGAAATCCAGAGCTCCAATCAAAATTCTAGCATCCTGAGAACTGGCTGAACAGCACAAGACTTGCTGGGAAGAAGTCAGCGGTACATCATCCTCTCCATGGCCGTGAACTTTATTTGTCCTTCTTGAGGCAGCAGGGGCAGCCAGAGGATACATACAACAATTTGTCTTCCTTTTCAACTATCCCTGGAAACCTGGAATTTCTTAATGGTGTCCTGGGGCATTGTTGACTCTAACTGAAATGGATTAAGGTCGCTCCTGTGGAGTAAAGACTGTTGGGGAACAGAGGTACACGTGGCCTGCCCACGGCCATACAATACAGAGGGCACAGCCGATGGCCTCACTCCCCATGCTTTGGAATTAACGAGTTGGGTTCTCTGAAGTTCCCAATAAAAAGTGGTGGGTTTGGTGACGAGGCTTTGTTTCTGGTCTAGCTGGAACAGCAAGTGGCTCCACTGACCAACATGATCATGATTAGCATCAGGCCAGACTTTCATCCTAGGCCAGGACTATGGGAAAAGAGGAGGCATAAAAATGCATCTTTTTAATAGAAAAAAAAATATTGTGTGCAACTCCAAGTTTTGAAACGCATTCCTCCCCCTTCTTTACCCTTTCCCTGATTTCCTCCCTAATACTCCCTTTTCTCCCCCCTCCTCTCCTTAAAAAAAAAAGCCTGACACCATATGTTTCTTCTGAACAGTGAACCTCTGATGTTCTTATATCTCTCTAAAAATAATACTGGAATAATTATGATGGCATTCTCTTCTTAAAAAATAATAACATCACTGAACATGTGGCCTTCCCCACTCACGCTCATTCAAGTACCCTCTGGCCAGCCTGTATTGCCATGGTCCTGATGAATTAATCAAGGAATGACTTGTGAAAAGCTATTGAACAGGCACCTGTTCTATTGCAAAAACCTCCCAATTGGCCTCTGTCCCTCCTGTCTCCTCTCTCCAAATCGTCTTGCACACAGCTACCAAAGCAACCTTGCAGAAGTGTGGATCTGAGCATGTCATCTCCCTACTCAGCAAAGTTTGGGTGTTCTAGCATTTGTCTGGAAGTGTCCTAAGCTCCAAGATCCAAAGGAGAGCAGGAACAAGTCCTGCCTTCAAGGAACCCTGACATCCCTCCCCTCCCCACCCCACTGGTCTACACCTCTGTGTCATTGTCCTGGCTCCCCAAGCCTGAGATGTTCTTCTTCCCCCTTGCCTCTCAGAATCCCTGACTCAAGGGGATTTCAGGATTCAACTCAAGGTCCACCATCTTCAAGACACCTCTCCTCCTACCCCAGTCTGCACTGTATTCATCTTGTAGGCACTTAAATATGCACATGTTGTCTTCTCCACTGGGCTGTGAGTCCTTGAGAGGAGATGCTATTTTTGTCTTTCTATTTTTCTCAGTCCTTAAAACAGGGTCTGGTATACAGTAAGCACTTAACAGATGCTTTTTGATTGATTGAATGCATTGTTAAAGATTATTGGTGGTTACCTGGCAAATGAAGATGTGACTACCAGAACCTGCCTATCTTCATCAAGAACTGGTCATGCTGCTCCAACCTAATCTTTTTAAATTGGGTTACTGTATTGGTTGACCAGGGCAAGTAGGTCTATAATTTCTCCAGATTCTAATGAAGTGTTGGATAGAGTCCCTGCTGCTGTATGTTATATGAACATCTCATATACAATATGTCCAGAAGAAAACTCATTCCCTTGCCCTACAAACTCTCCTCTCCCTTTAGCTTCCTTATTCTCCATCATTTTGGTTACCCAAGTTCACAATCACTTAGTCATTCTCAGCTTGTCCCTCTCATTCACTGCCCCTCCCCCATATCTTCTCAGTTTCCATATTGTTAAGGTCTATACCATCCATTGCATACATACTCTTCTCTCTACTCCCATGTATACCACCTTGATCTTATGGGGTCCATTCCATCCATTGCATGCATACTCTTCTTCCATGAACACCTTCTTGATTTTGTGGGGTCCATATCATCCATTGCATCCATAGCCTTCTCTTTGCTCTCTTGAACACCATCCTGATCTTGTGGGGTATATACCATCCATTGCATCATACCCTTCTCTCTTCTCCCATTAATACCATCTTGTGGGGACTGTACCTTATCAATAAAGTGTCAATTGAGATGGAAAAAGATCATACATGTACCATTTTTTGCATCTTGCTCTCTCCCCTCTTAGAACTGGAGTTCCTTGAGAGCAGGGAAAATCTTATTTCCTCTCTTTGTGTCTCTTGCCCTTTACTGAACAAAGTGCTAAGGAAATGCTAGTTGACAGTCTGCCTGACCATCCTCAATATCTAACATAGATTCTAGAACAAAGAATGGGTTTCCCAGATGCTTTTTGAATGATTGCTGCTATTTTTTGTGAGGAAAGATGAGTAAGTATGGATCCACTGTCAATATTCTTCTGCATTTTTGGAATTCATTGAGTTACCAGAATCAAAGAGTCATGTGAAAAGGTTCAATCTCAGCTTTTCAGGAAATCGCTTAAGAATCTAGGAGTCCCAGATAGGAGTGGCTATCTGTGATGACTTACCCATTGAGCTGGTGAGCTGAAGTAGAGGAACATAGCTAATGTGTTGGAGGACAGTCAGGATTTGTAATGACCTCAAGACATTGAGCTAAACATCATGAGATGCTCTGGCATGAGGCTGGGTTTCATTAGGTGTGAAAACTCCAACCTTGGAGGCCCACCAGAAGTTGATTTGTAATGCACAGACCCACCAGAGCTGCTTGGAGACCCACAACTAGTAAGTATCCAAGGCAGGATTTGAACCCAGATTTCTTGATATCAAGACTGACTCTCTCCACCAAGCTGTTTCTCAGGAGAAAACCTAATGTGATTCAATGTAATGTCTTAGGTCATCTCCCAGTAAGTCATCTATTCTCGCTGTTCTCCAGGCTATTCTTTAAGATAGTACATTACAAAGGAATTACCAATTTGCATCAGTGAAGGGAGTTTCCACACTGAGAGACCCGGCAGCAGTGACAGCATAGGGCAGATACCAAGGCAGAGACCCCTATCCCAATCAGCATTATTAATGGGCACCTGCAGCTGAGAAGACACACATTCCTGCTCTCTGGATCACATTGTTCCCTTCATTATGGCCTCCACCCTCTAGCAATGTTCTCTTCCCCAGAGGATCATGGATGCTTTGGCTTCTGATCTAACATTTCCTAGGATGATATTCTGCTGCTTTATTGCCTCTTCTTCACTCCATAAATTCCCCAACTCTTTGCAGACGCTGCCGTTCTATCTGCCTGCCCACAGAGGCTGCAGCTAATTGTGGGGTTCCTCCCACAAAGTAGAATTATATCTCAAGGGGCCCATCAACAGTAGAAATGCCACAGAATTCCATGGCTAGATTTCTTGGGTCATGGAGGAGGTCTGGGAACCCCTTGCTAATTCACCAGAGACTTAAAGATCATGGCCTGAGCTGAGCATTTTTGTTTTAAAAAGGTGGAATTTGTTATAGGAGTTGTTTGTTTTCTGTTCTGGCTTACCGTACTGTTTGGTGGAAAGCCGCCATGTAGATCTAAGAAGGAAGCATGACTCAGAGAGCTTGAGAAAAGCAAAAAGTCATTTGTGTTATTCAGAAAGGCCCTAAGAAGTCGGCCCCAGAGTTTGGAGCCATGCAAGACACCATATTTCCTGCTTCCATTTTGTAGGATCCCTGAGCTGAGCAAGCATCCTGGGAGATGACCTAATGGTCCTGTGGGCATGGGGGCAGGCGGGGCAAATAGGCTTCGGCAAATAACTAGGTGTCACTCCCCTGGCCCCCCACATTTGATAGATGAAGGACCTTCCTTCTCTCTTGAAGTCCCCAGTTAGTGAAGTGAAAAGAAGTTTGACCCAAGAGTGGATTCACTTCCAAGGCAGGGATTCCAATCATCTGGTCCATAAGAGGCATCAGTGGACAAAGTATAGAACTTAGAGTCTAAAGGCTGATTCTTTATTTAAAAAATAGTTCTATGTTAAAAAGTCCTTTAATAAAAATTGCCATCACTTGAAAGTAGGTGTTTCCAAGAGTCTCCAGTATAGACCCACCAACATTCCTGCTTATAACATAGCATTTTTCTTTTACATGGCTCATTGGGCTTTCCTGGCATGAGCTCATGTACCCAACCAGCTCCAAATATGAGATGCAGAGAAAAGATGGTAAGGAAAAGGGTAAATAGAAATCAAGATGTGACTGGCCCAGGGTCCTGGCAGGGAAGGAGCTAAAGAAAACTGTTTCCTGTTATGGTCAATGATCTGGCAAAGACAAAGAAAACAAGATGGAGCCCATCTTGGCAAGGAGCCAGAACAATGGGCAAGAGCCACTATTTACTTGCTAGAACAGGAGTAGGGTAGATTCACAGTCTCATGAGGAAAAGAGGAGTGGGCCCCATCTCCTGCTTAGTCATCCACTGCCTGTGGTCCACTTGGGCCACATGTAATAGAATCAACTCCAGTTGCTTTTCCAGGAGTTACTTCCAGGAAAAGCTATTCCTCAGAGACAGCTCGTCCGTTCTGTTTGAAACAGCACGTGATGTGATGGCTCCATGCTATCCTTGTAACAGTTTTGAATCGAGAAGGTCCTTCCCTGCTCCTGCTCCTGGCTTCCTTATCTCCCGTGCCACCCCTTCCCAGATCTATTCTTTCATCAGGGGCTTTTGGTAGAAGATAGAGGTGGGGGGAGTCAGAGTCAGAATGGGAAGGAACCTCAAACATCCTTAGGGGAGCTGTACTTTTTTTTTAGGTTTTTGCAAGGCAAATGGGGTTAAGTGGCTTGCCCAAGGCCACACAGCTAGGCAATTATTAAGTGTCTGAGACCGGATTTGAACCCAGGTACTCTTGACTCCAGGGCTGGTGCTTTATCCACTACGCCACCTAGCTGCCCCTGGGGAGCTGTACTTCTTATCCTTCTTTTGGCAGCTAAGAGCTGATGCCTAGAAAGATGAAGTAGCTAGCTGAGGGAAATCACCTATGGGAAGTGGCATGTTTGAGATGAACTTGGAACCTGAGTCTCTGACTCCATAGCTGATGCATTGGTGACACATTATGAAGCTTCTTCTACCCCACTTCCACCCATCCCTAGGCCAAGTGACAAGGTGTAAGAAGGTGCCCAGAAACACGATATAAGTAGCTACTCCTTATTCGCTGAATCTTCCTAGAGCCAGGAAGCAGAGAGCTACCTGAGAATGAAGGTGGTTTTGTTAGCTATTTCACATTTTAAAAATTAACTCAAAGCTGTGGGCAGCATAGTACTACATATAGAAGACTAGATGACAAGTCAAGAAGACCTCAGTTCTTCCTCAAATATACATCTGATGTGAGACCCTGGGCTAGTTACCTAACCTCTGTTTGCCTCAGTTTCCTCTTCTATAAAACGAGGATAATTGCTACCACCTTGAAGGAGTGCTGTGACTATTGACTATATAGCTTCCAATAATAACTAAATACTAGTTAATATTATTCAGAACTCTCAATCAATGAGCCTTTGGCTTTTCTCATACAGTTCTTCCTCTGCCTCATCTATGCAGTGACTTCTGCCCCTGAAGCAAAAAGGCATTAAAATGGCTGCATGTCACCTGGTGCCTATGGAAACTTAAGCAGATAAATGCCTATGGGCACTTGAAAGAACCATAAGTGATTTATTCATGTAGATTGAGATCTTTCAAGTGGACCTTAGACAAGTATTCCCCATTGTGGACCTTTCTGACCCAGACCTGAAAGGAGAATCCTAAGCTGGCCATCCCCAGAACACCTATTTGACCCATCCAAGGACAGAGGAGCAGGCTGCAGGTAGAGCAAGGTCAGTGGGGCTTTCCCAGAGAACAGCATTCAGAAGGTCTCCTGAAGCAGAGAATAACCACAGTGCCCTGCAATGAAGCCCCCAAGTTCTTGCTCTCAAGGTAGGAAAAAAACATCTCTTCTGCATGGCATGAATCCCAGCCCAAGTCTACCTGTTCTTCCTGCATCCTTGGTGTCCTTACTGGTAGCAAGTCTCTCTATCAGAAATAGAGACACCCCGGGCTTTGGGGGAGTCTCCCCCAAATAGCTGGGATGGGCTGGGAGTTATGGCATGGAGTATGGAGGCCAACAGGAAGCATATCCTAAGTGGGAAGTCACCAGTCATGTCAGTTGATAGTTCTGGAATGTTCCCCTCTCTCTATGCTGAGTTAGAAGAAGGTTACTAGTAGCTTTCCTGGCTCATATCCTTCAGAAACTCTATAAAGCAGAAGGTGGCATTGAGGTAGGTGAACTCCACTCCATCACTTGAGGTGGTCTCAACTCCTAAAGACAGATTTGGAAGGGACCTCTTCTTACAGGGGAGAAGATTCGAACCCAGGTTGTGACTTACCCAAGGTTCTATAGGTAGCAGTCTCCAAGAGCAGAATTCAAAGTCAGGTCTTTGGACTCCAAAGCCAGCATTCCTTACCCTTATTTCTACTATCTCATGAAGGTGGGTTTCCTTCTCCCTTAGGAGAAGTAAGTGATAAAGAACAGAAGCTGCTGCACTCAAAACATCCTGCTAGTCGCATCTCTGCACTAAGTTAGTAATAGCAGGCCTTCGGTCAAAAATCATTAGTAGTATTTGTCATTCTCACTTTTTCATTGGCATTCATTAAAGATCTTGTCATAGAGTAATGGCAAGAACCAGATGAAATCCAAATCTACAGATTCCACTTAGTTCTCTTCCTCAGTTTCCTCTGTAAAGTAAAAATACCTAATGATTCTGAAGCATTGCTAGCTCCTACTCCCCCAGGGCTCTAGGTCTAGAGTTTCTCACAAACTCTATTCAGTGATTCCCAATATCATTTACCCAATTAAGTCAATTAGTTTTTACCAAAGTATATTTACTGAGAAAGTAGAGGAAGGCCCCCCATAGACCAGAACCCCAAACTCAAGGACATTCTCCCACTCTCCATCCCTGGACTCATAGGGAGGGTGGGCTCCAGCTTAAAGGTGACTGCCACCCTGTCTGTCCCCTGCATTCACTTCTGGGTGTGGCCTAGCCAATGGAGGGGTTGGAGTCTCTAAAGTAAGTCCCAGGTTTGCCTGTTGGGAAGTTCCCAGGAGATAATGAGAGTAAGGTGCTGGAAGAGTCTCTCCAATTGGAGAAATAAGAATAAAGACTTGTGAAGAATTACTGAGGTGCTCCGATACTTGTTACGCTGTGATCACTTGTCATTCATGGAACAGATCAGCTTGGAGGAGATCACCATCCTTTTCCACAAGAGGCTCTCAGCTTTTCAACACCCAAGATTCCCCACCCTGCTAGGAGACCACTGACCTTGTGGGCAAGGGATGAGCTCGTGGCCAGGGATGGTTCCCCTCCATGCAGCTAGGCTGAGACACCTCCAGGAAGCCTTCCCTCCATTCCCCTGAGGGGTGATGCTGTCTGCCTCTTACAATTGCCTCTTATCTCCTTTTTACACACTATACCTAGGAATCATTGAGTCTCTTAGACTTCCACCTGTGAGGTCAAGCTCTTTCACTTTTATCGTAGCATCCTCAGTGACAGCACAGTTGAACCATGGGATTGTCCACTTGGAGTCAGAAAAGGTAGAGCCCAACCCTCAGGGCCTTGTGCTTGGTCACTTCTGCGATCCCAGCCCTCTTAGATAGGAAATGCCCCCCATGATCCCCAACTCCATAACCAAAGGAAAGTACTAAGTCAGTGCTAAATAAATATTTTAGAATTAAATTGAATTGAGAAACCTCACCCAGGCTTCAGGAGGACTTTTCTGCCTTCACATTCCTTGGTCCTGCCTAGGTGAGCAGAGTCACAGCTGCATGGACTCATTCTGACCCATCTCCACCACTTAGAGTACATAGCCTCCCAGACTTTTACAGGAAGTGTATTCAGGAGATCATCTTGCATAATGCCGAGCATACTTCCCTCCCTGGTGCCTGAAGCCAGGAGCTATTGCCTAGAAATAACACGCCAGCTCAGGTTGAGGCCCGCAGAAAGTTTGTGTTACAAAGAAATGCTCTCTGCTCCATAGCTCTGCTTCCCTGCTCCCCCAAGTCATAACCACCTTCTCCTTTCACTCTCACGGAGTTGTCCATGGGGTCTTCTCTATATATGCATCACATAACTCCTCTGCCTTATAATTAATTGGGTTTGTTTCCTGCCCTGCTCCTGGACTATTAGCTCCAAAGAAGTAGAGTCACTGTCTTGCTATAAAACTTTCTATCTCCTCTAGCATCAAAAACAATGTATTGCATAGAGTAGGCACCTAATAAATGTCTATTGAATGACAGTGAATGACTCAACAACCATCCCTCTTCTCTCCTCTTGATTTTTCTCTTTGATAGACACAAGCATCAGGACAAATTTAATTTTTTTAAAAACACGACTTTGCTCAGCTTCCTTCTCTCATTCAGAATCTGTAAATGGGCATGACTAGGCAAGGAAGAAGGACTGTCAACTGCCTTCTTCTTTCACACAGTTTGATTGGCACCTCCAGAGACCACCCAACAATGGCACTGATTGCCCAGTAGTTTTTCACTGTCTGTCCCAAGTACCCAACACTTCCAGCCAAGTTAACCTTCTCACTTCTACATGTCAGGCTTCTTAGGGAACAACTAATATGTAATTTCCATCCTTGTTCATAAGGTTGTTTGGTGCTTTAAATTATACATTAGCTCTCTAACTGCTGCAAGCATCACCTCTATTATTTAATAGTGTGTCTCATCAATAAATCATGCCATTTCAATAATATGCAAATTTCTATCAACATTTTGGTTCTTGAAATTACAACCCTCAAACTGGAATAAATAATACATGGAGATATAGATAGGCTCTGCTACCCCAAGAATGATCAGGAAGCTTAGCATTTCACAAGCTGAGCTCCTTGGGAAAGATTTAGAAATGGACCCCTCCCTGACCCTGGTGCATGCATTCAGCCATAGATGGGAATTTCAGGATACTGGTGGGAAGAAACCCACTGATGGGTTAGATGACAAGACTATGAGAATAAAACCATCAAAAGAACCTGGGCTGGCACATTATAGTCTAGAATCTGTGTAGGATAGTGAGAAGAGCAGCACAGCAACCATGGTCAATGGAGAGCATCCTGGAAATGGTTTTCATACCAATTCATAGCTTTTGACTCTACTTCTTTTGACTTACTTCTACCAATTTGACCACGGGGAAATAAAAACTTATTTACCTTAGATCCTAAAATCATAAAAACAACAATAATAGCTATTATCCATTACCATCTCTCCTAAATAGAAGTAAATATGACTTTCATACTGAGAGGAAGTCAAATCAAAACATTAATCACTTTGAATGTATATGAATGACAGTAAGCTATAATGACTCCTGAAAAAAATCACTTTAAATAGATCTTTATGTCCTGAAATCTTTCTGTAAGCTATATGACTCCAAAATATCGTATTTTAAGTAGCTCTTCATGTCCTGAAATCTTTCTGTAATGTTATCAAAATGTCATTTGCATTGCATAAACATAAAGTGTTTCTTATATCCATTAAGGAAAAATAGAGACTAAAAGGATTGAATTGAAATGTTGATCAAATCAGAGTAAAATATGAAGCCAGCATTTACAAAGGCATTATATACCTTTGTCTTCTCTAGACAAAATGCCTCTATTATCATCCTATCAAAGAGAAAAATGTGACTAAATATATTAAACTGACTGAAATTCGGAAATCAAAGGTAATGAGCAAGAACATATTTCAAGCAATTACATTACACCAAGAAATCTGCAAAAATGGTCCTGTATAGATTTGTAAAGTGCCTCAGCAAAAGAAGACAAAATTAGAACAAAACACATGGCCTATCCCCCAAGGAAGTTTTAAGAGAAATTGTAACATGTTCTCTACAAAAAGGAGGAAAAGGATTCTAGACTTTTTCAGAACATGTGACAAACAAGACAGAAATCCAGAAGAAAACTCTAGGAACAAGGAGACATCTCTATTGTTCGATAACAGATCCATGTAAAGGAATAGAGTCTATGGGCATGATCAAGTAATTGAATCAAAATGCCCTTCTTGGGCAACAGCCACATGAATTCATCCAACTGTATCTTGACAAAGAAATTTTGAAAGAAAATGGAGTGCTTATAAAAATAGAGGAATTTATGATGTCAAATCACCCCCAGAAACTGAAGAAAATGTAAGCATCCCACAAGCACCAAAACATTACATTGATCAGTAAAAACTTAGGAGCAGCATGTTTAATAGATACGGGGGTGAGCTGGAACCAGCTCATAGTTGTTGCAGTTTCTGTGTTTGCATTGGACATCTCTGAATTCAGCCCTGACACTGCAAGTCAGGGCTTGATTTATTGTTTTATTGATTGTCTTGGCTAAGAAATGAAGAAATACTTATAATACGGATTAAACATAAAGATGTTTTGTGTGTGCATTTTATATTTTTTGGAGAGCTGATTATCAACAATTCCCAATACACCTCTGTATGTCACTGTACCAAATATTGATAATATTGAAGGTATATGGGACCAAATACTTTACAAATATTGAGATGAAACCCAGCAGAGGCAGTCAGAATCACATGAAAACAGGATGAGGATGTATCAGTCTTGACTCCCTTTCTACTACAGGAATCATGCTGAAGATGCTCTTGGTGGACTTACAAAAGGGTGAACTAACATGCCCATACTTTTATTCATCCACCCTTGTTTTAGGTGCATTTGTTTTATCTACTTATACCATAGTTTTTTTCAGAACCTTAAATGTATAATAAAATTAACAGCAACAATGACTTGCCTCAGGATTATTTTAAGAAGAATTTCAACAAATAAGATGAGATTGAGACAACAACAACTAATAATAATACTATAGCCAGTTCTTGTGGAGCATCTTATGGTTTACAGAGCACTGGACATGGGTTATTTCATTTGGTCCTTACATCAACTCAAGTGCCCAGTGCTGTTATTTACCCAATTTTACCAATGAGGAAACTGAGGCTCAGAGGTGTTACCTGACTTGACAGTCACACAACTATTTAGTGCCTTTGGGGAGATATGGTGCCATAGCTTTCTGCTTCCAGATATCTCTGTTGTGTAGATACTGTACTAATAGTCCAAGAGTCATTGAACAAAGTTATAGATCCCTATTGTTACATTTTTCGTGGAATCTTCTATCATTTGAATAAGAATAAAAGATAGCTAGACAGCTTGTAAATGTCTAGAGCTGCATTTTATCCTAGGGTTTCCATAGTCGGCCCTATATTCTGTTCTCCAGCTGCTAGGAGATTTTGAAATATCCAGAGAAGTTCCCTGTGACTATTTGCTGTACCAGATCAAAGATGTGTTTTGTAGTTAAAAAACAGTAAGCATAGAGCAAGTTTGTGCTTCTTACACCCATCCATCATTTTTGTGACCAGCAAACATGGGATCTGCTTCAGCCCAGTGACCTTCTGCAGTTCCAAAGGATGAAGTGTGCCATCACCCTCCCAGCAACAGGGGATGGACCCAAGAGCCACCTCCTGGGATGTGACTTGCCCTGCTCCCCCACCTTTAACAACTCTGTCTATTTTTCATGGGGGTTTTTTTCTGCATGAACTGGTCTAGACATATATTCCCATCCCCATGGAGCATAAGCTTCCAAAATTGTTCATTTTTTTTCTTTCTAGCTCTCTAATATAGTCCCTTCTATAGGATGAGCACTTAAAAAATTCCTTTTGAGTTTAATTGAATTCTTTGATGTATTTTTTCTTTCCTCATTGGGGACTACAACATTAGAATCTAAATATGGTACACCATGAGTTAAGAAGTCTTCCCAGATCTTTTCCTTTTCTAGTTTGTGCATCTTCTTCCTTCTTCTTTCATCCTTTAAAATATTTGAGATGACTTTGCTTAGATGGGTCTCCTATGAAGCTTTCTAAAAACCTTGCTTCTCCTTCTAAAATTTCTGGCTCTTTTATGAAATGAGTCCACTCATAATCTCCTAATATTCTCTTGCATAAGAATTTACAAAGGAATTTTCATCCTCAATTTCTATTGTCTTAGTTGCCCAGAATCTCAGTTTAACAAACGATTGGGTTCTTACTTTAATCTCAGTTGGTTTCTATGCTTTTTGGCATCTTCTTTGTGGAGCTCAATTGACATTAGTTAAATTTACTTAGGAAATGGAATTGGGCTGTATCAGTATCTGTTCTTTTATCCATTTACCTTTCCCCCACCCCATAACCAGCTTGTTTAAACAGCTTGATTGCCTCCATTGCAATGCTCATTGATCTCATCTGTATTCCCAATTTGCTATTGACTTTGATCTTCGTTCCAACAGGTTAGTGGTCTGATTGCACAAGTGGCTTATTAGGGAATAACTCCCAGATCAATAACTTGTCATTTTCTATTTTAGAATATAATCAATATAATTTTTAAACATTTTCTTTTGAGTTCCTCATATTCACAACTTCCCAACTCTCTTCTCAAAAAACTATTCATGAGTAATAAATATGGGACCTCAGCATAGTCCACATGCTGTCTTGCTTCTTACTCCTGAATCATATGTACTTTTTTTTGCCAACCTCCCTAATGGACATCTTTGGCTGGAGATATGAATATTAATACATATGTTAATTAACTGAAAATTTCTCAACCTCTTTATCTTCTGCAATAGAGTTTTGCAAATAAGTTGAAACTATTTCCATGGTTAACTCCTCTGCAAATGCTCCTCAGGGGCAATGCAGTATTTAATGACTCCATGTCCTGGTGCCCCCCATTCTCTAAGACTCCCTCCCCTTGCCCTCTGTTATTTGTAGCCCTTCTCTTCTATTAGGTCATAAATCCTGAGAGCAGGGACTGTTTCTGCTTTCTTTGTATGACCAGCACTTAGCATGGTGCCCTTACATCAATGATTTTTTGGTGCTTGTTGGCTGTCTGATTTCCTGTTGCCTTTGGATGTCCTGTAGATACAACTGCATCATTTCCATTCTCTGCCTCTCCATGGAGGTACCTGTAAACCTATCATATAGGAATTGTTTTTTTTCTGGTTTATTTTATGGCACAAATGTCAAGATGGATGTGATCCAAGTCCCCAAGGACCATGTCTCCTCATAGCACAATGGACAAAGATTTCAAATTTAAAGCTGTAGCTGCTAAATGAATGTTTACAGATGGCTCTCCCCAAGAGCCCCATGACCCCAAAGGCTGAACCATGCCAGCTGCTGCTTGAATCTTTTCTCTCTTTTTCATGTTTCGATATCTTGAGTCACAACTTCCATGTCCCTTCAGTGGCCATCATTCCATCTCCCCTACCATACTTCCATTTGGATGCAATGTGGAGTAAGTGGCAGACCTTGGCTGTATCTGGTGACCTTCAAAGACAAAGTGGGCAAAGCACTGGACCTTGAATCAGGAAGGCACTTCACAACTTAGGGACTCTGGACAAATCCCATGCCCTCCCTGGTGGAGGAGATTGGACTCAAGGGTTTCTTAGGTGCTTTCTTGCTTTATGTCCTTGGACCTATGAGTCTATGAAGGTTTGCATCTGACTCCCCATTCTCTCTTCAGCAGCTGGCTAATTGTAACTGCATTTGGTTGGAGAGCATAATACTTACCCTGGCATTCCTCATGTTTGACAGATTATGGATCATTAAGGTTGACCTCAATTGACTTGCTCCACCTCATTATTTTACAGCCCTAGGGAAAAAGAAGGGGAACAATCTTGACCTTGCACCAGGGGCAGGGGTCAGTTGATCTGGTCTGATATCCTCCTTGGTATCAGTTCTCAGAATCTCAACCATAAAAGACACTGCTGCTCCCTCAACCATAGCTGGGCCATGGTGCCTCCTGGACAAGAGCCAGCTTATGAGGGAGGAGGACAGGGTTTCTGGGTCTTTCTTCCCTTTCCTTGTCCTTCCTTTCCCTTCCCTTGATTTGCCTCTCTTCCCTTACCCTCTCCTCTCCTCTCTTTTCTTTCTTTTTGTCTCTTCTTCTCCCCTCTTCTCTTCTTTCCTTTCCTTCCTTTTCACTTTTCCAAGTTTAGATCTCCTCATGTTAGCCTAGTTGGAAGTCCTATAGACCCAGTCCCACTACTGCCCATCTTGGAAGCTTTTGCTCTGTTTGTATCCTGGGCCAGTCCTCAACTACCATCCCCAACCCACCCCCAAAGGCAGGCAGCCTAATGAGTCTGCATTCCCAGGAAGTCTCATTTTGGGTGCTTGACTTAACCTGATCAGCAGCTCAAACTTCCAAGCTTGTGTGTCTGCCATCCTTGGGCTCCCTGGTTGCCACAGAGCTCAGCCCAGTCATAAAGGCCTCTGACAACCCCTAGTCCATCTGGCTTGGGTCCCACTGCTCAGCCTATAGTGCAATGGTAGGGACTAGCCTTGAAGTCAGTGGACCTGGGTCTGAGGCTCATCATTCCCCATTCTGGTCCCTCATCTGTAAAATGAGGCAATGGGACTTTGAGGCCCCTTCTTGTTCCAGATCTAAGATCCTGTGATTTACATGCCTTTGGTTACACTATTGGCTGGGACCTCCTTGTCCATCATCCTCCATCCACCACTCATCCCAGCCCTACATATCCTCCCTCATGAAATTCCCCTTGATCTCATCAACCTACAAATGCTTCCTCCTTCTCCTTTACTTCTTTGGCAGTGGTTGTATGTAACACACCTTTGCCCCTCAACCTCCAAGACCTCTGGTAGCTCTTCATCCTCTGACCCTGAGAGTGGCCTTCTCAAGAGAGTTTTAGGGGAAAGATAATGAGTTCAATTTGGAGTCTATTGAGTTTAAGATAACTTCTGGCATCAAATTTGAGATGGGAAGCCGAAGATGTGAAACTAGAGGATCAAAGAAAAGCTAGAACTGGCTAAGTCAATAGGTCTAAGAATCATCTGTGTTGAAATGATCATTAAATCCATGAGAGCTGATGAGATGACTGAGTGAAATAGTCTAGAGGCCAAAGAGAAGAGGACCCAGAACAGAGCTTTTGGGGACAGCCATGGTTAGCACATATTGGCAGGAAAGACCAATGAGAGAGGTAGCAGGAGAACTAGGATGAAGACTCGGAGAGAAGAGGATATCAAGGAGAAGATGGTGATGGATAGTGGCCAAGGCTCCAGAGCAGTCAGGAAGAATGAGGAGTTAGAGAAAGGCCATCGGGTCTGCTAGTCAGGAGATCACTGGTAACTTTGGAGAAAGTGATGAAGGTTGGAGAGGCTGGAAGTCAGACTGAGGAGGACTGATATGAAGAGAGGAGAAGAAGTAGAAGCACCAATGAGAGCCATGAAAGCGAGGCAAAGCAGAGGCTGAGAAGACAAGGGAGAGATGAGCTGAGTGGGTCAAGTGAGGGGTTTTCAAGAATGGAGGGGATGGGGGCGGCTAGGTGGCACAGTGGATAGAGCACCGGCCCTGGAGTCAGGAGTCCCTGAGTTCAAATCCAGCCTCAGCCTCAAACATTTAATAATCAGCTAGCTGTGTGGCCTTGGGCAAGCCACTTAACCACATTTACCTTGCAAAATCCTAAAGAAAAAAAAGAATGGAGGAGATGCAGGCATGTTGTTGGCAGAAGGGGAGGAGTAGATGGAAAGGGAGAGATGGAAGATGAATGAGGGAGGGGACAAAGTCCTAGAGAAAGTGAAGTAGAATGGATGTGGAGGGGGTAGTCTTGACCAGAACCACCTCCTCATGTGAACAGGAGTGATGAGAGATGAGGAAGTCCTCGGGGCTCTCAGCCAGAGCCAGATGGGAAAGGTGGAAGTGAAAGCCCTGGCAGGCGTGAAAAGAGATGAAAAGTTGGCAAAGAGCCACTTGAATGAGGGGTCCATGAAGCAATCAGAGAGTCTCAAAAGTGCGGGGCTGCAGTGTCAACCAAGGTCTTCCTGACTTGGCCCAGCTTTCTCTTCAGGAAGCTATTTATTCTGCCTCTCAAATAAAATAATATAGGCAAAGCACCTGTCACACTACAATGGCAATCGAGAGTAGAGGACTTGGTACACAGTAGACACATAATAATGCATGTGGTCTATCTGATTGAATGATAGCATCCAAGATGTTGGGAACCAGAGAGTGTTTTCCCCCACACTGTTAGGGTGCTGCTGTCCAGCACTAAGCCTTGCCCACAGTGTGTCCTAAATAAAAACGTATCGCCAATTTAAACCATCTCTGTCAGGACTCCCTTCCATGGGAGGAGCACACCATCACTGGAGCATCTGTCAACCAGCCTAGCGGGGGGCCTCAGCAGCCAGACAGGCATTCAGATAGTCCCCTAAGTGGGGGGGGGGGAGGAAAGAGTCTGGAGTTGAAGTATTGGCTCCAGTGCCAGACCTGATAGTTGCTGATTCTGTGACCTGGGGCAAGTTGCTTCCCCTCTCTGTGCCTCAGTGTCCTTGCATGTAAAATAAAGCCTTTGTCCTGAGTGAGCTCTAGATCCCTCCTAGTTCTGAAATCCTCTGACCTTCTGGTAGTTTGGACTTCAGTGCAATAAGTCTCTTATTGAGTGGAGACTCCTTTGATGGGGGTGCAGTAGGGGGAGGGGGCAAGCTTAAGAATCCATAACACTTTCATGCACACACTCACAAGTCAAAAATCTGTTATAGAATTGTTTATTTTGCAATGAAATATTTCAAACTAAACACAAAACAACTAATGCTTCTCAACCATCTGTTCTGATGAGGGGGTGAGGTGGGGGAGGCAGAGAAGGGGGCGAGGTGTTAGAAGTATTAGTTTCTTTCCTCCTCTGCAAACCTTTCAGGAACATGATGTTAATGACTGAGGCCTTGGGGGACCCTCCCCCCCAATTCCAGTGCCAGATAACCCATGAGCCAAGGGGAGAACTGGAGGCAGAGACCCTTAGGCTCCAGGGAAGCTGATGATCCTTCACCTGGCTTCAGAACTTCTTGTACAGACCACTCTGTATCCTAGGGAGACATGGGGGAGGATGGCATGGCCCAACAGAGCAGAAGAAAATTCAGTGACCACAGCATTGATGTCATGGATGTTGGACTCCTCCTCCCCGCTCTCTCCATTCTTCCTTTGTCCAGTGTTTTCTGGCCCTGGGCTCTCATTGTACTGCTACTTGTTGTTAGACTTGGAGACGTCCATTTACAGTATGAATGACCTCCTCCCTAGCCAATGTCCTGGTAGAACGGTGGCCCACACCAGCTCCTCATTCCTCATGGTGCTACAGACTTTAGGCCATTGACCTTTGGTATAAATTGAGAATGCGCATGAAAGGCCATCCAGTCCAGCCTTTGGTTATTTTGCGTTTGGTCTGAAATATTTCATTTAAGGAAGCCATGCTACTCTCCTCCTGAGTCAAGGTGCAGAATTTGTTATAACTCTCTGGACAGGTCAGTGTATGGATTGGTTCACCTATCTATGTTCATTTGTTGAGAGGATCATGTTTTCTATTTTGTATGGGTTAGGGGGAGGGAAGTGAAAGCTAGTCCCAGGGTGGGTCATCCCCATCAGACCCCCCCAAAAAGCAAAGAGTGTCAAAGTATTTTAAGTGCCCAGAAAAGAACAGAAGGTAGTTCAGAAGGAAACACAATCAGGCAGGACAGCTTTGAAAATAGCATGTTACCACAATGTATGGATGTAGATGTGTATAATATGTATATATATATATATATATATATATTATATATATATAATATATATATATATATATATATATATATATTTGTATTTTAAGGCAAGTTGTAAGTAATAGAGATTCAGATTTTTACATAGTCTCTTTTTGTGGTTTAATTTGTCTGTGGAAATGTTCTTTTTTTGACATTCCCTAAATTCAGATTTTTTTAAAATTTAAAATGTACAAAATATCATTTATTGTAAAATAAACAATTGTGTAGTGATTGGCTTGTTGGTGTGTATAGCAAAGTGTCACAAGCCCTGGCTGTCCCAGGCTGGGCATAGAACTTATCCTGACTTTATTCAAAAAGCTGCCCAGGAGAGGCATTTCCATTTCCCAAAGCTGCCTGTTCTGCCATGATGTGACTCTTGTCTTAAGAAACTCTTCCTGCCATCAAGCCTCAACTGGCCACATTACAGGTCTCCCAACTGTTCCTGATTCTGCTTTCAGGGGGCTCCTTCTTGATGGCCTTTCAAGTCTTAGCATCTTGCTTAGTCTTCTCTTCTTCTGGCTCAACCTCCCCATGTCCCTTGACCAAACCTCAAATGCCACTGATGCTGCCCCAGCAGCCCATCCCAGACCCTCTCCAATGTATTCATTCCCTTCCTAAAAGAGGCATCCAAGGCTAAACACATCCCTCCAAGGATGGTCTGTTCCTCCCCACTTACCTGCCCCAGGTGATATGGACAGTCTTCACCAGCCTGATGTTATATAACATAAGACTCAGGATTTGAACCCAGCTCTAATTCCATAGCCAGCACTCTCCACACTACCAAATGGTCAAGGTCTCTGTGGCTTAGGATGGAGTGACTGAGTCACCTCCAGAAGGTTCTCTTTCGTCCTTTTTCCTTATCAAAAAGTCAGCTCTTTCTTTGTGTGTGTGTGTGTGTGTGTGTGTGTGATACACTGTTTACACATGTGTGTGTCCCTGTAGACAGATATGTGTGTGTATGAATAGATGTGTCCATAGATGTGTCCATTCACATGGATGTGAATTCCAGTGTCTGGAACCTGCCCTTCCTCCTCCTGTCATGGCCTTCCATCTTTTCTGGGCAAGCATTCCAGAGCCCCTGATGCAAGATGGGCTTGGCTTGTTCCTTTGCCCACCTAGCTCTTTAACCAGAATCACGGGTGCCTGGAGCCTGTGTTTGCAATGCAGCATCCATTGAGCCAGCATTTAGGAAAAAAAGCCTTCACACAGAGGCCTGGAGCAGACATTGGGGCCATTGGACACTCTTCCTGTGCTGGGGGACTAGCCTGGCCCAACAAGATTTAAGTCCCTTTATGTTTGAGGAATTGTGCAAGACTCAGAGAATACGGAGACCAAAAGAAAAGGAGATGAGAAGAATGTTGGGAAATGATCATAGGTGCCTACTGCATGCCAGGCTGACCCATCAATCAGCAAGCATTTATTAAGTGCTTACTGAATGCCAGGCCACCACAGTTTGGAATGAGGGTCATTGTTGGCCAGGTCTTTACTTGCTGCATTTCTATGACCAGATAAAAAATAGTGTCAAATTAAGGAACAAATTGAGGTACAGAAAAGTTCTGTTTAAATTACAACTCCACTGAGCCACCCTCCCCTCTCTGAGATTTTTGATTTGAGGGGCTTTATGTATTATCATTTGTATTTACTTACTCCCCCCCCCCGAAATAAGAAAAATGGGCTGGAAGGTAGCATGTGAAGTGAAGGTCTTTTTTTAAAGACTGGAAAACTTGAAAGAGAGAACCAAAGGTAAGCAGTGACAAGAGAACTGCCTAGCTCCCTTTACTGGGGTTGAATCAGCGATCCTGTGGATGCGAACAGTCCCTCCAGTGATGTTATTTCTGCCCATCCCTACCCTCCTGCTTTTTGTCACTCTTGTTCACCTCATCCTGTAGTTTTTCCCCAGAGGACCATCCCACATGACCAGGGCCGCCCTCTGTTGCTCACAACCATCCACTGTGTAACTTGGCCAGCCACCACTTTTCCCTTACTCTCTTCTCACAACTGACTTCATTTGGGGTCACCTATCTCTCATGGGACATTCTTTCCACCGCTTCCTCTTTCCAACTCTGGATCAAGAGTCAAATTTCAGACCAATCATGCCCACCACATACCTCATCAGCACCATTTGAATGACCCTCAGCATGAATTGGTCAGACTCTCTTTCCATGACTCATACACATCCAGCATCAGTAGGATATTTGTTTAAAATCTGAAACTTTGTTATGATGTGAAGTGCAGACTCACTAAAATCTCTCCTCAGCCTCCCAAAGGCCATCCTCTTCCTCTTGGCTTGGTCAGTTCTATGCCCAGCTCATTTTCCCTGAACATCACCCATCCAAGACCACATTCTGATAGACCAGGTGCGCCATTGGTCTAGCAATAAGAGAAGTCTCCTTTCTCCATTTTGCTTGTGGGCATGTACCTTACCTGGTCAAATGTAGTGACATGTAGACTTGTGATTTTAGACAATGAACTCAAAGCATCCTGGACAGCTTATTTTTTTAAAGCAATTTTTTAAAGGAAAATCATGAATGTAATTTATAAATTTAAAAAACTGTTCCATAGAAGAAAATCTCTTACAAACATGAAGTCATTTCAGGTTACAGTGGCTCCTCCCTGGAGCATCATCAGGGGTATTTGTTTGGTTCTGAAGGCAAAGGAACACAATTCATTCCTCATTTTTATGAAACTATCTCCTATCTTCACACCAGCTGAACTCATTTCTTTTCATTTGAATGTAGAATATAATCTCCAGTGGAGGGGAAAGGGCAAGCAGTGAGGAGAGACCTGTTTCATTTTTGTCATCTTTCTATTTCCAAGACCAAACTCTGCACATGGAAATCAATCGATAAACATCTAGGAAGCATCTACTACGTGTGAGGAACTGTTTAAGCACTGGCAATACAAGAAGAGGCAAAAGACAGTCCCTGACCTCAAGGAGCTTCAAGTTTAATGGAGGAAGATGAGGAAAAGAAATATATACAAAGTGAGCTATACAGGATAAATAGGATATAATTACAAGAGGGAAGGCCCTGGAATGAAGAGGGATTGGGGAAGCTTTCTGCAGTTTTTGAGATATTAGTGTGATTTAAACAAAGTCAGGGAGAGAGAGTGTTCAAGGCATGGGAACAGCTAGAGAACATTCTCAGAGCCAAGAGATGACCTGTCTTGTTCAAGTGACAACCAGGCCAGCGTCTCTGGATTGAAGAGTGTATGTTAGAAGATTGGAAAGGTAGGAAGGGTCGTCTTACGAAAGGCTTTGAACAGCAAACAGGTCATTTGAGGTTATTGAGCAGGGAATGGCATGGCCTAATGTCCTCTTTAAGAAAATCCCTTTGGGGGTGGCTAGGTGGCACAGTGGATAGAGCACCAGCCCTGGAGTCAGGAGTACCTGAGTTCAAGTACAGCCTCAGACACTTAATAATTACCTAGCTGCGTGGCCTTGGGCAAGCCACTTAACCCCATTGCCTTGCAAAAAAAAATTCCCTTTGGTAAGTGAATGAATTGGAGTGTAGAGAAACTTGAAGCAGGCTGAACCCTCCCTTTTCCCCTGCCCACCACTGCCACTTCAATAGTCCAGGGCTGAGGTGGGTACAGAAGAGAGAAGGACAGAGATGAAATGGTGGGCACTTTTACTATACTGGATATGGGGAGGGGGTGTTGAGAGATAGTGAGGAGTCCAGAGGATAACCAGGTTGTGAACCTGAGGGGCTGGGTGAATGGTGATGCCCTCTAAATCTCTAGGGAAAGCAAGGCACAGGGAGGGTTTAGAAGGAAAATAATGAATTCTTAATAAATGTTGGTATGGCATAGTTTAGAGTTAGGTGGTACAGTGGATAGAGTGGATGAAATCTGAATCTTGCCCCAGCAAGCTATGGGATCCTGTGCAATCACTTCATCTCTTTCTGTCTCAGTTCCTTCATCTGTAATGGGAATAATAATAGCACCAATCTCATAGGATTGTGGCGAAACTCAAATGAGACAATATTTACAAAGAGATCTATAGAAATGGCAGGTATTATTATTATTATTATTATTATTTATAGTAATAATTGAATTAAATCTAAGTCCCTGATCTGGCCAAACTCTTGTCTGATTCTGGATCTCATTCAGTAGACTCTTCAGTGTTCTAGGGCTTGATACATTCAGTACAATGTCACCTGAAAGCAGGCATATGTATGGAGGACTTTGTCTTCATGGTAGGATCCTTAACCTAAACTGAAAACTTGTTTTTTGTTTTCCTATTTTGATAACTGTATTTCAATGTAATTGTTTTCCTTTGTAATCCTATGTATTTAAATTTTATGCATTTCAAGACCTCATCTGAGAAGGGATCTATGAGATGAAAAGGCCAAGTACTACAGGGATGCCCCTCTCCCATTTGGGTTCCTTGCTAGACACTCTCCACTCTGGTAGTGAGCATACACATTAGTTTTATGATTATGATATTAGGAAGAAGGCCATTAGACAAAATTATATTGGTAACAACATTTAAGGAACCTTATATGCCTTTTTGCTTTTTTGAAAGAAAGATTTTATTTATTTTGAGTTTTACAATTTTTCCCCTATTCTTGCTTCCCTCCCCCCCACCCCCACAGAAGGCAGTCTGTTAGTCTTTACATTGTTTCCATGGTTTACATTGATCTAAATTGAATGTGATGAGAGAGAAATCATATCCTTAAGGAAGAAACATAAAGTATAAGAGATAGCAAAATTACATAATAAGATAATGTTTTTTCCCCTAAATTTAAGGTAATAGTCTTTGGTCTTTGCTCAAACTCCACAGTTCTTTCTCTGGATACAGATGGTGTTCTCCATTGCAGACAGCCCCAGATTGTCCCTTATTGTTGTTCTGATGGAATGAGCAAGTCCATCAAGGTTGACCACCACCCCATATTGATGTTAGGGTGTACAATGTTCTTCTGGTTCTGCTTATCTCACTCAGCATCAGTTCATGCAAATCCTTCCAGGCTTCCCTGAATTCCCATCCCTCCTGGTTTATAATGGAACAATAGTGGAACCTTATATGCTTTTGAGAGATCCAAGGGAAACTTCTCAATGGAGGAGACCCTTTAAAGCACCATTTTTCTCTACCAAACCAAGGGTAATTTTGTAATCAATAAAACATAAGTGATTTTTCTGTTTCAATTGTTCTTCAGCTGATTGTATCATTAAAATGGTCTGACCTAATTGCTTCTTCTTAGCAAGGATGCACCCAATGGATGTGTAAATTATTCTCATAAAATTTTTGGAGCATTGGAAAAGTAGGCATACAGGGCTATAGAAATGTATATTTTCTGAGTCAATTTTATTGATATTCTAATGTCTGAGATTGTTTCCAAATCTTTGGTGTCTTCCTCATTCAGATATTTTGTAAGATGATCTCAATATTCTTCTGTTGTGTTGTTTCTGACAACAGACCTCTTCCATTAACATTTCCTCTTGTTCAACTGCCTTTGTCATTTTCTGTCCCCTTCAGTAGGGCAGCAGACACCGTAACATTGAAGTCCAGATGTGTGAACTGCTCATGATTAGTGGGAGAAAGAGTTCATTATAAAATCCTTGCAACCTTTTCCATTTTTTCCTATTGATTGCCCTTCTAGTTTCATCCCACTACCTTTGGAACAATTCTGCTAAGCTGGGTCTCTCCCCAAGCTTTTTGAAAACTTGCCTTGGCTTCCAGTGCTTCTCACTGTTTCATGAGGTGGTGGTGTATATAATCTGCCATCATGGTCTTATAAAATCTTACAAATAAAATTATGTTTTAAATCTGTGTTACCCTTGTTTGGTAAATCTCTCCTCTTGACAAAGAGATCAATTTTTTTTTTCTCTAAATAGGTTTCTAGGCTCCCTTGATTTCGTTGAATGGTCATTGATTTTATGTTTGCTTTAGGAATTAGCAACAAACCATCTCCATGTCTGTTCTTGTATTCATTTCCCAGTTTTCAGCATCAGTAGTTAGTTACCTTGGTTGAGCTCTGTGTCTTTGCGTATTCATCTTTGTTGTAAAGGGAACAGTTTGCTAACTGTGCACAGACTAAAGATGCAGATACGGCTTCCCCATTCTTAACCAGTCAGGACTTGTTTTACAATAGAAGCCAAGTAGTATCTGGTTCTCATCATGTCTAATGACTCCCAACTCTCTTCTCCAGATATTCAGACAAGGGGGAAAAAACCTAGTAAGTGATGGAAAAAAGGCAATAGGAGCAGAGAGATGTTCAACCTAAATCTTGGGCCACCAGAATGTTTCTCTGTCTGACTTCACCATAATTAAATTCTCTGGCTATGTAATAAAAAAATAAAAAATGAAATTACCCATGACTCCTCAAAGAGTTCCCATTCTATCAGGGAAACCTACTATACAAGGTGCCCTCAAAACAGGCAGTTGGCGGGAAGAAGGGGAGGGTGAGTCAAGAGAGCCCTCTTGCTGAAGATGCCCATTAGCTGCCCTGGAAAGAAAACAGGATTCTAAGAGAGAGAGATGGGAGGCAAGGGCCTCCGGTGTCTGGAGGACGGACCTCACGGAGGCCCCGAGATTGGATGGGAAGAATTGAGATCTCCAGTTAGTTTTCCTCTATGGACATGACCTGGGTAAGACAACTGAGTAGGGTGAAGGCCCAGAGACTGGCATGAGCTGCCTCCCTGCTGGGAAGATGAGATGAAAAACCTGGGAAGAAAAAGACGGACAGGAAATCCATGGCAACTACCCGCTGGAGGGTCGGAAAAGTCTAGGGGAGCAGGGCTCTTGTTCAGGGCCAGTATGCAATCTGGTGAAGAAATCGAGTCCAGACCCAGTTGACCCAGAAAGGGTTGCCCTAACTGGGAGAAGGAGGAGGGTCTCCAGCAGCTGGTGATCTGTCTCATGCAAGAAGCCAGTCACATCCTTTTTTATCACAGACTCCTCTTCAGGCTCCTTCCTGGCTCCACCCGGCCCAGCGCTAGGGTCTGAGCCCCAACTCTGCTTCCAGAAAATCAATTTCTCTGTTGGCCTGGAGGCTCTCTGGCTCTGGGATCAATGTATACTGATCAGATGCGCAATAGACCGGTTTGTGAAGTTTAATGGATGAGGATGCCACATCCCCGAGGAGTCGGCCAGACCAGTCCCATCTACTGCAGCCCTGCACCAACAGGTCTCATACTCCCAAGTTTAATGGGGGTGTGGGCCCCAGGACAGGAGCTGGGTGGGCCAGCACGTGTCACCCACCATCGAGTCATAGCCCCCCACCCCATCTCTTTGTAGTGCTGCAGGGTCCACAGGCATCATGCCCACCATGGATTTTCAATGTGATGAGCAGCTTTGCTGATTTTTGGATTTCCTTTTTGTTTCTTTAAAAATATTGTTTTTGCTATGGACTGACTTTCTGGAAAAGGGGGAGGGGGAAGATAGTGAAAAATTTAGATTATTGTAAAGAGAGAGAGACCAGAGAAAGAGACAGAGAGAGGGAGAGACAAAGAGAGACAGAGAGACAGAGAAAAAGACAGACAGAGACAGAGAGAGACAGACAGGGACAGAGAGACAGAAAAAGAGACAAGAGATGGAGAGACAGAGATAGACAGAGAGAATGGCGGGGGGCGGGGGCTGTAGAGGGAGGGGAAGAAGAGGGAGAGGGCCAGTAAGAATTTTTTCCTACAGAGGTGAAGGGAAGCAGATCCGCATTATTAAGCTCTTACTCTATTCCACGTGGGGATGCTGTTGTTGTCCCCATTTTACAGATGAGGAAATTGAGAAAGCCAGAAGTTCAGTGACTTGCCCAGGGTCACACAGTCACTGAATTTCAAAGACTGGATTTGAACCCTCTATCCACTGCACCAGGAGCCCTGCCTTAAAAACAAAAGAATAACAAAACCCCTCAGTTCAAGAACTCTGTCCTGCAGAGTGACCTTTCATCCACTTTGTCTGTATCTTATACATCTCCATGCACCCATGCTATCTTCCCCTTTAGAATGTGTCTTAAAATTTCATTCACTCTTCTCCAGTGCTTTGCATATAATAAGAATTTAATAATATTTTGATCAAGTGGTTAAACAGCAGCACAATCATTAGCTGTAGAACAAGTGAGTAACTTTTATACAAATGGTGTCTCTTGCATCCTGGACAAGCCTGTTTTTGATGAAAAAACATTCCTTCCAAGGCAGCTCAATAGTGCAGTAGATAGAGCACTGGCCCTGGAGTCAGGAAGACCTGAGTTCAAATTTGACCTCAGATACTCAATAATTGCCTAGTTGTGTGACCTTGGGCAAGGCACTTTATCCCATTGCCTTGCAAAAAAAAAAAAAAAAACAGTATTTCTTCCTGTAAAGGTTCTGTTCTTCAGTGAGACCACATGGGTGAACCAAAGTCCATTACCACCACAGAATTGCTAACTCCAGGGCCACAGGTGTCGATTCAATTAGTGAGCAGGTGCCCTTGGTCAATTCTCTCACAAGTTAATACTTCCTGATAATGGATTAAAGTAGTTAATCTTCACAATGGTAGGGTCTGGAGTGGAGTGTCAAGGGAACCCACTTGAGCAGCAGATGTTTGTTAGCAGAAGTCGTGGCCATTTAAAACCTCATTTCCAGTTCCTTAGAAAGGAAAAAAAACCACTAGGATTGCTACATCTGTTTATAGGGATTTACCAAAGATCATGTATATGGTTTTGAAATTATCTACCTGAACTAAATCACAAAGTTTAGTAGAAAAACAAACTGGAGGATTCTGTGTATATGGTTTTTTGGTTTTTTTGCAGGGTCCGTTTTCTTCCTCCTCACAATATACTAGAAGCAGGAAAGTTATACTGGAAGTGGTTCAAGGAAAACATACATTGTGATATCAAGAAATGGAGTGTTCTGTTAGTTCCTTCTGAAAGATTCTTTAGTCAGGGGGATTATCTGTTTTTACTAGAACCCTGAACCAAGTAGGAGATTTGAAAGACAAAATAAAGGCAAAATCCTTGTCCTTTAGTTGCTTTGTCATCAACATCAATGAATTCATTCAGAGCCTTCTTTGTACTTGAAACTATTCTATTGGCTGTGGATTGATCAAATATGAAAGAGATCAATTAATAAGTCATCATTTATTAAACACCTATTAGGTAACAGGTACTAGAAATTCCAATACAAACAATGAAAAATCCATCCTTTGGAGGAACTTATAATTGGGCATGGTCAGGGGACTATTGATTTAGAGCTGATAAAGTATCTCTGAGTCCCTGGTCCAGCCTCCATGTTTTACAGATGGAGAAACTAAGGCTCAAGTAGATTGACTTTCCAGAGGGTGCCCAATAGTAAGTACCATGTCCCTGTCTTGAAGGATCCCAAACACTGTAAAATGAGGAGCAGGAAAGCCCCTTAGCAATCATCCATTCTAATCCCTCATTTTATCAAGGAAAAACTGAGACCTCAAAGGGAAAGGAATATAAAGGGTTAGAAAGACAGCTGACTGTGATTCCCAATCTAGTCTTCTGCTCACCTTCTCACACTCCACCCCCTCCTTCCATCTCCTCAGTCTGGGTGGCTTTGACTTCTAGATCTTTTGTACCGGAAAACCAAGCTTCCATGTCTTCCAAATGGAAAAGAAGTAGAAAAATGGAGCCAAACTAGAAGAGGAGCCCAAAGCTCCAAAAGAGGGATTTTCAAAAAGCTACAAACTCAAGGATTTACTCCAACAAAGAGAAGAAAGGGGAGTGGTCTGAAGACAGTCATGTGGAAGCTCATAGAAGTTACCAAGCAGCTTAGACTTTAGAAAGTCATGAACAGAAGATGGAACCATCATCATCATCATCATCATCATCATTATATGGAAATTTCAAATTTTCAGTATGCTTTACACATCTTATTTGGTTCTTATAACAACCCTAGGAGATTGCCACAACAGATAACAGTTTTCCCCCTTTTCACAGATGAGGGGGCTAAGGGTTAGAGAAATGAGGCGATTGACCCATGGTCATGCAATAAGTATCAGAATGGATCCCAGGCCTTCCTGTTCTCAGGTTCAGTGCCCACCTCCATGACACAGCCCTAGGATGAGGACTGCTCATCCTCACAATGAACTGAGGCTGGCAAGGAAAGCTCAGGACAATTGAAGGGCCTTGTTTGGCTCCCTTGGAAGACAGAGGGGGTATCAAGGAAGGGATGGAACAGAGTGGGGGCAGATAGAACATTGATAACTCACAAGTGGAAAGAGAACCATCACTTCTGTTTTTCACTGCCAAGGAAAATCATCTTTGGTTAATTAAAAAGAGCAGAACAACTATGGTTAAATGGGACTTAATGCCAATAACTAAGATGAAAGTAAGAACCCCCCTCCCTGTGATAGCTAAGAACTGAAAGTAGAAGACCTTAATATGCCTTCTTATCTCCTTGAAAAACAGAATTCATGATTCCATGAGACAGGAGTATTAAAACAAAGCCAAAAGACTGAAAAAGATGGTAGGAAATAAAGTATCTACTATCAAACTACAACTCACCTGGAAAATAGGTTGAGGATAGATATTTTTTAAATTGCTGAACACCCTAAAAAGCACAATCAAACAAAAAACTGAGATAACATTTCAGTAAATAATAGAAGAAATTCAACCAGATCTAATAGAACATAAGATAAAGTAGAAATAGAATACATTGGTCACTTCCCAAAAGAATCTTCAAATTGGAAACACCCAGGATATCACAGCAAAAATTCAAAGTTTTTAAATAAAATGATACCACAAGTTATAAGATGGAATGAGTTCAAGTATTAAGGAAATATAATCAATGTCATGCGAAACTTGGCAACAATTACTCCACAGAAGAAAATTCCTGCAGTATATTCCAGAAGGTAAAAGATAACCTATAACCTAGAATAATTATCCTACAGAACTGAGTGTAGATCTAAGGAGGAAGGGAGTGGTGGATGGATCTTTAATAGAACAAAGGATTTTCAAGCAATCCTGAAGACTAGACTAGAACTGAATAGAATTGTTGAAATCTTGAGTATATTTAAGAGTTCAAAGATACATACAAAAGTATATGATTTTGAAAGGGTTAAATAAGGAAGTCCTTTTGATGTCATAGGAATGGGGGAAAGAAGAGGGTACTTTTTTAGAATCCTAATGCCTTTAAGAATTTAGAGGGGGATTTAAATCAGAAAAATACAGGACCTGGATGAAGTTTTGTTGGGATTTTTTAAAATATATTTACGGCAATGGGGCTAAGTGACTTGCCCAAGGTCACACAACTAGGCAATTATTAAGTATCTGAGGCTAAACTTCAACTCAGGTCCTCTTGACCTGAGTACTCTATCCACTGAGCCATCTAGCTGTCCATGTTTTGTTGGTTTTAAGAGAGGAAAGCATTCTCAAGAGAAGAGATACAAGCGTTCAAGTACCATATCAAAAAATACTTCAAAGTACTAATTAAAAGAGAAATGTAAATTAAAATAATTCTTAGATTTCACTTCACTCCCATCAGATTGACAAAGAGAAAAATTAGAAAATGACAATTATTGGAGAGCTGTGGGAAAGCAGGCACCTTGGTGTCCTTTTGATGGATCATGAATTGACCCAACTCTTTTCAAAAGCATTTTGCAATTAATTCTCAAAGTCACTAAATTATCCATGTCCTATGACATAGCAGGTACATTCAATGGTGGCATTGGAAATCCAAGGAGATACAAGAGAGAGGAAAAGTACAATATTTGAAAGAAAATAAGCTTGAGACTTATCTTTCACATTTAATTAATGTAGAACTGTTCAAATCACCAAACTGCTGTGTGCTTCAGTGTCCTCACCTGTAATGTAGTGCAACCACTGCAGGAATGTTGTGGATAAACCTTCATGAGTTGGCTTTAATCAGGAAGTGTGGTTGTTTCTTTTAAGGAGCAAAGAAATGTGTGCTTTGTAAAGGCTCTAGGAGGGAATGTTCTATGACTATCCTAAAGAACCCACTAAGAACAGAATTTGAGAGGATGTATGGCACAGTGGATAATAAACTGACCATGGAGTCAGGAGGACCTAGGTTTGAGTCCTGCTTTTGCCCATACCAGTTGTATGACCCTGGGTGAGTCACTGACCTGCTTCTCACTGGACCATGGAGTCCTCAAAGCTCTCTAGTTTGCAGGCAAGGTATCAACCTGCATTGGTGGAGGTGGGTTCTGTGATGCCCATGTAGAAAAAAATCATGGATGAGTCTGTCCCCTGGTTTCCTCTTCAATAAAATGAATATAAAGAATATCAAACAAATCCATTGCACATGAAAGCCGATGTACTTCTATGCTATATGTGGGTGATGAACCTTAGACCTTCCATTCATTTTTTCCCAACTGAACAAACATTAAGTGCCTTCTGTGGGCTGGCACTGGGGATATAGAGGGTAAATGGGAGTACCTGCCCTCAAAGAACCTGCCTTCTTCTGGCAAGACACAACACATGCAGGTTTAAGCAAATATAAAATAATTCCATAGAATGAGAGAAGCAGAGAAGGGGGGAAGCAGAGAAGGTGGGAGTAGGGAGGGAAGGGAGTAGACTCTGAAAGATTATCCTGGCATCTGAACTGTGCTTTGGGGTCTGCATTATCCATCTTGGAGACAAGAGGACCCAGTTTCAAATTTGGTCCACCTAGCTGCCTAGACCCAGGCAAGTCATGTGACCTAGTTACCTCAGTCTCCTCATTTGTCAAATGCCTTCCTCTGGGGTTTGTTGTCTGGATCACATGAGATCATGTTGGTAAAGACTTCAACAAACTTGGAAGTGTTCTCCAAATGCTAGGGATCCTTCTCGTCATCACCATAACTATTATTAGACCTTCAGAATGCAATCAGAGGAGAAGAGACTCAGTGTCTCTGTCCTCAGTGATTCTCTCATGGATCCCAGTCATTGGCTCAGCTTCTATTTTGTGCACATGCTTCATGTCTTTGAAAAAGCACAAAGAATTCTATTTGAGATAACAGAATCTCAGGGGGAACATGAACAATTATGTAACGCATGAATACAAAGTGAGCCAAGGATGTCAGACTTGCACTAGAGCTAAATTTATATCTGTGCCCTAAAAACAGGGAGACCTGCTTGACAGGAAACCTCGGCCTGTAGGCTCCTGCAAACCAAAGACAGTCAGGGAGTCAGGAAAGCCTTGTGGAAGTCCAGGTGCTATGCTAGGTGCTGAGATAACGTGGAAAATAAAAGGTAAAATGAGTCTCTGCTCTCAAGGAGCTCACTGTCTGATGGCAAGAGAAAACATGCTCTGTCTGGACAAGATATGGACCAGATACATCAGAGGCAACCAACTCAGGGAAGGTACTAGAATGAGAATTAGATTGCAGAGAGATCAGAAAGACTTTAGGAGTTCAACAAAGAATTCAATAAATTCAATAAATTTAGCCTAAGCACCTACCATGTGCTGAAGACTGGAAGAAAAGCAGAACTAAGGATTTGATTCCCTCCCACAACCATTCAAAGATTCTAGGCTGAACAAGAAGGCTCCAAAAACAAATCCAATTGGTCCCTGCCATCAATTTGCACGAAACAACGTGTTAAGTCACAAACATTTATCATGTGTGTTTTGGGCATTATACTCCGAAAGACAGCACAAAAATACAAAGAAAGACCAAAAATGGCCCTTGCCTTTGGAGAATTCATAAATACCAAATGCAAAGGACTTTCAGAAGGTCAGGAACTCTACAAAATGGAGAAGAGGAGATTCCTCAAGGATCAGGGTAACCTGAGCTGTGTTCAGATGAGGAAGCTAGGGCTTTCAACATAGGCAGTCCTGGAAATGGAAGAGAAAACATTCCCTACTAAGCTTTACCCATTTGATTTGAAATGAAAATACATGAATTAAGACTGGAAAGGTGAGTGAAAATCAGATTGTATTTTGTCCTTTATCCTAAAGGCAAGGATAACCGTTAAAGATTTTGGAGGAGGGTGGTCATGGTCAGCTCTGCTCATTAGGAATATCGGTTTGGCAGTTATGATGGGGAGAAATTAGAAAATGGGGAAATGTCTAGAAAAGCCAGCAACTGGAAAGTTCTTACAATATTTGTTCAGGTGAGAAATGATATGAGCCTGAACTAGAATGGAGACTGTCTGATAAAGAAAAGATGAATTAGAAAGACACTGGAGCATTTCTCAAAAGTTGACAACTTATTAGATACTTGAGGACAACCCCAGTAGCAAGGTGACTAGAAGCATGGCGGCACCTTCAGCAATAATGGAGAAGGTCAAAGGGGCAATGAGTTTACATAAACAGGATGTATCCATTTGGAGACATTTTCAGTAGACACCTGTGAGAAACATCTAAGAAGCAGTTAGCATAGACTACCAACTCCAGGAGATGGCATCCTTTTAAAGAAGGAATTGTTTCATCCTTTGTCTTTGTGACCCCCAGCCCAATTCCTAGCACATGTGGGTGGTCAATAATTGCTTATCAGATGGTAGATAAGTGCCTAAGAGAGGCCCAGAGAGCTGGGCAGGGCTTGAGGAAGGAAAGTTACAATGAGGAATGGGAGTTAAGCTTGAAACTCCCCAGAGCAGAAAGGAGGAGGGCTACCTTTCCATGTGTTTTCTTTGTTCTGGGTCTTCCATCTGTATCTTGAGGTTGTGGCTGACATAGTCTGAAGCACTTTCAGAGCAGCTTGGCCCTTGGCAGGCTGCAGCTCATGTTTCAGGAGCATCTTTCAAGGGCTCCTCATTGGACAAGAGGCCTCTTTTATTCAGCCTCTTGGCATCTTGACCTTTCTGTGAAACCCGTTGTATTATCTTTCAGTCTCTTACACCATTTGTTAATTTGTCTGTCAAATTACCATAGTAGACTATTTACAGCTGCTCTGTGTAAAGATTTACTGATTAAAATTCCCTATAAATGTGCCATTCTGTCATTTTAAAAGGAATCACTTCATTAATTAAAGGCTTTTTAAATCCAAATTCCAAATGAATTACGATGTATTACACCACACTAATCGTAGGGTACATAGAAAAGGAAATACCATTTTTAAGAGGTTTTGAAAATATTGCCTGCAAAGACATTCCTCAAATCAAGTTTCATCATAATAAATTCTATACATTTTTACTGTTAGATTCCAGTACTTAAGATTCCAGCCATTAAGAAATTTTTTAAACTCCATTCAGAAAGTACATTTCCCCAAGAAAAATCCAACAGAAGTCAAACATGAATAACTTAACCTTGCTCCCACTCCCCTATACAAACATATCATAAAGTCTTAGAAAGGCCAGATTCTCATCCTATAGAGCTTCAAGAGAATTCCCATAAGGGAAATTGATGAAAGAATTCAGAAACCTCCCTGGCGGAAATTCTCATCAAACTACATAGGATGAGAATCTGGCTCATAAACACAAAATGCAAAATTCTTAAAAACATGAAAAATTAAAAAGGAATGAAGTTTTGACCTTTGCCCTCAAAAAAGTTCCAGAAGTCCTGAGAATAAAATTCATGGGACTCAAATAGCCAATTCTCTTATATTTCCAGTCACTTAGTCTGAGGCAGTTGGTGTCCTCCATTTGTCAGTGACTATAAGGAAAGAGTTGTCAGACATCTTTAAAGTTACTATAATTACTGTAGAGTTGTTAACTCAGGAATGACTCCTTTCATTACAAAATCATAGGATTTCAAACTAGAAGATACATTAAAAATTCTCTGAAGTAATATTACCACACCACCACCCCATTGTATAGACAAAGGAACCATTGTATAGAGAGTCACAAAGGTGATGATACTCATGCAACAATTTGTACCAGTTTCTTTGATTCCAGATCCAAGACTCTTGCAACCATCCCATGATGTTTTTGATCTTTGCTGCTTCTCCTATATATGCCTTTGACGGTTCAATTTTTATAGAAATCACTTCAGATTTAGGGTTTTTGAGCATCAAAATGATTTCCAATGATTTCCCATAAGGACTCTCTTCCCTTCTTCCCTTATTTTTTTTTTAAAAAAAGGAGACTGACATTTTTTGGACCAAGTCCACACCTGCAATTACACAATCAGGAAATTCTAGTGTAGAAGCTTCCTCTTCTGATGCAGGTGATTGCTCCTATCACTTAACAAGTTTGCCCAGGATATGAAGGGGTCAAATGATTTTCCCAGTTACTATTTACTTACCAGGTCAACTAAACAATTCACAAGAATTTACTAAGTGTTTCCTGTGAGATACATATCAAAGTTCTCAAGAAGCAAACATTTGAATGCCTTCCTGACTCTCCATATTGATTCTCTATTCTCTGTCATTATTACAGAGCATCCCAAATTCCACTTTCTTCAAATGCCCTTTTCCATATAAGTATTTGTCTAATTGCCCATAAGTCCTCTTTTCCTAACAAAATTTGCTTTTCTAATTCACTGCGTCATCTGCATCTTCTGTAAAACCAGACTTCATAGCATGTAAGGTGGTTTCCTTAGAGTCAAAAAGTCACCTGATTTATTAAACTTTTATTAATCACCTCCTATGTAGGATCTAGACATACAAAGAAAGGCAAAATAGGTCTTGTCCTCAAGTAGCTTACATTCCAATAAAGAAGACAACATGCACACACATCAATGTGTTTTTCTTCTAGGTCATAGAGAATGTAAACATTGAAAGATGGCAATGAGAAAGAAGCTCTGGCTGCTTTGTAGGCTTTTATTAATAGTAGAACTCTACAGAGGTCAAGTAGGGGTAAAGTTGGGCCTCTGGGTGGCACAATAGATAAAAGTTTTGGACCTGGAGTCAGGAAGACCTGAGTTCAAAACCAGATTCCTATAATTTCCAGATGTATGATCCTAGATAAGTCACTTCACCCTGTTTGCCTGTTTCCTCATCTATAAAATAAGCTGAAATAAAAAAATGTCCAACAGAACCCCAAAAAAAGATCATGAAGAGTCTGACATGACTGAAAATATCTAAGTAGCAAAGGGTAAAAGTCAAGTCATTAAAGAAAGGGAGAGAGGTTAGGTACTCACTTTTATCAGACCACTGAGGACCTTTCCATCTCCCACACTTGTTGATTTTGTGAGATGATGTGAGCAAAGGAATGGGAATAAACCTGGCCTATGATTTCACTGGTATATGGAATTCCCAGATGAGGAAACTCTCCCACTGTAGCTTGGCATCTTACAAGTTCTGCAACTCGTGTTCTTAGCGGAATGTCTTAAAGTCAATCATCTTCTGAGAGATTCGATGACTTGCCAAGGATCATGCAGCCAGGCCCTCCCTGCTCCAAGGCCAGCTCTTTATCCATGATGTCCAATGATTCCAAGTGATATAGAAATGTTAGCTAATGTTAGAATGGTCCTAGAATGAATCCCCTTCTCCCCTACTCATGTAGGCTTATGTTCATCAATGTGGATTTGGAATGACCCTTTTAGGCATCTAAGGGTGAGAACATGGAGGCTCAGGAGATACTGGGAGGTGAATGAATGAATGATGGGAGCCTGATCCTCCTGCTGATCCCAGGGAGGACATCTTTTCCTAAATCTCAGTTTAGCTGGGCTTAGCTGATGGCAGAAACTGGCCTCACAGGTGGTCAGACTAGGCCTTCAGCATCATGTGGATTGTGAATCCTAAAGAGCCGCTTCCAGGTCACTGGGAGCCAAGAGATGCTTTCAGGCAGGAAATTGAACCTGCAATGTCAGATGTCTTCTGAAACAAGGGAGGGAAGAAACGTCTTCCATCTCAAGATGGAAATGATTTTCTCCATCTTCCAATAGAGAAGAAGGCACAGATCCGTGATCCTTGGGATGGCTTCCTTTGCAGCAAAGGGTCTGTTTTTTTCTTATAAGGAAAAAAATGGAATCACTCAAACCTCACCAAGCTCTTAACTCTCTCTGACTGTTTAACACTTGATAAAGCAGGGCTTTTTATAAGGAACAGCTTCACCCTAGGCATAGGAGACAAGGAAAATAGAAGATCCCTTCTAGCCTCTGGAGCTTCCCTGAACCAAACAGCAGGGAGAGGAAAAACCCAGAAAACAACAGTCCAGGTAAACTTGTCACATGCAGGGTCCTTGAAAAATGCTTGTTGATTGATTTATTAATTCTGTAGCAGGGCATTGTGCCCAGGGGGAAGGTATAAAACAAAATAAGGAGTAGAGACTGTCCTCAAAGAGCTTTATGTCCTGCAGGATATCTGAAGAGGTGGTAGCAAATACTCAAACCAGAACTTTGAAAGTCAAAGTGTATAAGGATTCCATGTGAACAGCAGTTGAACATGGGTCAGTCCATCCTGAGAGATAGGTAAATGACTTTCCAAAGGGACAGACAATGACCTCTGTTGCCCCCAATCAACTGAAAGAGAGTCTATGTGAACTCATCCAACCTTTCTGGAAAGCAATCTGGAATTATGCCCAGAGGACAATAAAAATGTGCATCCCCTTTGATCCAGCAATACCACTACTGGGGCTATACTCTGAAGAGATCATGCAAAAGGGTAGAAACATCACTTGTACAGCCCTGTTTGTGGTGGAAAAGAATTGGAAATCGAGTGAATGTCCATCAGTTGGGGAATGGCTGAACAAATTGTGGTATATGAACATTATGGAATACTACTGTTCTATTAGAAACAAAGAAGGATGAGATTTCAGAGAAGCCTGGAAGGATTTGCATGGACTGATGTTGAGCAAGATGAGCAGAACCAGAAGGACATTGTACACCCTAACAGCAACATGGGGGTGATGATCAACCTTAATGGACTTGCTCATTCCATTGCAATAATCAAGGCAATTTTAGGGTATCTGCAATGAAGAATGACATCTGTATCCAGAGAAAGAACTGTGGAGTTAAAACAAAGACTAAAGTCTATTACCTTCAATTGTTTTTAAAAAGTGTCTCATGTACTACATAATTTTGCTATCTCTAATATTTTATTTTCTCCTCAAGAATATGATTTCTCTCTCAACACATTCAATTTCGATCAATGTAAAGATTATTAGACTGCCTTTTGTGAGAGGATGGAGGGAAATTGTAAAATTAAAAACCTTACCAAAAAAAACTACTATTGTATATAGTTGGAAAACAAATATTAATTAAAAAAAGAAGATAGGGAGTCAAGTTCAAAGTTCCGAATCAGGAGTGACAGAGATGGATGACACCAGGTGTACATTGAAGTAACAAAGAAGCCAGCAGGAGCCCTGGGGAGAGTTTTCTTTTCTTTGTCAAGAGCAGGGACACCTTAATATGAGTTTGCCCCTGAAAGAGGGACCCACACCTTGGACAGCACACATCTGGTGAGATCTAGCTCTCTGGAGGGTACTAAGAGCAGAGCAGTAGAACCTTATAATGAATGGCAAGTTGACATTGCCTAGTGGTAAAATTATTGCCAATTATATCATATGGAGAGGAGCTCATAACTGAAAGATGGAAAGTCTAAGAGGAAGGACTGTACTCACAATTGGTCCATCAAGAGACAGGTTAGGATGTACCTGTTTGTCGAATTCTAGTGCCACATAACACAGACTGTGCTTGTCCTGCATTGTTGATTTACTTTGCTGATATGGGAAGAATTGAAACCTTTTAAGGCAAAGAGACTCTCACAATATCAGACCATCTCCAGACCATCTTGTTTCCTATAAATCAGACCTTGGGAAGGAACAATTCTGATAAAGACAAGCAAGAAGGAGACCTTGCACAGCATACCCTTCACTATAATAAATGTAATTGTACAACTCACACCTCTAATCATTTGGTTGGTTGATGTGGTCCTCTTCATACCAAAGGACTAGTAGTAGTATTTGAAGAGGGCAAGAACACTGACAACTAGGTAGCTCAGAAAGGTTTCTTATGGGAAAGTGAGGTAAATAGGAAAAGAGAGCACACTCCAGGAAGAAAAAAGTCATGCAAATGCTCAGAGGTGGTAGACCTAGAATGTCATTTGCCATGTTCATGGGCTGCTTTAGCTGGAAGCTAAAGAGTGTGGGGGAGAAGCAGTTATGTGCAAAAAGCCTTGATCTTGTCAGTGACTGGGAGTTATGTGCTAACTTGCATTTTTTAATGCTCTGTTCATGTTAGGTCCAATAAGAAGAGTACACAGAAATCAGAAAACAAATATGTCATTCAAAGTTGAATGAATTATAATGAAGGAAAAGACCGTTAGACTAGCATTATAACTAAAATTTTCCTTCTTTAGTCCTTTGAAAAACAAGCATGAGCTTCTTGCTTTTTAAATATTTTCCTGCCTTCCCCAAAATCGGTGCTGTAAATGAAGGATATATTGTCTTTACGATATCATGGTTCAGCTGAGGTTAATTTTGCTAAAAGTTACAGTTGAAAGCCTGGAAACTGCTCACTCCTTTATGATGATTATATAAGGCTTTGACATTGATAGGCAGTGGAAAATTTTGTCTTGGGTACAGAAGGAAACAGGAGGAAATAGGAAGAGGACCCAAAGAGAAGGAATCAGTAGGGACCAGGAAGGAAAAAAATACAAAGAAGGTGAGAATGTTGGAATCAGGAACCTCATACTATCTTTAAGCTGCTGAATAAAATTAGACAAGTTTCTTCCCTTCTGGGTCTTGACTGGTGCTGGAAGAGGTCACCTCTAAATTCTCAGATTCTCAGACTGCCTTTGCCCACATCATAGTTTACACCAGAGTTAGAGTGAGGGTTACCTATGGCATGGATCCTAGTCCATCAATAGACACCCACAATTCTAAAGTCACTTCCAAGTTCAGTTTCTTGTTCCTTGCCTTGGGGGCAGGGGAAGCTGTCATAAATTCTATGACTACTTAGAAGATCTGGACTCCACCAACAACCCTCTGAGAAAGTCAAATTTCTTCAATAATGGAAATAGTCATAAAATCTTTCCAAGAACCAAACTAAAGTATGACCCAAAGGAGATAAAGATGAACACATCCTATAAAATGGCAGCAAAGATTCTTAGGTTTTGTTATTCATATAAATTACATAATGTTGAACTCCACACATCTTACTGAATGGGATATCAAAGATCTGATGCATCAACCCTCCTACCTTTTCCTTAGTTTAGCTTACTTTTAAAATTTTATTTTGACTAATTACTACCAAGGAAGACAAGCACAGGCTTTGACCTTTGTCAAAGCAAAAGTCCAATCTCCATATAAGGCACAAGTTGGAATCTTTTGACATGTGTCCTCATCAGTGTAATTTGATAGGTCTGCATGCTAACTATAGGTATACTGAGACAATACAGAGATGGGCTCAATGGGGTCACAACCTTGGAAACTTAAGTTGTTATGAGTTGGAAGGGATTTCAGAAAACAACATTTCTAACCTCATCATTTTACATGTGAGGAAAATGAAGTCCAAAAAAATGGAAGATCTGAAAATCACACATTCAGCATAGGTGGGAGATGGAATTTAACCTGAATTAACTAATTCAGTAAGTCTTATTAAGTGACATACAAGATCAATGACACAATGTTCCATGACATAATGACAAAACAACAGTAAAAAAAAAAGTCCTGCTCTTAAGCCACTTGCTTTCATCTGGGAAGATGCACCAGTCCATGGATAAGTAAATATAAAATAATATGAGGAAGAAGGGCTTACTAGCTACTAAGATAATAATAATGTTTGTCCTTCATTCTCAAAGAAGATCATGACATCAATGAGATGATGCCATGACAAGCACATGAATTGGATTTGAGTGAGGGGGGCTGTACTAAGTCACCAGCCCCACTTTCTCCTCCAGAGATGGATCAGGATGACTGGAGATGGCAGATGATTCCTATAGGAGGTGACATCAGAGCTGAGCTAAGAAGTCTAGCAACTGTGAAAGATGGAGGTGAGGGAGGCATTCAGGGAGCAGCATATGACCAGTTTGGTTGGAACATAACAGCTCATAAAAGGGAGTTGTGTGAAAGCAGTCTAGAAAAGGGAGCTAAGAGCAAATTATGAAGGGTTTTAAATTTAAAATGAGGCAAGAGGGAGTCACTAATGATTCTTGAGCAGGGGAGTGACATGCTCAGGCTTATGTATGACATAAATCTGATTAATTTTAGAAAGTAGATTCTATGCAATGACTTAGAGCATTTAGCAGGACATCTCTTTCCAATGTCTGAGGTGATCCAAACTGACATTTATAGGCAACTGAAAAGTTTAAAAAATGTTTTCCTCATTGACGTCCTTGAAGAAGTGTTATTGACCCTACTTTGTGGATGAGGAAACTGAGAGCCAAAGGTTAAGTATTTTTCCCAAAGTCCCCCAGCTCCTAAAGGTCATTCCCAGGGTTTGAATCCAAATCTTGACTGCCAGTAGAGCACATGGTCTATCCGTCACTGATCTCTCACTCTCACTTATGTGAAATAAATCCTCCAAATACTACAAACCTTTAAAAATATTTTTTCTTCAGGTCAACAAATATTTATTAAATAGCCCTGGCTGGAGTGGATTCAAAGGTAAGTGAGATTAGATCATACCCTGAAGCAGTTTATAGGCTAATACTTAATAGAGAAATATTATTTTCTTTAAAACATTAACATACGATAAGTCCAAAATACACTTAAAATGTCGGAGAACATGACATCAGTTATGTTGGGGATTTTTGGACCTCTGGCAGACTGATAGCTCCTGATGCTTAAGGGGCCTACCTCCTTACTCACTGGCAGGGCCAGCCCCAGCCCCAGCCCCAGCTAGAAGTTAGCTGCCATCTCCAACCTCTTTCCAAATTAAAAACATTCAGAAATAATCCTTAAACAAAAGGCCACTCTACTCCAAAACCACGTAAAGCCCTTTGAAAAACACTAGCAATGAAGCTATTCCAAAGGTTGAGAGGATAGGGGTCTGCAAATCTAGACCTCCATCTCAGTGGGAAAAGGAGGAAAGCTATATCATGAATTCACTATTTGACTCAGAAGCCCTCATGACTCATAAAAGCTATTGGACTCTGTTTAAATCATTAAAAGCCGAAATTAATGATTCATAGATGTGATGGCCTTGCAGAAGAAGCAAAGGCACCGTGATTCATCTAATATCTATGCGGGCGCTTCTCTCTCCCCACCAGCTGTGTAGACGTGCATTTCTGATGTCCTTGAGTAGCACTGCTGCATGAACTCTCTTGGCTGGTTGGGGATCTCAAATGAGAAATGAGGTTAATTAAGTTAAGTTTCAAATTGATGTTGCATTAAGAATGATCATGCTAAACACCCCCCAAATGGTATTTGAATCCTGCCTAGCTAACGGCGTGGGAACCCTTCACAGCAGGACACAATCTGCAAATGAAAATCTCTTTGCATCTTAGCTTGCTCCTCTTTAAAAGAAGGGATTTGGGCTGGCCATGTGAAGTCCCCCCACCCCAAAACCATGGAATCCTTTCTTATTTTGTTTTAAGTCTTGCTTTGATTGACTTTTCTCTATCAAATTTAAACTGCATCAGTATTGATGGGCCTTCTTTTATAATAAGTGATGCTTCTTGAACAATCAGATAGAATTATTTTTTTATATTGAATCCTATTTTCCAATTAACTTACATTTAGAATTCTGAAATGTGTCCCCAAAGATAAGACTTTGACTCCCTTTCCAACACCCTTTTTAAAGAGCACCCTTCATATTTCTCTCCCAGTGACTGGAATACCTTCCCTTTCACTCTTGACCTGTTGAATTTCTATGCATCCCTTAGAACCCAGATCCATTATCTTCTCCTTCTGGAAGTCTTCCCTTATTCCACCTACTCAGTTCCTTTTTAGCCCCTTTGTTCTGTGCCTCGCTTGTGTAATATGGCATCCGAGACCTGTCTGTGGTTGTGTGGTCTCCTTCAGGAGGGCTTAGGCAGTGTTTCCTCTAAACTTAAGGTAGCCCTAGCTTTCTGGTCTCCTCATTAGAACAGCATTACTGAGCAAATCTAGACCCTGACTCATTTAATCTTGACTTTGAAGGCTTCAGGGGAAATAAAACCAACTTAGAATGAAATGGGGAAAAAAGCATATTCTCCATTTTGCACCATACAAGGGAAAGTGCTGCTCAAATGGTCAATTGGCATCTAATTGTTAGACCCAAGTTTCCCTGCCTTCTTCCTCCAGGATGCTGGAGAGATGAAGGGGAAAGGAAGCAGCCCTTGAAACTGGAAAGATTTCTCAATTAGAAGAGGAAGATACAGGAGAGATAGGGTTCTCCCTGCCCATCCTGAGCCAAAGTGGTCAGTGCTCATTTTTATCATTTACCTTTGGAAGAGTTCCATCCTTTCCTCCCCAAACCCACCATTTTCAGTTATGTTCTGTGTCTGATTGTAAGCAAAATTCAGTGACTGCCAGAGCCTTGTGGAATGTGATTATTCATGACAGAGGGTAGAGAAGAGATTTTGATCCCTTTCTAGAGAAGAGAGACACCATTGCCACACCTAGCCTGAGGCACTGGGGGAAGGGAGAAGGGACAGTGATTCCATTCCAATTTTTTACAATGCAATAAAGATGTACTATGATCCTGCTCTCAAACAAGTTCAAGCTTCCATAAACAGGAATACCTATAAATAGAGAACTTTAATATAATTTTATATGCAAACCCCTAGACCTAACTGAGATAAGCCCTTGAGGCAAAGGAGAGCAAAACAGGGCAAGTTCTCATGGCTGGAAATGTAGGAAAGGAGAAGGCTCACCCCAACAACCATCCACCATCCACCCTCTGCAGTTAAGAATCTCTTCCAGCCTCTCAACAGTCCTTGTATCATCATTATTTTCATATGTGTCTTTGCCCTCTGTAGGACCATAATCTCCTGAGGACAGGCAAGGTCACCACTATGGCCCTGACCAACTGCCTTGTATATAGTCTTGGAGGAATCCTTGGGAGTGTCTTGGCTGCTCTGCTTCGTTCTCTTCCTGAAGTCTTCCTCTGGATGATTCTTTTGACTTTCTGGCCACTATCTAGTCAGTGACATTGAAATGGAAATAAGGATCATTATTGTCTTTAGGTGAAAAGAGGGGTGAAGAAGGAAGAGGTTGTTTCTTTGAGATTTGGGCTTCTTTCTTTTCTTTCTATAAACATCATTGTTGATCAAGAAAGAAAAGATCTAAGAACTAGCCAAGTTTCGGGCCAGGACACTAGAAAGGAGCGTATTTCTTCCAAGTGCCCTACCTCCAACCAGGGTGCACCCGACCTCAGAGATTTCATTATTTGGCCTATTGGGATTAGGATAGGAGTCGCTATCTATACAGAGTGCTGCATTTGGTGGCAATAGTTCAGGACAAGAGGAAATTGAGAGACTTAGCCGGATTTGTCTCCACCATCCTCACCAAAACAATCACTGGAGCCACATCAATGAGGTTTGTGACTAAGTGACTAGAGACACATCATTAGCCTACTCTTTAAATTCAAGAGAAGATGCCTAGGTCATCTGCAAGCAACAGCTTCTCTGTCTTCTTCTGACAGTCCTCCATTCATTTCTCCAACTTCTGTATTGCCCCATCTGCACAAACATGTCTGATTTTAAGGAAGATTTTTTCCTAAATGTAACCTTAATCCTTCATTAAGACCTTGCTACCCTGACCTGATGATTAAAATCATTTATATATAAAACTGTTGCTGATCTGCCCGGGCAGGAAAAGTTCCCTAGCCAATGAAATCAGAAGCCTAAGTTTAAAAGAAAATCAGCATTGCACATCAGTGTAACGGAAAACTTCTGAATAAGCTCATCCCTATTTTTATGATTGTCCCTCAAAGAAACTACAGAGAAGATGCTACTACATGGGCTCTCTGGACAATCTGCCATCCAGGTTAAGGTGGAGGGTTAGCTATTCCTCTAGTTCAGAGATTTTAGATTTCATCCACTGGGACCCTACCCCATCCCTCTCTACCCCTCCCCATACACACAGTTCTGAAGATCCCTGTGCTTCTACATCTATTAGTTGTCATTGACCCAAATGGCCCATTCTCCACTACTGATGTTGTCTGATCTGCTCTAGGACTTGTCCTTGGAATGTAAGCTCAGGATTTGTCCCTGAGCCTTGACTCAAAATCCCTCCAGGTTGGCAGCGTCTACTCCCTAAGGGCAGGAACTTTTATGGTCCAGAGCCATCTCTTTGTACTTTAGGGAGATCCTTGTAAGAAAGGTTCATACTTTTTCTAAAAGTTTGCTTTTAGAAAAGACTGTTCATCTTTTTAGTAAGGCCTTTAATATAGCCTTTGTGCGGGGGGGGGGGGGGGAGAACCCAAGTTTTAACCCATTAAACTGTGATCTTTTTTCATTCTAAAATATACTCCCTGCCTTTGTGAGGTCTTGTTATTTTTCTGCTCATGACGAATCTCTGAGTTGGGAGAGACTTCATCAGTTATTAAATGGTGCCCAAGTATAAATGCAGAGAATGAGCAGGAGTGAACCTAGCCAAGCATCATTCTGGAAGGCGGATGGCTTGAGTGTCCCATTACTTGCTCAAAGCACACTGAGGCCCTTTGAGAAGAACTGACATTTTCTCTCTCCTAGCCCCCAGGTAAAGGTTCCCTCTTCTTTTTTTCTCTTTTTAGCCCCCTGGGTTCAGTCTTGGTTCAGAGTCTGAAGGGACTAAAGTCTTCAAGGATTTAGGTTTCACACTATATATCTCCCACTTACAAAGTAACCCCACCAGCACCAACACCATTAGATGGCTATATTTAATGTTTTAAAAAAAAAGTCAACCACTCGATGACCCTTTCTCCTAAAGACTATTTCATTTCGCAGCTGAGCCATGTGAGTTTCCAAGTAAAAAATACGACTTCAATTTCTGGCAGTGAAAAGTGTGCGCCTCTATGAATATCGGCAGGAGAGGCTGTGCTGGGCAGGTGCCCGGCCCCTTGTCATAACTGACCATGCTCTGTGAAATGTGTTTATGCTGTGATTTTTAATGTCCATTCATCCTTTCCTAATGGTGGAACATAAATACACCATGTCCACCCCTTTTCATATTTCAGTTAAAAAGAGAGAAGACTGGAAATTATTTTGACCTTTAAGCAGTAATTCTGAGCTGCTGGTGACTGATGAGGAAAGGATGCCCAGTCATCCATGCCATCTTAAACTAGAGGTGGTAATCACACCAGACTAAGAGGGAGGCACTTGTTGTGTGGGGAGGGTCCCTTTAGGGTGCAAATATATCATTAAAAAACATTGCTGTGTATGTTTGCAGTGATTCCCCTGGCCATGTCTGTCATTTGAGATCTTCCCTGTCCTTTCCTGCCCACCTTAACTGCCATCTCTTCCAGGAAACCCTAACTGAAAGGCAGGCTATTGCTGTGGAAAACATTCTGAAGTCAAGGGACTTGGGTTCAAATCTCACCTCTGATTCTTACACTAGGATTTATTGTGAAGGGGATGGGGATAACATGGCCATTCCAATACTTTAGAAAGCTTACATTGGCAGTGAGGGTGGACAGCAGTTTCTTTTCTTTTTTTTGGGGGGGGGGTTGTAAGGCAATAGGGTTAAGTGGCTTGCCCAAGGTCACACAGCTAGGTAATTATTAAGTGTCTAAGGTTGGATTTGAACTCAGCTTCAAACTCCTGACTCCAGGGCTGGTGCTCTATCCACTGTGCCACCTAGCCTCCCCAGGGCAGCAGTTTCTTGAGACTTGGGGCAGAGAGCCCCACCACCCCCATGCTAACTGCTCTTATGGTCTAGCTGTGAGGACATGAGAGCCTATCCCAGGGAGGGGAAATAGATGTATACAAGAGATCTGATAGAGCTAGAAATGACCAGATTTGGTAACAGATTGAAAATGTGAGGTAACTGAGAGAAAAGAAAGACTGTCAACCTGGAGGGCTGGGATGTTGTTGTTCATTCGTTTCAGTCATGTTCAGCCTCTCCTGGCCCATTTGGGGTTTTCTTGGCAAAGATACTAGAGTGGTTTGCCAGTTCATTCTCCAACTTATTTGACAAATGAGGATACTGAGGCACACAGAGTGAAAAGTGATGACTTGCTCAGGATCACACAGCTAGAAAGTGGCTGAGGCTAGATTTGAACCCAGGTCTTCCTGACTCCAGGTCAGAGTTAGTTTAGAAAAATAGACTGATTAACAAAGCAGGACATGGTCTTTTAGGGCCAACTAACTGTATTAGCCTTTCCCTGAGTATCAGGGATTAGGCAGTGCCTCCCTGGCAGCTGTTACCTGCTCACAGGGGACAGTGTTTCTGCTCCTGCAGCCCTGAAATAATCAGGGCCCCAGGGCAGGTTGGATGGGCTTCGGGGTCCCTGGTGAATCAGCTGACAGGCTTGGCCTTTGGGTCCTGGTGATGTTGGCCGGGTACCACACTGGCTGCCTCTCCTGCCAGCACCAGGTTTTGTGAAGCCCGGTTAACATGGTAACCGCTCTAAAAATACCTCCGCTACAGTTTAACCACAGCGTTTCCTTCTCAACGTAAACGCGCCCGCTCCTGTTGGACTCGGTGTCTGAGGAGGTACAATTATCAGACCCCACAATTAAACTGAGGCCAAATGAGCTGGGGAAATAATCTCAAAAATTGCCCAGTAAGACATAAATCATAGGGAAAGACCTGAAAAAAGTCAGTGCCTCTTTTCTTTTACCATACAGTACCCCCAAGAGCAAGCAGCCTGGAGCTGAGATTGCCCACCAAATCCTTCCCCAGGTCCATATAGCAGGGAGAGGAATGTGCCCACCAGGGCCACTGGGAGGGAAACACTGCTTCTGGGTCCCCCCGCCAATGACTCAGTAAGTCATAGCATATTTAGAGACATATCATGTGGAAACATATCATGTTCCCAAAGAACGACCCTGTTGGAGTCAGGCAGGCAGTCATTCAACTGACCACCGGGCACTGTGCTGGTCCCTAATGATACAGAGAGAGAACCCAATGATAAATGAAGTGACCCCTTGGAAGAAGAGACCCAAAGGAAACAGAAGGCCTTGGAAGAGGAGAGGAGACCAGGAGAATCAGGGATGGCTAATGGAGGAGGGAGAGCATTCCAGATGTGGAAAGAAGGAAATAAGCACACATTTAGTACCTACTGCTTACCAGTCACTGTGCTTATAACTGGCCATACAGAAAGAGAAACCAATGATAAAATGGAGGAGGGTGTTCTAGGTGAGGAAGGCAGGGAATAAATAGTTGTTTAGCACCTATTATACACTAATCTCTGTGTTAAACACTTTACCATTATTATCTCTTCACAAATTTGCATGGCATCCTTGCACAGGGGCCTTGCTAATCTCCTCTGTATCTTTCCAATATTAGCGAATGTGCTACTGAAGTGAGCACTTTACCATGATTGTCTCATTTGATCTCATATTAACCCTGGGAGGTAAGTACAATGATTATCCTCATTTGTAGTTGAAGAAGATGAGGCAACCACAGGAGGAATGCCGTGCCTAAGATCACAAGCTAAGAATTTTCCAAAGCTGGATTTGAACTCGTGTTTCTGAGTCTAGCCCTGGAACCCCCAAGCTGCCTTTTATAGAATCATTTATTGGGACCTCGAAAGCTTAGAACCTCTCACTTTGGAGCCCTGAGAAGGGAAGGGACTTGTCCCAAGTTGCCCAGGAGATGAGGGGTAGATCTGGGGGGGGGTGATCCCCCAGGGCTCTGACTCTGAGTCCAGCACTGGGTCCAACCTCAGATCTCCTCAAAAGCTTTCATTTACAAATAAGGAAACTGAGATTCACAAGGATGTTGTGATTTGCTGGTGTCAGCAGTCTCTGACTCATCTCCAAGGACGCCTCAGCAGAGGTCAATCAATATAACCACCTCTCTCACATTGACCCCATCTCTCTTCAGATCCTCATGGGGACAGCCAAGGACCCCAAACCTAAAACCAATGACTGACACCATTCTTGTGTATTGTCTCCCCCACTAGAAGGGGAGTCCCTGGAGAGCCCCTCAGTGCCAAACACATGGTAGGTTGTCATCATTCATTCTAACCCATCACACACAATTGCCACATGTCAGATATAAAAATCCAGGGGCACAAGCTTCCCCCATCAACCTCTTCTAACCAACAGAGGATGATGTCATCAAAACCACACAGGATTAGGAGTGAGAGCTGGGTTCAAATTCTGGCTCCTTGATGCAAGACTTCATATTGTCAGAGCTGGGACAAGCTTTGGAGATGCTAGTATCCTTCTCTTGGTTTTGTGGGTGATGAGACAAGTCATTTCTCAGTGCCCCCGTTTCTTCATCTGTCTAAAACAAAAAGAAGGAAATGATACCTGTCCTGTCTCCCCAGCCATGGTTTGGATCAATGATGGAAAACACATGAAAGCTCTTTGCAAACTCGCAGGTATTGTTCACACAAATGGTGAGCTCTCAGTTTGACTGTGACTGAACTCTCAGCCCCTTTCTGAGTCAGCAGAGCAGACTCCCACAGAGGGAGAGATCAGCAGCTTCTCTTCCCTGCCGAGACCAAGACGTTTCCGACGCCCTCTCTCTAGTCTCTCTTATGCCTTTCCCCTGGTTGTGGGGTTTCTTCCATGAGGGAGTTGAATGGGTTCACCCCACAGCCACACAACACCATCATCCACCCCCCATGCCAGACTTGGGCAACCACACTTGATAATCCTTCCTTCCCCTTGGAATGACCTAGACTGGATGAGGCCTGAGAGTCAGTGCTGTATTGGTTTGATCTCTTGCCTGTGAATGCCCATAAGAATCCAGGGCCTTGGAGAGACTCCCTGAGATTCAGCAAAATTCAGCAAAATGAGAGAACTTTTGTTTGGATGGTTGTTATTGGGTTGTTGGTTTTTCTAAGATGTAAACCCCTTCTTCAGCAATGACTGAGTCTCTATATTGTCTTAAGGTTGGCAAAGCACTGAAGAGTGGGAAGCATGGCCCAATGGATGGGGTCACACTGCCAGGGTATGTCTGAGGAAGGATTGAAATTCAAGACTTCATGTCTAAGACCCTGAGCTGTACATCTTCCCTGTCCCACAGAGGGGCTAATGATTCTTCTATGGGCTCATCCAGGATGTGTTTGAGGCTGGACTTGAGTATGAGGCACACTACCCTGTGCTTCATCTCCATTCTGGCATTTTGTCCCCATTTTACAGATGAGTAAACTGAGACTGAAGGACAGAATGATTACCAGGTATTGTCTGACTCCATATCCAGCTTTTCTTTCTGCCAATAACAACTTTTTCTAGCATTTTGTCCTTGTGAGTTCCTCTTTCACCCCTGCAGGTCATATCCCCAGCACAAGAACAATGCCCTCCCTGTAGTCCAGGCTTCTGGCATGAAGTGCTACCTCTGAGCCAGGCTTTGTTCTAGACAAACATAAGCAAGTTCTGTCCTCAAGAAGCTTCTCTTCTGATAGGGAAGACCACACAAAAAGAGAAGCCCAAAGAGGCTGAAGAGGGGTTGAAGCTGTGGGAGATCTGTGGGAGAGCATTTCTTCCCAGAGAGAGCCAAGGGACACAGAAACATCCAGGACGAGCTCCTGGTGGTTGTATCTATGAACTGTGTCCATCCTTGGAATGATGGGTGTTGTTTGAATATCATATCACTGGCCTCCCATAGGTTGGGAATTGAAGTTCTCTGGTGCTGGTGGACTGGACTCCAAGCAGAACAGGTGCTGCTGTCCAATCCAAATGGAAGAATGGGAGATGTCCTCAGCCCACTGGAGCACATTTTCTAGACCAAATCATTTTTCCACACATGGCCTGACCTTCTTTGCTTTTTGTTAGCCATGGAATGCATCTAAAATAAGAATAGGTACTCTCCAACCTTGACCTTAACCCCAATTCTCTTAGCTCAGGGAAAGCAGGTTGATCTGGTTGGAGAAGAGACTCATCCCCTTGTGACTTTAGGACAGTGTCTGTATCTGACCATCCAGTGATGGGCCTGGCTTCCTTCTCCAAGAAGCCCGGCAGTCTCTCCCACTGTTCCTGACTCTCCATGATGTCCCCACTGGCCAGCCCCGCACCCCTTGCAGAGAGACCAGACCTTGGCTCTGGGCTTCTCTCCTTCCCACGTTTCTCAGAGAGGGGCTGTCAGAAGGATGAGTCACAGGATTCAAGGATTTGAAACTGGAAAGGAATCTGGAGGCATTTCATCCAACACCATCATTTACAAATGAAAAAATGGAGGACCAGGGAAGTTAAGTGAATTTTGTTTTGTAATAATAAGCTGTGCTGCACTCTTTCTTCATCTCTATGATACCAATGTACAACATCCCTTCCGAACCATCTAAGCTTCAGGAGATCCTAAGACATTGCCTCATGCTGCTGCCAGACAACTTTGGAGGACCTGTTCTTCCTGAGGCCAAATCTCCAGCTATGCAGCCAAGTAGGACTCCCACTTTTCACTGAATTTTCACACACAAACATACACACACACACACACACAGCCACACACACATATGCACTCATGCACTCATACATTCTCATTCTCTCTCTCTCTCTCTCCCTCCCTCCCTCCCTCCCTCCCTCCCTGCCTCAGACTACAGCAGCAATACCCAAACATCCTCCTAGTGTCCTCCCTTTGTAATTAGGATTGCACTTTGGATGCACATGGCTATTCCATGAATTTTCTCCTATTTAATCACTTAAGCAATTACTTCCACTTAACCCCTATTTGCTTTTTGTAACAAGCCAACATTTCTCTAGATAATAGCTAGGATTTTGTCCCTTTGCATATCTTATTACTAACTTGCTTGTTTCACCATCTAAGTGACACCAGAGTGGACAGAATACCAGACCTGGATTCAGAAGAACCTTCGTCACTTAGTAACTGGCCAATAATAGCATCTACCTCCCAAGATTGGTATAAAGATCAAATGAGATCATAGTTGTAAAGTATTTTGCAAACCAGTAAAGTCTTATAAAAATGCTGGCCCTTATATGTTTCTTTCCCTGCCATTAGCAATTGCTTTTCACTTCTGCCAGTGGATTCACATCTGGTATTCTTCACTCATCCTTTCTCCTTCATTTTTTGGGAGGTAATTCTGGTGAAGTGACTTGCCTAGGAACACACAAATAATATCTTCTCCAGTTTCAATGTGGTGCTTTCGATTGTAGGTAAATCATGTATGTTAGAAGTAAGTTAGAATCTGTAGGTGCTGAATGAGAAGTTGAGGATCATTTCTATAAGCAGAAATGTAAAAGCTTCATAGGAAGATTTTATTTTTCATTTTGTCTTCATATCCCCACATTTAAAATAAGATTTTATGCATAGCACCAAGTAACTGTTTATCAGACTGGATCAGTTTGGCTGGATTATAGCAAAGTACATGGACCCTATGACAACTATCCTACCTACTTAATCTCTTTTGTTTAGTTATAAATTCTTTGCTATGCATTCCATAGCTCAGATCAGTAGTTGCATGATCTCGGGACAAGGGAAGTCAGACTGGGTTTATGATCAAACAAGTACATTTGTCCAGGCCATGCTTTAGGAAGCTCCTCCCTGGATCCCTGGAAATCACCAGAAATCTGTTTATCATATCTGCTAGGTAGGCCTGTTGAGATCCTGTCAGCGTTTTTCTACCACAGTTTTATTGCTTTCTTATGAAAAGTAAATATCTTTGGGATGAATCTTGGTCTCTTCTGTACCCTGTAAAAAAACCATTGACTTAAGATGATTTTTTTTCTTCACAGTGTTATTTGAAAATAACAAGTTTTATTAAAATAGGATGAAATTCTATATTTTGTGATTTTAGGCATTATGCTTCAATAGCACTTCATTTTCAGACATAAACCACCAAAACATGGAAATTCTCTGTCATAATCAGCCCATTGCCATTTAGTTTAAAGGTACACATTGTCCTAGACTGAAAACTTCTCTCTTTCATGCAAGCTCTGAAGGCTTGAGTGCCAATGAATTAATGAAGGCCTCAATGTAAATGGCAGATCAACAAAGAGACACCCTGAGAGGGAAAAAATACCATCTGTGCTTGATTAATAGAGCAAGAAAAAGTCAGAGAGCACCTAAACTTGACTCAGATGTCTACTTATTTTTCCAAATTTCATGTGAGAGAGCAAGAGACTTGGGTTTTGAGTTTGACTAACCTTATTCATTTTTAATATCAATCTCATGTATTCCTGGATTCTGAAAAAATAAAATGTGTTCAAATATGATAGTACTGCAAAATATTATGTAGGAATACGGAGTGACCAGAACAAACTATTAGAAGTTATCTTATCTCATCCCTTGCCCCTCACTATCCTGCCTTTGTATAGATGAATCTTGGCGAGATCAAGTGGATTGAGACTGCCCGGCATGACGTGCCCTCATCAGAGAGGATGCTGGGCCCTATGAGCAAGGCAGAGTAGAAACAGCTTGAAGAAAATGTGAGATACATGAGTGTAGAAGAACACCCCCCTCCCACAGGGGTTCACATGGATTATTTGTGCCCAACCTGTGGTAGAGTATCTCAAGCTCATATTGATCTGATCAGCCACAGTTGAACACACTTGTAATTTGTCTCCAACACAATGATATCATTTTGTTCTTCTTCAAGAAGAGGTCCAGTGAATCACCCAACACAAAGAGCTGGGAATAACTAGGTCCTCTATTTCATAGCAAGCACTCTTTCCACTTTACCAAAAGACATTAGGCTCAATGTATAAAAGTCCTTCTGGGATATTGGAGTGATCATATCAATATTGGTCATCATTCATTCATTCCTGCCCATCCTGTGCAACTCTGACTCATGTCCTCTAGAAAATCCACCATAGGAGTTTTGTATTAGGGGCCATCTTCCAGATCTTATGATGGAGCATAATACCATAGGCCTTACATATCGTTCATGGATCCTACCATATGACTGGACTACGAGATTTCTAATATCATCCACGATACTGTTTCTCTTGTGTAATGTTTTGTTTCTAACATATGATGGCCATTTCCCTACTACCACACACCTTTCCACTGACCCTTGAATGTTCTTCAAATTCTATTCTTCCAAGTCTGTGATGTTCTGTGACTTGTATTTCATGCAAAATCTCTAAAAGTTTGGTTTTCAAAAGATGAACCAGAGTTCTGCCTTGCTACCCCATTGAGGCAACCTTACAGGCCAATGATACACAAGCTCTGGAGGAGCTTCTCAAGTGGAAGGAATTAAAGTCTACCCTATTGATTGTCTGCTGTCTTAAGACCAACCCAGCAAGGTACAGAGAATCCTTGACCCTGGCAACCTAGGAGACAACAGTTCAGATGAAAAGAAAATGTTCCTTTTCTGCTTTTTTAGTTTCTATCTACTTTATATAATCTTCCCACCTTTAACCAGAAGAGCCTAGTACAGCACTTTTATCGTGAGCACTGGAACAGGGGAATTTAATGAGTGGTTCTGTGGATGTTGCTTATCCAAAGAGAATACGATCTTTATATTCTCTGCCAAAACCACAGTGATCATCTTGGGAGGCCTTAGATGTGAATTTATGGGTTTATATTTATTTAATGTAGATGTGAATATTCCATTCTTTCACTTTTTTCTTTTCTTTGTGTTTTTTAAAGTTTTATTAGCACAGTATCAGGGGTTCCCAGTTCTCCCACTTGTAGCAGACTTTCTAAAGTTACCCCTATATCTAGGGCACCAAAATAAAACACCAGCCCCTAGAAGTACAAAGTTCTGGTTGCAGACTGGACAGTCCAAAGAAAAAAACAGATAGACATAGCAACAAACAGAGAGAAAGCAACAGAAAGAAAGAATGTCACGGTTGGGATGACATATCTGATATCATATCTTCATATTTTAAACAGAAGTTGCAACTTTTAAGCAAGTATCTAGTAAAAATAATAACAAATCAATGAACAGAAAAGTAAACTTTTTCTCAATGGCAGTGGTTTCCTTCTGATAGTGAAATACACTGTATTTTTTAGATTTTTAGCATGGATTTTCCAGCTAAAAACATTACCTCTTCCAATATGGATTGACCCCTTCTCTGCCATTTTAGCCTTCTCATGTTTCTTGCTGTACCAGGGCTGAAAGATTTGCCCAGGCTCTTCAACCAATAGTTGATGACAGAAATGGCATTTGACTTTGTATCTTCCTAGCTAGGAGGCCTCTTCTGGATCACTCCTCTGTGCTGTCTGTCATATACTATCTAATACATCTACTATCTGCTATATAATTTTTATGTATTTTTCCATCAGTTATAAAGATTAGCTGAAATATACACTAGTGCATTTTAAACCCCCCCCCCAATCCCAAGCTGCCCTTGGCCTTCTCTGCTTGGTGACAGGGCCCATTCTGTGTTCTCAGTAGGGTGACTGCTCTTGGAGGCCAGGAACAGGCTGGTATTTATCTCTGTAGCTCTGGCATCTGGCTGTACCTTACATATCGTGAGCAGTGATGAAATATTTGTTGAACTGAATACTCAGAATGTACTCAGAAAAATGACAGAATGTAGAGCCAGAGAATATCTTAGCAGAAAGTGAATCTAGCTCCCCATCATACACGTGAGCATCCGGAAGCCTTGAGAGGCTTCTAGGTGACTCACCAAACTCGTTAGTGGAAGAGATGCTCTCTGACCCTAGGACTTCTGACCCAAAGGGTCAGGGGATACTCCAGTGAGAATGTTCAGGCCAAGGGGAGCTGGTACTTTTTTTTTAGGGTTTTTTTTTGCAAGGCAAATGGGGTTAAGTGGCTTGCCCAAGGCCACACAGCTAGGTAAATATTAAGTGTCTGAGACCGGATTTGAACTCAGGTCCTCCTGACTCCAGGGCCAGTGCTTTATCCATTGCACCACCTAGTCACCCCTAGGAGCTGGTACTTTTGACCCCCAGTCTCTGGACTATCAGTGCTAAAGACACAGTAAAAGAGTCCTTGTGTCCAGGCCTACAAAGGGTTGCTAGTCCGTCCCATTGTCCTTTGTCCTGGTCAAACCTCATCCTAAGCACATCAAGAAATTCTGATTAATCATCTAATAGGTTCCAAATAATGATCTAAGCATTTGGGTATGCAAAGTTCCTGTTCTCATGGAACTTCCAATCCAGTTGCTGACAATTGGTCCACTTTGTACAAACAAGCTCTATCTTGACTAAATTGGGAATAGCCAATAGAGGGAAGCACACAAGGGGAATAAGAGAAGCTCTTGAAGAAGGTGAATTTTTTTTAGGTTTTTACAAGACAAATGGGGTTAAGTGGCTTGCCCAAGGCCACACAGCTAGGTAATTATTAAGTGTCTGAGACCGGGTTTGAACCTGGGTCCTCCTGACTCCAAGGCCGGTGCTTTATCCACTGTGCCACCTAGCTGCCCCTGAAAAAGGTGAATTTTTATCAAATATTTGAAGGCAGCAAGAGGCAGAGAGAAAGAAGAGAATTCTAGGCATGGGGGACAGCCAGATTAAGTGCAACAAGTTAGGAGATGAAGGTCTTGGTGAGGAACAGCCAAGAAGTTGATGTCATCTATTATAGAGTATGTGAAGAAAAAAGAGCTCAAAAATAGAGTACGTAAAGAAAAAAATGGTAGGAAGGACCAAGCTGTGAAGAGTTTTGGAAGCCAGACGATTCTCTTTTGATCCTGGAGGTAAAAGGGAGCCATTAGAGTTTATTGGGTGCATGATCAGAGCTATTCTTTAGGAAGATCAATTGGATATCTCAATGGAGAATGGTCTGGAGTGAGCAGAGACTCCTTGCCCCTATTTCTCTCCAAGCAGATGACAGCAGTAGTCCAAATGTGAGGTGATGAAAGCTCCTACCAGACCTTGAACTGTATCAGTTTGACACAGTCTTGATCTCCCCACCATGGCCTCCTTTGTCTTTCTTGATGTATCATTACCCATTAAAACCAAGGTCAGAATGATGGAATTGGACATCACACAAATAAAGAGTAAATGGCTAAGAGAATAACCATCCTCAAGCCCCATGAGCCAAAAGAGACCAAAGGCTGGGAAGACACTAATGAGCTAGAGAATGTGGAAAGAGGGTAGCCAGGAGAGTCAAGGATTTCCAGTACCTGCCATATGATGTTCAGTGGGCCTGGAGAAGAAATGAGGGTAGGATGAATAGAAGGAGCTGCCACACAGGAGGTCCAAGGGATGGAGAAGTCTAGGAGTCCAGTGCAGAGTCTCAATCTTTTTTCAACCTTTCATGGACCAGGACCTTGGCCCCTTTCTGATTCCCTTCCTAAGGCTGGTAGTTTGGCCATTGTTGTCACAAGGGAGGCAGGTTTAGGAGAGAGAAGATATGTCTTCTCATTGTATTCAAAAATGAAGGAGACTTTAGAATGGGGGGGGGGAATAAGATAACTAGGCCTGAGGACTAACCTAGGCTCTCCCTTTATTCAGTCCTGGAACTAAGAAGGTCTTTATATTTCTAAATGCAGTAAAACTTTGTTTCAAAATATAAAAAGCATTTTTAAGAGGCAGGTAAATGGTTTTCCTATCCCTGACCCTGCCATTATTGGAGCAGAAACCAGAAAAGGGAAGAGATCCTTGCCCAAAGGCATGTAAAAAATCAGTGGCAGGGCCTGGATGTCATCAGGTCATCAACCAGTCAGCAAACACTTATTAAGCACCAGTTCTGGTCCAGGATTGTGTTACAAAGACTGCCATGAATCGTCCTTATCTCCTGAGGCATCTGTAAGCTGACATGCTTATCCAGGCTTGAGGAAGAAGGCCCTGGCAGTCAGGAATTTAAGACAGCTTTTATTCAAACCCTTCTTTTGATAAAGGAGGAAACTGAAGTCACTCGAATCATAGATGCTAGAACTGGGATTTCTGACTCCAAGCTCAATGCTTTTTTTCTAGGAAACAATGTTTTCCTCATGTGATTGGTGGCCAAGAAAGGTACAGAGAGACTCCAGATAAGATCTCAAGAAGGGGAAGCCCCTTTTGCTTCATCAGAATCTCCATGAAGCCAATAGTCTCAGTGCTGGGTCAATTTGAATGGTCAGAGATGAGGTAGAAGCGTCTTTATGAATTAGGACACAGAAACAGGAAATTAGGTATCCTATGTATCACCATGGAGGTCTCCTAGAGGCTGTACATACCTGGGGCAAGAAAGGTAGTCTGGGGGCAGCTGGGGGGGTGTAGTGGTAGAGTTCTGGTCCTGGGGTCAGGAGGACCTGAGTTCGAATCAAATGCTTGCTTAAGTGCATGACCTTGGACAAGTCACTTAAGCCTATTGCCTTGCAAAAATAAAAAAAAGGTAGTCTAGGGGCTTTGCTGTGGGGCTTAGACATTGCAAATTGACAGGTGATGCATTTCTCATTGTCTAGAAGATCTCTGAAAAATAATGCAGCAAAGAAACTGGAGGCAACAGCATCTTAAAGTTCCTTTTCTATATTTGTCATGAGACAGAGTGGACAGAAACTCGGGGCACTGGTTTTGAGATCTGTTGTATTCATCTTTACTCAGAGGATATAAGGTATTTTAAGTTGGATCGATTGAAAGAAAAATAATTTTTTTCCTTTTTTTCCCACAGTAATTAGTGAGAGTCAGAAGCAACAGCTGGCATCCGTACGCTATTCCTGCCGTTTCGCTCTGGGTCTGTTTTATGAAGCTGGCACACAGATTGATGTCCCCTGGGCTGCCAAGTACATCCCCAACAATCCCTATATATGCTTCATCTCCATCGATAATAGGAAGCGAGACATAGGTCAGTGGTTCCATTATTTCTCTTAAATACTATGACAATGATGGCCGTAGGTTGTGGAAAATGTCCCTTAATTATGTGTTGCCATTCCGAACAGAGCCTCCACTTAACTCCAAGCCAAAGGGGATGAAATTTCATGTCACATTCATGACTGTCACAAAATGTGCCATGGAACTGGGGAAGTTGGTTTTGTTTTTGTTTTTTTTCTAAAAATCATTCACCACCTGGTTTACATTATTGAGTTCATGAAAACAGTGTCAGAACATTTGAAACATCAAAATATTTCTCTTCCAAGAAACTGCCCAAGTCCTCTTGCTTAAATGTGGCTCCATCTCCATTTCAATGTAACTCTCAGTTTTCACTTTCTTTCTCCCTCCCCCACAACCCCACCATCATGCTGATTTTTCCCCTGAACAAGCTTCTTGAAATAAGGAATGAGACTTCACTATGTGAAGAAAAATGTTCAGCCTAATTCAATTTGAGATGTTTATTTATTTAATTTTCAGGGTGGGGGTGGATAGGATTCTTACATATAAAGTGTTACTAAACCCTAAAACCGAGAGGTATGATGCTGAGTAAGGGCCCAGACTGGGAACCCTATGCCCCACCCTTTCCCCAGTAGGTGAGAATTGACTTGCTAGGAAAAGCTTGGCTGATTCATTATGCATCTCTAGGGGAAGGTCAGGTTCACAGGTTTGTGATCCCACAGATGCTATTTTCTTTGACTAAACTGTTATGCCCATCGATGAGTGAGAAATATCCCAAGGACACTTCATTTCCATGTGTGCTGTCCTGGCAGAACTAGGATGGTTCCATAGAGGCCAAAGAATTGAGTCAGCTTGGCCAGGACATTGTCAGATGATTACTGACCGGCAAGGGTGGTTTCTTTATCAGAGTGCATGATCATAGAAAAATGTTACTCATAACTTAAAACTCCCTTGGCCTGGACCAAGCATGTTCATGGGATGCTGGTGTGCTTAGCAGTATAGAAGATAAAGGATGCTTACTTTTACTCAAAAAGGCATCAAAGAAAAAAGCAAGCAGGGGAGAGGCAGGGAGCTCCTCCTGGCCCCTTGGCACCCTCTCTGACCCGAGGAAGTGACCCTAGGGAGCAGCCACTTCAAATGTTACTTGTAGCCATTAGTAATGACTCAAGCTAGGTTCTGGTTTGGGTTTTCCCTGGGAATGTCATTCTTGTACACACTTTGGGTGAATTCTGGATTCTACCCGCCTCTCAAATGTCCAGTCGGTGTCTGACCTCTGCCAGGCAGAGACAAGGCGGGGAACTGTCCACAGAAAGGGGTCAGGCTATCAGCCACTCTTGTGATGATCCAGGGAGAACTAAAAACAAACCAATGAGGATGGGTCATCGGGCATCAGGAAATGGCAAGTAAGGGCTTGAAAAGCCAACAGACCAACAGCCAAAAATGGAGCTGGGTCTAGTGGACATCGAGTGTTATCTCTGGAGTCCGAAAGCCTGGAGTTCAGATCCTCCCGTAGCTGTTTTTTAGCTCTGTGACCTTGGTCAAGGACTCCGGGATTCCAGGATTGACCCCAAAGTGGTGGCAGAGACAAAGATAACCTTTATCAGACTCCGTTTCTGTAAAAGGGCATTATAATAGCAGCTCTATTGCCAGGCTGTCATGAAGATCCAGTGAGACCATGGATATCCAGTGCTCAGCAAACCTTAACATGATGGAGAAAAGCAAGTTCTGAAGATACCGAGACCGATCAAGGATGGGGCGATGGCTCCCTGCTACCTCTGGGTCCAGGCCCAGGTCTCTGGGTTTTCAGGTTGTAATGAGGGATGGAGCACGATGCCGTGACTACAGAAGACTCCTAATTCTGAGGGTGGCAGAGGTGGAGAGGAAAGAACCCCCCCCCCCGCCATGAGGGGGATAGGTGGCTTCTTCATGAAACCTCAGGCTCACAGGGACCAGGTTCAATCTTGGGAAGTTTGTCATAATTATACCATGGTCTCCTCCTGGAAAAGCCAGAAAACAGTGCCTGCCTCTGAGAACTCTTCATTCCCCTGCAAGCATTCGGGCTGACAAATTGTCAAATGAATGGATGTCACTGAAGCCAGATCAACCTGGGTGCTCCCTAAAGCACTGTCTGGTTCTGTGTGCTCCTGAATGGGAGTCCCCTCAAGTCCATGGCTTGGCTGACTACAGTCCACTACTCAGGGTCTTCCTAGGTGGCACAGTGGATAGAGCACTGGCCTTGGCATCAAGAGGACAGGAATTTGAATCCAGCCCCAGGCACTTGACACTCAGTAGCTATGTAACCTTGAGCAGGTCACTTAAGCCTGGCTGCCTCACATCCAGGGCCATCGCCAATTGTCCTTATTCATATTTGGCCACTGGACCCAGATACTTCTGGAGGAGAAAATGAGGCTGCTGACGTAGTATAGCCCCAAATCAATTCATGTGCTTGTCATGGTCTCACCTCCTGATGTGATCTTCCTCGAGAATGAAGGACAAACATTACATCCCACAAAGCCCTTTCTCTACCTGCCTCTCTGGAGAGTTGTCAGAAACAGTTAAAGTAAATTGCTTCCAAAGGCATGGTGGCGTCCCTCCACCTGGACAGGAGCATGTAGCAGGGTAGCTATCTTTCAGGACACAGTTGGGCCCGCCTGGGGACAGGCCTAAAGAAAGCCCAACAAAAAACACAAGAACTCACCCAAGCACAAACACTAGACAGTTTCCCTTCCAAGAGACCTCCCGGTAACCATTCCGGTAGACCTCTGCTTCCCCAATCTTCTTGTCCTGCCCTAGATGTCATTGTTCAAAAGTTAAGTACACTTCACCATTTGGGTGGACCTGATCTCCCCCAGCCTTCTCCATTTATGGCATTACCCTGAGCACGCTTCTGGAACCTTCTGCCCACTTTGCCTCAAAGGTATAGTCTTCTAGACCTAGAATGCCTTCCTAGATTCCCCTTCAACAAGAGAAGAGGACCAAACCTTCCTTGCTCATAGGGCTCATACCAGGTCCAAATTGCTTCTGCATGTCTTCACTCTCTCCTACACTTACCTTTTATTTTCCTTTTTTGAGCCCCCAGCAACAACAGCTGCCCCTCTCATTCTGCATCTCCATCTCCAGATAGCTTGTTTTCTTCAATGACATATGGTGATCATTCCTAGATTCACATGTTTTCTTAGAAGGCACATGGACCTAGGTCTGTGATTAGCCCTTCCAGACGTTTGTCTGATTTTTTTTCTTTATGTTTCTCTAACTTTGCCATACCCACACTCAGTTATGGCATATGAACTCGACTCACTGCTAGACCCATGGTCACAAGACAGTTGTCAGGGATCACATCTGATTTACAAAAGAGACTTCTGCAACATTAGAACCCCCGGCAACATTTCTATTGGGTGATTTTTACAAACTCTTGACCAGCTTTGCCCTCCTTGCCATGTAAATAAGAAAGTGCCATTCTGAAGCTTCATTTTACAAGTGATTCTTTTAAGTCCATCTTCACTGATGCTTACAGCCTTCAGGAAGGAGGAGGCATCAGCATGAGTGGGACTGACCAACACATTATCTTCAGCCTCAGAGATCCCTGGATTGACCCTAAAGTGATGTCAGAGATGGGTATCAGGTCTAACCTGTCCTAAGATGTGCAGAGCACCCCATTGAAAGCAGTAAATACCACAACAGAAAGGGATCTGAAACTTTCCTGAAAATCACTAAAACCCCAGTAATTATCAACCCCTCCATCTCACCTAAAACATACACCTAAAACAGAGAGGACATGTTCTCAAAAGAAACAGAGAATCTGAAAAAGAGAACAGCATTTTGAGACACAAAATTACCCAAAAATTGAATTGAATTAGTGGGAATCATATTTAAATATAGAAGGGATATTTACGCCCAACCACTTCATTATACAGCTAGGAAAGGAAGACATATAGAGATTAAGTGACTTGACCAAGGTTACATAGCTCCAATCAGAAATAGGAATTGAACCCAAAGCCTATGCTGGCATCTCATTCCCTATGCCATACTGCCTCACTAGTTCTATACAAATCAAAACCATTTGAAGAGATCATGCACAGAGGTTCCCTCAGAAGGAAAACAAAATACCTAAATACCATATTAATGGAAAAATAGCATGAGAAAAGCTGCCTCAATGCTAGAGTAGCCAGAGCAATGACTTATCAAATCCACAGATTGTTCTCAGGGGAAAAAAACTCTACATTCCAAAGCTCATGGAGTATCATGATTAAATTTTATAATTTCAGTACCAGGCAATGATTTTTGCATAGAACCCATAGAAAGACCATCAAATGTGAAGGCATTCTAGTCAGAGCAATCCAATGGTTATTTTACAATTGTAAAAATTTAATGAAGATAATCAAAGAGTAGAGTATTGTCTAAAATTCAAAGAAGATCAAGCTACAACCCAAAATAACATTCCCTGAAAAGCTGAACCCAGTCATCAAATAACAAAATTGGACCTTGAACCAGAGAGAGGCATTTGAGACTCTGGGCCCTTTCCAGTCTCTGTTTCTTTGTGCAGGTCATGTTTGGATCGCACTGCTTCCTATAAGGCCTTTCCTAATCTTCCTAGCAATTCAGGCCTCCTGTCAAAAAAAAATTAAATTGCGTTAATTTTGAATTTGCTTTGCAGATGCCTATTTTGTATATAAGAATATATATACAAGGACCTGGGATTAAACCCAGACTGCAACACTTACTGTCTACGTAGCCTTATCAGGCCATTTACCTTCCTGGGCCTCAGTTTTCTCATCTAGAAAATGTGAGGTCCCTGACCCCAGAACCGAGGTTCTTAACCTGAAGTTATTGAAAAAATGTAATTAACTGTATTTCATATAATTGTTTTCCTTTGCAATCATATCTATTCATTTTTAAAAATTATTCTGAGAGTTGCTTAGTCCTCCATAGACTGCCAGAGGGATCTATCACACACACACACACACACACACACACACACTAGAACTTGTGCTTTAGGTCTGTGATCCCACAGATGATGAGATGAGGAGTCCTTGAAGCTCCAAAGAAGAGTTACCATTGAGTTTCTGAAGATCACCTCCAGATGCCGCTTTTTAAGTTTTTTAAAAGTGAACGTAGTATGCTTTGCTTTGCATTTAGAATCCATAATTTCCTCTCTGGATGTGGATAGCATTTTCTTGACTAGGTCTCTTTATTCTTGATCACCAAACCACCAAGAGAAATTGCTTCCATAGTTACCATCTTACAGAGTTGCTGTTAATGTGTACAATCGCCTCCGAGTTTTCCCATGCTCTTCTGAAGTCAGGTCCCTCAGGATTTCTTTCAGAACAATGGTGCTCCATAAGATTCATATCATAGCCTGTTTAGCCATATTCAGACTATAATGACCAATGGGCATTATAAGGAATAGTTCACAAAATTTCACAAATACATCTACTACTTAACCTTAGCCTTACAATTTCTTTCTCCTTTCTTATCCCTTTTGATTAGATCTATTTTTGCATTTGCTTTGTCTGAGATCAGGATTGCGACCCCTGTTTAACTTTAGCAGAAGCATAATATATTCTGCTCCAGACTTTTTACCTCTACCCTGTGTGTATCTCTTTGCTTCAAATGTGTTTCTTGTAAACAATGTATTGTAGAACTCTGGTTTTGAATCTACTGTGCTATGTGTTTCTGTTTTATGGGAGAGTTCATTCCGTTCACATTCACAGGTAAGATAAGTAATTCCGTATTTCCCTTCATCCTATATACCCCCTCTTTGTACTCTTCTTTCTCCTTTCCCCTTATCCCTCCTCACCAGTGTTTTGATTCTAATTGCCCTCCCTTCTATCAACCCTCTTCCATTTTCTTTTCCTTTTCCTCTTTTACTTACTTTTTTTTTACTTTAACTTTACCTTTTACTTTCCCCTTCCCTTTTTATGAGTCTTACCTTCCTTTTTCTTTCCCCTTTTCCCCTACTTCTCTGTAGGGTAGGATAAACTTCTTAACCCAATTGGGAATGTATGATATTCCCTCTTTAAGCTAAATCTGTTGAGAGTAAGATTTACTCAGGGGTCACACCCTCCCTTCTTTCCCTACTATAGTAGGACTTTTGTGCCTCTTCATGTAGCATTATTTGTCTTCTAATGACTTCTTCTCCTAGAATAATCATCTTTTTATGTCTTAATTATTTTATACCTCTCTTCTATCAGGACAGATAAAAGAAATATACTTGGACAGAGTGGATATACTTCTTTTATCTGTCCTGATAGTACTATTTATTGATTGATTGATTTATAAGTTTCATCACATCATAATTACTTCATGCTGATACCCTCTGACCAATACTGTCCCATCAACTATCCCATTAGAAACACAATTCTCAAGACCCATAAGCATCATCAAATTATAATCAATTTATATTCATACCCTCTCTTCAAGTACCTTCCCTCCAACTGTGTCAATAGAAATACAACATTTAAGAGTTAAAAGTTCAATCACATCACAATCAATTTCTGTACACATCCTCTGTCTAAATATGCCCCTTTCAACTGTCCTAAGATAAATACATTTCTCAAGAGTTACAAGTATTATCTTCCCATGTATGGATGTAAACAATTTAGTCTTATTGACTAATATTTTTCCCCTTTCTGTTTCTCTTTTTACACATCTCTTAAGTCTTCTTTGGAGATCAGATTTTCTGTTCAGTCCTGGTATTTTCATCAGGTAAATTTGAAAGTCCTCTATTTTGTTGAAAATCCATCTTTTCCCCTGAAAGAATATACTGAATTTTGCAGGGGATGTGATTCTTGATTGTAACCCAAGATCCTTTGCCCTCCAGAATATCATATTCCAAGTCCTCCATTCCTTGAATGTTGAAACCGATAAGTATTGTGCAATCCTGACCATGATTCCCTGTTATTTAAATTGCTTCTTTCTGACTGCTTTGCAATATTTTCTTCTTTAGCTGAAAATTCTGAAATTCTGAAATTTGGATATAAAATTCCTTGGAGTTTTTATTTTAGGGAATCTTTCTAGGGTGATTAATGGATTCTTTCAAGTACTAGTTTATCTTCTTTTTCTAGAACATTAGGGTATTTTTGTATGATAATTTCCTGAAAGATATTATCCAGGCTCTTTTTCTGATTGTGCTTTTCAAGTGGACCAATTATTCATAAATTATGTCTCCTGGATCTATTTTCCAGGTCGGTCATGTTTCCTAAAAGGTAGTTTAAATTTTTGTCTATTTTTTCAGTCTTTTAGTTTTGTTTGATGGAATCCTGGTGACTTATAGAGTCTTTAGTTTCTATTTATCCATTTCTAATTTTTAGGTTTTATTTTCTTCAGTTAGCTTTTATGTTTCCTTTTCCAGTTGATTAATTTTATTTTTTGATGAGTTAGATTTCTTTTCCAGTTGGCCATTTTTCTTTTTGAAAGAATTTATTTCTTTTTCCATTTGGCCAATTTTACTTTCAAATAATAGTTTTCTTCAGTCAATTTTTCATAATTCTCCAGAATGATTTTCATTTCTTTTCTCCATTTTCCTTCTTCCTTTCTTCTTTGGGTTTAAAATTCCTTTATGAGCTCTTCTAAGAGGTCTTTTGGGATTTGAGACCATTTCAAAAACCCCTCCATATAGATATTTTGTCACTAATTTCCTCTTGTGAGAAGGCATTTTTATCTTCCCTATCAGACTAGTAGTTTTTATGGTTACCACCTGGAGGGGGGGGCATTGCTCACTATGAAAATTGAGGAGTAGATAGGTGGCACAGTTGATAGAGCACCAGCTCTGGAATCTGGAGGACCTGAGTTCAAATGTGACCTCAGACACTTAATAATTGCCTAGCTATGTGGCCTTGGGCAAGTCACTTAACCCCATTGCTTTAAAGAAAGATTAAAATTAAAAAAAGAAAGAAAATTTTGCTGTGTTCCTGGAGCACAGTGGGGTCTGATCCCTGACTTACCCTTGCCTAGGGCCTGCTGCACCACTGGCTTGCTTAGCCCAGAACTGAGTTGCACTGTGGCTAAGAACCTCCCACTGGCTTTCCAGCTCTCTTGCTATGCTGGTCTGTACTCCCCTTTACCCCCATGAGACAGACTTTTACTGAAGTTCCTTCATGATGTCTTGAGTTTAGAACTTGTTTTTGTGGGTTGGAACTCCAAGGTCTGTTTAGAAGCTTCATTTAAAGTTGATTATGGAAAAGCTCCAAGAACTTCCTAGCTTTGAACCGTCATTTTGGCTCCACCAAACAAGACATTTCTAACCTCCTTTGTAGAAAGAGACCTCTCATTGTCCCCCACCCTATTTCAGGCCCTTCTCACTTCTTGCCTGAACTATTACAGAACTATTTAATTAGCGTCTATGTAGCCCAGGGTCTGACTTAGTACCTGATATGTAATAGGGGTTTGGTTAATGCTTGCTCAATTGAATGAATTTGGTTACCCATTCCACAGACACTTGAAAGTGCAATGCCCTGTATTAGACACTGTCATTATAATATAAGAAACACCAATAGCCACAATAACTGACACTTGTTCAACCTGTCTAGAGAGCCTGGCATGCAGTTCTCTGGGTGAGATACCATAAGGTGGTCCCAAGCTTCACAAGGCTTCCTAATCCCCAGGGCCAAGTTGGCTCTGACATCATTGGAGAATTAATAATTCCCCAGGCTCGGAAATCCATTCTGTGATATCATTCTCTGCCACATCTGGTCACCTGGGTTTGATGCCTTCAGGCCAGGGGAACATCTTCATCATAGGGAAGGAGCTGCTGCCATCCATCTCTTACTCCGGGATTTAAAAGTTTTGTTCTTTCACATGCCTGTCAGGCTCCAAGGGAGAGGGCTAAGAGAAAACATGTGTGCTGACAAGGCAGTCCCTTGTAACTGGATCCAGTTTGAAACCGGCAGCCAGTTGTCCCAGGTTAGCCGGTTTAACAAAGTTTTTAATTGTCTGCTGTATGCAGGTTTCTACAAAGCTAGCTTCTATAGGAACAAAGATGAATGAATGAATGAATGAGTGACAAGGATGGAGATACGAGGAGAAAAAGTTGAGACAGTCCCTGCTGTCAAGAATCCCACACTTGAATTGGAAGAGAAAAAAGACAGAAGTAAGTTTAGTTGAAGGTGAGATAGCAAGAGCCAGAAATCCTAAAGGTGCTCCAGCAGGGCTAACAGCAAGACCCAGGAGTCTGTGGGCAGCAGCAGCAAGTCAGATGTTAGTGCCTGGAGATTGCAGAGCCTAGCAGCAGGGCAGATGCTGGGGCCAGGAAACATTCAGAGGCAGACAAGGGCAAGGTAAATGTTAAGGTCGGTGGTCCTCCATTGCACCAGAAGGACTGCAGTTGGTGACTCTCAGCTCCTCAAAGCCAAGTGACTGACCACATCTCTATTTATGAGCATTATCTGGGTATCCCAGGCATCGGGGGAGGGGGGCGGGTCAAGTGAATGACATGACTGTTGACAGTTCATCAGCCATCTAGCCCTGATGGTTTCTGGGTGACTCAGGATGGCCAGGATGGTTAGAGGGCAGACCATATCATATGCCAACTGGTTGAAGCATCTGGGGATGATTGGCCAGTTTTTAATAGCTGAAATTTTGTGATGCAGAAAAGTATCTCTGCTCCACTTTAAAGAGAAAAACTAAGTGTTGGAAAAAGGAAGCTTTAAGTGTATTTCTTCATCATTGGAGCCACATGCCTGTTTACTAGCAGTGAGTTCTTCCATGCTAGAGTCCTGTGATGGAGGTGAGACAGTAACTGCTGGGGCTGGGCTCCTTCAACCCCAAGCTAATCCCAACGAAAACTATTGCTTGTGAATCCCTCCAACGGGATGAACTAAGGAGTTTAGGACCCAGTTCTACAGAGTGCCTTCCAGAAAGGTGGCTGTGTATGTGGGCAGAACTCTGAGGCCAGCCAAGGGGCTTGCCATCTGGTGGCAATGCCCATTTTAGATTTAGACAAGTTTCAGAGGCAAAGCTAGTCTTCCTTCTGTGGCCTTTACACCTTCTGTTGAGAGTAAATTTCAGAACTCAGCATTTTGCTCATCCCTCTGACAACACTTTGTTTTGGCATCCTTGGAAAACATACCAGGACAGAAAGAGTGAACCCTTTCCAAGGGGTTCTTCCATGGTACCCTACTCATGTAGGTACATAATAAATATTTGTTGAATTGCAGATTTACTGAATTAAATGGAAATCAAAAGATCTGAGTTCAAATTCTGACTCTCAGTAACCTTGACAAGGGATTGAATCTCTGTGAGCCTTAATTTCTTTATCTATAAAGAGAGATGTCACAGGATTGTTATGAGACTCAGAGGAATGCAAAAGTGCTTTGGAAAACTATAGAGTATTCGGCTATCATTATTACCATTATTATAATCATCATTACTTACTAGATGACTTCACTGCTCCCGGCTTCTCATCAAAGATTTGTCAACTAGAGGATAACTCAAAAGTGACCGTCCACATCCATGATTTTATTGATGAGGGCACTCCTCTCAGCAAAGCAAGGGGCACCCCATCTCTGTCCACCCATCCTGGACTTTCTCTTCAGTCTCTGTATAAATCCCCCATGAGTAGATCACTCCTCATGCATGGTCCACTTCCCATGGGTCTCCTTACATGATGTGAATGTAGGCTGTCCACCATTGTCAAAGGGTCTCAGCACCTGACCCAATGACCTCCTTCTGTGGTGACTATTCTATGCTACTATTCCTGTGGGCTTTTTCTGAGGGCCAGCCCACTCACAACCACCTCCTCTCAACATAGTCTCGACTTTCCTTTGAAGAGTGTCCCCTATGCCAGAAATTGAAGTTTGGTGTTCTCAGAGCCTATTGCTTTCTCCAAGATTAGGCATAACAAGTCTGGAGAAGACTTGGTCTAGAGGCAGCATAGCTTTAGTAGATAGAAAATAGGCCTCAAAGACAGAAGGTTCACATTCAAATGTGTTGTCTGTGTGACCAGTCATTACCTTTGAGGGCTCTAGGCCATTCTCCATGACTATAAGTTGGAGAACAGTTGGTGAACTGTGCAGGCAGAGGGAGTTTCTTCATCAGGAATCAACCTGTTCCAATGAAGTCATGAACTCAGATTTAAAAAATTCCCTTCAATAGTATGTAAGCTCCTTATGGACAGACTTTATCTTTTGTTTTGTCTTTGTATCCCCAGCATTATCCTGACATGCATGGTATCTTAATAAAGGCTCGTTGAATGAATGCATGGTCCCTTAGCAACAGGAAGATCTATGAAAGACAGATTTTTTTTCTCAGATGGAATGAGGGATTCAAGGCTCATGGGAGATCAATGTGGGACAGGGAAACACCCATGGAGAAGCTGGTGGCCTCCCAGGGGTGCCAATGGATACCACAATCAGTTGCAAGGGAAGGGTGCCACTGCCCCAAAGGAAATATGAAGATGAGCAGTTAGAGCCTTGTCTGGGTCACTCACCTACCTGACGAGTGACCCACCTGAGCAGGATTTGCTTGTCCTCCAGGGGCATTGTCTCCTCTCAGCTTCCTCCTCCTCTTCCTCCCCTCTGTTTCCTGGCAAATGGGCATCACTTAACCCAACTTCTTACTCATTTATTTATTTGTGGTTCTGAACTTTATCATATGTTTTGTCTCTACCTAAAGATAATTTGCTTATTTTTGTATTCAGAACCAGGCAATGAGGGAAGGTCAAAAGAAAGGCTGAGTCAATTCCCTCAGTATGTATCATGCTCCTACAAGTGAATAAATTGAATGAATTTGTTGCATTTGTATAGAGGCCTGCCAAGTAGGAAAGGCAGTGTGGTAGAGTGAATAGCGAGCTAACTACCAGACCGCCAGACTTTCGTTTCATGTCCTGCCTCTCACATTCATCACCATGGAGCAAACCTGTAGAAGTCCCTAAGTCTCCCAATCCTTGAGGCTGCTCTCTCAGCCTCTCTATTGTAGAGAAGGTGGCAATCTGCAATGGCAGAGGGAGTTTTCCCACCTGGGACTTCCCTACATCAGGGAGATCCTGGTCCAGCCTTATCCAGGTGAGTGTCCAGTGCAGTTCACTACCTTTAGAAGGCACACACAAGACTTGATTAATCCACTGTATTTAATAAATATGTTGGTCTAGGATCATCAATGACTCAAGAAGCAGTGTGGAAGAGAGTTCATATCCTGGACTTGGGTCCACCTCCAGCAGTTGGGGGATCTCAGGTGGCCTTTGGAGTGGGCTTGCACCTTTAATGGCATTGGTATAGACACAGATTGACCCCATGGCATCCTTTAAGCAAAGGATCAATTTATATATTCAGTCATGCAAGTGTTATTGTTCTCAGATGAAGATACTTAGATGGAGAATTCAATTATTTGCCCAAAATTGGCATCAAAGGCAGAACTTTGAACCCATGCCCCCCACCTTGAAACTTAGACCTGTTGCCTCACATTAGGCCATCCATCTTTCCGTCAGAATTTACATAAATATGTCGGTCTCCTACTTAGCAGTCAAGGAAGAGCAATATGGAGTCAGCAGATTAGTCATCTCCAAAGTCAATGAGGTATCTGTTAGTGCCTCCCTTAAGACATTTAAAGTAAGATTGATGTTTTATTGATAATTGTGATGATTATTACTCTGGAAGTAATGGGAAAGCCCATTGAGATGGGAGTCAGCAGCCCTAGTCACTCAGCTCAGGACTAGAGGTGATCTTCCCACTGGTAACAGCAAGTGTTCTTCCAATTCTGGTGCCATTGGTGGCCCCTTGGGAGGATCCATCTGCTCCTAATGAGGCAGATCCTGGAATGACCTCAGTCTCCAGGGTTGCACTTCAAAAGACTCCACTGTTTTCTCCTGTGGAAAATAGGACTTTCTAATACTTGTTTAAAGATCAACTGGGCTCCAGCTGAGACCCTTAATTTCCATACTGATCCTCAACCGTCCTTCCTCTTGCCTATCAGAATTGGACATTGATGAACCCTATCAATACCCCCCAAATTGGGAAGTTGGACAGCAAGAAAGGAGACTGATGAATTCCATATTTCTCAATGACCTTTAGTCTCTGAGCTACACTACATTTGGAAGGAACTAGCAGGACATTTGTCCTTCTGACATGATCCCTCAGCTCCTGAGGATCCTCTATCACCTTTGTCCAAGAGCTAGTACCCATTCCTGGGGATCCTAAGAGTCAAACATCTCACCTCTGTTCAGATAGAATCTCTGATAGAGAAGTTTGAGCACATGATATATAGACATGTCCCAAAAGTTTGGTTTAGACCCATAGTAAAATGGTAGGCAAGGGGCAACTAGGTTGGCTCAGTGGATAGAGCACTGGCCCTGGAGTCAGGAGGACCTGAGTTCAAATTTGACCTCAGACATTCAATACTTACTTAGCTGTGTGACCTTAAGTCACAGTTAAGTCAAGTCACTTAACCCCATTGCCTTGCAAAAAGCAAAATAAAATAAAAAATAAATAAAATGGTAGGTGTTTTGATTTTTAAACACTCTTAAGTTTTCATTCCTACTGAAATTATCTTATATTCACTTTTCTATCTCCCCACTCCAAAATTAAACCTCCAAAGACTATAAATTGTCTCCAACTAAAGTCTTTCCAATATAAATTCATATTCCCAGCACGCAACACCTAGTGGGCACTTTCTGAATATTTCTGGGATTGAATTGAATCACCAAATTATAATATACACAGTTATTTTGTTAAACTCACAAAACATTGATCTCTAAACCACTTCTGCCCTGTATCACAGCAGACTCACAAATCCCATTTTGAACAATGTGGTTCAGGTTGTAGGGGTTTTTTCACAGTTACTTCATACGCAGAAGAAGTGGTCATAAAACATGAATTGCTTAAAAACCCTCAAATTAATTTGAAAACAAATACCTGAGCTCCAGGAACATACATGAGAAATATCCTTGCTGGCTTTCACAGAGTGTGTCAGGAAAAAAAAAGCATTGGCTCAGGAGCATAGAACCTGGGTTCAAATCTCACTGCAGTGCCTGTGTGACCTGGGTTTCAGTTTCCTTCTCTCTGAGATCCTTTCAGCTCCAGACCTCAGATCTTGTGGTGGATGATCTGGTTGATCTGGGGCAAGTCACCTCTGGGTGTCAAGGACTCCAGGGTCTTCTAGCTCCTGACCTTGGGATGTCGTGATGGCTTTATATCAGCTTGCATTTTTAGTGGGTCCAGAATCTTTCCTTGAAGAGATAATCTCACTTGAAGACTTCTCTGGTTTACTACCTTTGGCTAAGGTGCCTTCAGTACATCATTACATGGCTCCCAGTTCTCCTCAATTACTCCTTTTGCCAGTTGTGTATATTTCCTCATTCTAGAATGGGGAGAAAGCACATATCCATGCATTATACTGAATTAGCTGCATAAGACTTATGAATATTAAACACTAAGGTCCAACAAGAACCTATTGAAATTCTATTAATATTTATGGTAGGTCTGTGCGACTTGGGAAATTCTTCAGGATAAAATATTCCAGGTTTGTGTTTGTGAGAAAGTAGTATGCCTAAATTGAAAATAAAGTTTGGCCTTTCCCAAAACAGATTCAATGGACAAAGATCCTGGGGACTTTTGGTGCTCAGCAGAATGCTGCCTGTCCTTGAGGAGAAGGTGCCTGCTGGCTCACTTTTCCACGCCTTCCTCAACACTAGTTAAAGAATTCATAAGGAACATAAACCTTTTTGCTTGAGAACTTCTCCCAGAATTCCCAACTTCCATTGGTTTCCATTATAGTGTCAAAAAATCCCAGGGTAGGGATTTCATTGATTGTGCTGAAAAGGGAAAAAATGAAAAGAGTCTGGACAAACTGATAGGTTTCCTTCTGTGGCAAAGAGCAAAGATATTTTGATGGCATAATAAATATGGAAACTTCAGCATCTGATTAGTCCCTTGCTTTCACAATATTCAGGATGAGAGGGTCTCTATATTCCCCATGGACTAGAACAGGTCTCTAAGTTGGGCCAGTCAGTGAAATCTTACTCCAGGCCATTCATAAAATTCTTTTGACTGGCTACAAATCAAAACCAAAATCCAGATATGTGATCATAGCCCAGAGCAATGTCCAGATCGCCAAACCAGATGCTTTCTCCAGAGGGAAACCCTGCCCACTTCAGGAAATGTCTCCAGCCATAAATCCCACTTCACACACACAGTTTTATATTGGACTTAATGCTGAGTTGGCCAAAATAACTATATAAAATGAAATGGTTAGAATGAGCCAGGTGGGGGATCCTTTGAGGTGGGGAGAGCCTATGGATCTCATTCTAGCCAGGCATGGTAGGACCCCAATGCAACAAAAGCACTTGAGAAACACTCTAGCAAAATTCTAAAAATGAAACCCAAGCCAAGGGTGAGCCTTCTGCACTTCAGGATTTGGCTGGGTGAGCCCCATTCTATAGCCACTGAGGCCTGCTTCTTTTATTCTAACAAACTATAATGGGACTGGAACTCTCCCCATGTCCCCAGGATAAATGGATGTTTTCATAAAATGTGGGAGGTCGTCACTATGGAAAAAAGTATTCACTAAAAATTAGACTTGGGTGCATTCAGTCTCACTGGAAACCAGTTCTTTTCACTGAAAACAAAATCCTCAGGATTAAGCAAAGAGGAAAAATAGTTAAAAGGCATTTATCCTTCCCCACAATATGATGGAAAGAAGGACAGCCTTGCCCCAGCAAGGAGAATGGAAAACAAACTTTAAGAGTCACATGATTTGGCTTTCTTTAAGCCACGTGTAGGGAGATTGAATAAACCAAGAGAGCGGAGAAAGAAATTGAGGAAGGATCATTAGATGGTTTTACCTCTGAAGCAACAAGTTAAGCAAGTATGATGTCATAGCCTTCCTTTCCTTATGGATATTATTAATATATTATTAACACTATTATTAACACCTCCCTACCATCAAAATTTTAAATATAAGAAAACTGGCAAAAATGTATGTTTTCCATTGAATAAAATCAAAACCTGCCATGTTAAAAACCAGTGTGATAGAATCAAAAGAAATAGTATTCGGTCTAGAGTAGGAGATCTGACTTCTAATCCTGCTTGGCCACTTCTTAGCTATGTGGCCTTGGACAAGTTACTTTCTTCTCTTGGCCTCACTTTTCCTCCACTTTAAACTGAAAGCATTAGACTATATGAGTTCTAAGCTCTCTTCTAGATCTTTTCACCTTTGGGGATCCTTTGTCCTCTTGGGGACTCAGTGAAGTGAAACCTGTGGACCCTATGGCACAAGAATATTTTTAAATGTATGAAATAAAATACACAGGATTATAAAGGAAATCAACAATATTAAAAATCTGTTATCACATGTTTATGTTGTTAATTTTTTATTAATTAGTTATTTTCAATTTATGGGCTAAAAACATTTCCATAATATAGCAAAATAAAAAGATAATTATGCAAGAAACTGTAAATACAATAGTACAATTTACTATTCCTTTTAAATAGATATATAATATAAATATATATAATTAAGAAAGTTATATAAATTTTTTATATTTTTAAAACTTCTGTCTCCCTTCCTCCCTCTGGTTGGAAATACAATGGCTTCTCCCAAGCCTGCTCTCCATCCAGATCAGTGTGGAAGTTTCAACCCTCTCCATCTGAGAATCTCCTTAGACAGCCTGGTGACCTCTGAATCCTGAGGGCTCACCATTGTTGATATCTGAATTAGTACAGATACTTGGGAAACACAGCTTACTACATACAGCTCAAGAGATCTGCCAGCCTCCATCTCCACCTAGGAGCAGGGACTGTACCACTACACCCCACTGAAAATATTTGTCAAAGAACATTCTCAGATGCCAGCTTAAGACCACCTGCTCTCACATCACAACGTGATGCACAACGTGATGATGTTTCAACATGGCCCAATGGTTCATAGGATCCTAAATATTTTGAATCCAAATCAGAGCCTACAAAAGAATACATTATAGGGGATGAGATTTACAGAAAAGGTGACCCCATTGTACCTTCTCCCTAAATATTATCAATCATTATTAGTCAGACATAATTTTAAAAGGTTTCATTTCCATGAGAATCAATTTCTCTTAATTTCAGGGGTTTTTTACCTATTTTTCTCTCAACTTTTCCCCCTCTTTTATCAATATTTTAAAGGATGCACATTTAGATTCTCTAGCAAAGAATCCTTCATGAAATTCTTACTGCTCTTTCCAAAGACCTGTGCTTTGGGAAATTCATTTTATCTGTTGTACAGAAGGTGGATTAGAATAGAAGAATGATGAAAACAATGAGGACTCTATTGCAGGAGTGAGAGTGAGAGGCCACGATGGTCAAAACCTACATCATGGTTGTGAGTGAAAAGAGTCTGCAATGTGAGACATGCCATGAACACAGCAGAAAGAACAAGATCCAACAGACAGAATAGATGCAATGAGAGAGAATGAGGAGTTGACAGTGAATACAAGAATGTGAACCTGGAGGATGTTGTTTACCTTAATAGAAATAGTCAAGTCTATATCAGAGAAGGAGTTTAAGGGGTGGACATACAAGGAGGATGAGGAGCTTTGTTTTGGATCCATTGCGTTTCAAATGCTCAGGGAATGTCTGGGTTAATAATCTGCTAGGTAGTTGTTGGAACTAAATATATAGGAAAAGAGTCACCTGCAGAGATAATAAATAAACTTACAGAAGCTGATCTGATCACCAAGAGAGAGAGAGAGGTGAAGGTGACCCAGAAAGGAACTTTGGAAGACACCCACAGTTAGTATGTCTTATATGAAGATCCAGGAAGAGAGACTGAGATAGACTGGTCACCCATGTTGGAGAAGAACCAGGAAAGACATAGGTCAGGAAAACCCTGGGAGGAAAGAGTCTCTAGGAAGGAGATAGTGGTCAGGAATAAACTCTACTCTGGCTATTTTCTCATGCCTGACTTGAGACATCATCCCTTCTCAGAATTCAAACTCAGGTCTTAGACTCCATTGCCCAAATACCAAGAGTCATGGCCCCTGCCAGCAATGGAATGCTCTCACTGGGGCCAATTGGACTATACTTGGATGTTAACATTCCCCTTCTCAGTTTCCTGCAGAAGGCTGAGCATGATCCTCTGAGAACAATTTTTCCATTGTTTATGTCAGATTATTTCCTCCACTTGGTTAAGTTTACATGTGTTTATTGTGTGTCAAGGGCCTGCGGTGAAACACCTCTGCCGAGCCCTGACAGCAGTGGGTGGGATGGGAGCCCACAGTTTGTCTTCAGTCAATAGCATGTTTGAGTCTGTGGGCATATTCTGCCTGTGATTTTGCAATTGTGTTTATCTCTGGAGAGGAGATTTCTATTTGGGGGATAGAGCATGTATAGAGTTGTTTACAGAACATATTCTGTGTGTGTGCATCTTAAACACGACCAACCCAGCATATACATAGGCATCTGGTTTAAAACATCCTTCTGCTCGGAATTTGAAAACACAAATCCCTGAAACCACACATGTCAGCTGTCATTAAGTTTATCGATGTAGACACTGAGTTCATAAGTCAGCACACTATGCCCATGACAGGAGGCCAAAACAAAACCAGAAAAATTCTGTTCATAGGAGTGCTGCTTTTTTTAGCTAGTAAATCATGTGGTTTGATGATCCAACCTATTCATGGACTAAGACCTCAAGCTCATCCAAGAGCCCAGAGCTGGAACAGCACGGGTTTCCCCATTCTTTGGATTCACAGAGCTCAGGGATGGAGGAGGAAAAGCCTCCAGATCTCCTTGGGGGATCCCTATTGACTCAATACCATGGGGCTGCACCTATTCCTTTTTGATATAGGAAACTCCCAGAGACCTTCCTTGCATGCAACTCTGCAGAGAGTGGTCTAGAACACTGAGATGTTAAGGGAGTGTCCCACAGTCACACAGTCAGTAGGAAGGAAAAGGAAGGAGGAAGGGAAGATGGAAGAAAGGAAGAAGGAAGGGGGGAGGAAGGGAGGAAAGATGGAAGGAAGGAAAGAAGGAAGGATGGTAGGAAGGAAGGAAGGAAGGAAGGAAGGAAGGAAGGAAGGAAGGAAGGAAGGGAGGGAGGGAGGGAGGGAGGGAGGGAGGAAGGAAAGGAGGAAGGAGGAAGGGAAGAGGGAGGGAAGAAGGAAGGGAAAGCGAAGGTAATAGAAGGAAAGAGGAGATGGAAAGGGAAGGGAAGAAAAGATGGGAAGAGAAGGGAAGGGGGGTAAGGGAAGGGTCCTCAGGGATTATCTTGTATCATTGTACTCCTAGTAATAGCTAAGTCAATCGCAGTTGTTCATCATACAATATTGCTATTACTGTGTACAGTGTTGCCCTGGTTATGCTCACTTCATTTTGCATCAGATCATGTAAGCCTCTCCAAATTTTTCTAAAATCATCTTGTTCGTCATTTCTTATTAATAAAATAAATGTTCCACTATAACCATATATTACAACTTGTTCAACCATCTCCTTAATCTCCAATTCTTTGTCATATAGCAACTCAAAAGAGTTGCTATAAATATTTTTGTAATACATTTTTGTAATATTTTGTAAAAATACAAAAATATTTTGTAATAAATTTTGCTAGATCAAAGGGTATGCAGTTTGATATCCCTTTGGACATAGTTTCAAATTATACTCCAGAAGGGTTGGATCAATTCACAACTCCACCAGCAATGTATTAGTATCCCAATTTTCCCACATCTCCTCCAACATTCAACATTTTCTTTTGTGTTAATATTAAACAACTAGTAGGTCTAAGTCAAGATGTCAAAGTTGTTTTAATTTGAATTTCTCTAATCAGTTGTAATTTGGGGCATTTTTTTTTTCATACAACTGTAAATACCTTTGATTTCTTTTGTCAGAAAACTACCTGTTCATATCCTTTGAGAAGGTGGTTTCTTTTGGCAGACGTTTTCCATAACCAAGCTTCTTGGCTTTTGTTATTACACAGGTGAATATTTTCTTTTATTTTAGATTAATTTCCTTCCTTTTCTAGTATCTCTTAAGGTGGAAGGGAGATGAGAGTTCCACAGTTCTTCATCTCTTTTATATGTCATACATGCTTTTGGTAGTCTGGTGAAGCATATGGATTTCCCTTAATAATGTTTTAAAATGTATGAAACAAAATTAGATTGCAAAGAAAACCAGTTATATATAAAAAGGGTTGTGGTTTTTTTTTTTTTTTACAAAATTCACATACCTTTGTTAAGAACCCTGATTTAATCCAATGCCCTCATTTTAGAAATGAAGAAAACTGAGGCCAATGAGGTCAGAATATTGCATAAGGTCGCTTAACCACTTAATGCTTACTCTAATTCCTTCAATTTTCTTGTCCTATTTCTATAACTAACATTTCAAGAACAATATTAAAAAAAAGATAATGGGTATCCTTGCTTCACTCTTGATCTTACTGGAAAGACTCTTAGCTTAAACCCATTACAAATAAGGCATACTGGTTGTTTTAGATAAATACTATTTATGATTTTAAGGAAATCTCTATTTTTCTTATGCTCTTAAGTGTTTTTAATAGGAATAGGTACTGTATTTTGTCAAAAGCTTTTTCTGCAACTACTAAGATAATCATATGATTTATATTGGTCGGGTTATTGATATAATCAATTATACTGATAATTTCCCTAATATTGAAACAGCCCTACATTTCTGGAATAAATCCCATTGGTCATAATGTATGATTCTTGTGCTATATTTTTATAATCTATTTAAAATGCTCACATCAATATTATTAGAAAAATTCGTCTATAATATTCTTTTTCTTTTTTTGCTCTCCCTGGTTTAAGTATTAGCATCATAATTGTGTCATAAGAGGATTTTGGTTGTATTTATTCACCTATTTTTTCAAATAGTTTATATAGTATTGGTATTAGCTGTTCTTTAAATGTTTGGTGGAATTTATTTGTGAACACATCTGGAGTTCACTGATGGCTGGTTCATTTTCTTTTTCTAAGAAGGAATTATTTAAATATTCCATTTCCTCTTTTTTTTAAATCTGGGAGATTTTATATTTTCTAACTATTCCTTGATTTCACTTAGTCTGTCAGATTTATTGGTATGTAATTAGGCAAAATAGATCCTAATAATTGTTTTCATTTCCTTTTCATTTGTAGTGCATATGCCTCTTTCGTTTTTGATACTGGTAATTTGGTTTTTCTTCTTTCCTTTTTTAAATCAGATTAATTTATCTATTTTATTGTGTTTTTTCCATAAAGCAAGCTCCAAATTTTATTTATTAGTTCAGTGATTTTCTATCAATCTTATTAATCTCTTTTGACTTTTCAGGATTCTCAATGTGGTGTTTAATTGGGAATTTTAAATTGTTTGCTTAATATGTCCCTTTTCTAGTTGTTTTCAGTTGCATGTCCAATTCATTGATCTCCTCTTCCTCTATTTTATTGATGTAAGCATTTAAAAATATAAATTTCCCCTCCCATAAATTTTGGTGTATTGTCCTATTATTGTCTTTCTCTTTAAGAATGAAACTGATTTGGGGTAGCTAGTTGGCACAGTAGATAGACCACTGGCCCTGGAGTCAGGAGGACCTGAGTTCAAATCTTAATAATTGCCTAGCTATGAGACCTTGGGAAAGTCACTTAACCCCATTGCCTTAAATAAATAAAACATTTTTTAAAAAAATGAAATTGATTGTTTCGATGATTTGTTCTTTGACCCACTTATTCTTTAGGATTATTCATTTTCCAATTAATTTTTTATCTTTCTTTCCATAGCCCTTATTAATTTCCTTTAATTGCCTCTCTCAAACTAGAATATCACATGGGATCACATGTACAAAGGGCTTTGCAGATAAATGCAGCTGTTCTTATGGTGGTCTTATTTAAAGGCTAGGGATCTTAGAGTGTTTTTGGCGGGGTGAGTGGTTGGTGGATATCTTACCAAAAGTTGCCATCTTCCTCCCTACTTTCTTGAGTATATATTTCCATTTTCTTCCTGTTCAGGGTCATCATGCCGGCCTAAGACCTTTACTATGTGTCCCTGAGCAAGTCATTTAACCTCTGTCTGCCCTCAATTTTCTCATCTGTAAAATGGAGATAATAATGGTTCTTATATCCCTGGTTTCTTTGTGGGATTACAATGAAATCATATTTGTAATGTGCTTTGGCAGTTTTTAATTGCTAGTATAAAAGTTTGCTATAGATCCAACTGCAGGTCCATGGGCCATACAACTAAATGGCTGTGGAACCCAGCAGGGTTCTGGAACATCTTTCTTTATTTTAAAAAAAATATATAAATAAGTTTACTAATGGTTTGTTTTATATCACAGCAATATGAAGTAAACTTATCTCTTCCAGGAAGAACAAAGAAAATTAAATGCCACCAACCAACAGTGCCTGTGTGTTGACTGTATGGGAAGCATTCTGCTCCTATAATCCCTCACAGTGACTAAGAGGAAGGAGGTTCTCTTATTAGTTGGGTGAAACCACCATGATTGGTGACAGTTGCTCAGGATTTCATCTGAGGGAATTCAGGCAGCAAGTGGTTGATGGTGGGAAGTGAGTGAGCCACCCCAACTTCATCGTGTGACTCAATTCTGGAGCTCACTAAGTTCCTTTTTCTGGTCAATTGTAAGGCTAATCCAATTTCTGTCCTAGGAGGAAACTTTACTGAATTGTGGGAATTGGGAGAAACCCTTATTTTCTTGTTTGAACCTAGTCCTGATGGCTGGGAGATGAACCCCTCCAGCTGCTGCTTAGAAACCTTGAACCTAGGACTGGGGTTATGCTGACCAGAAAGCCATCAGCGCCAAAGATCAATACAAGGAGTTTTTGCACGAATTTACATCTCAAGCAAACTATGTATCTTAGCTAAAAACTGGCCCCATATTGAATGATCAGTTATTGTTTCCATGTTCCTTTAATGATTTACAGACACTTGAGAGAGTGAGACACCTCCTTTTCTGAGTTCAGGGAATATATTTTTGTTATTCACCTCCTAAAAGAAAGTCCCTAATCTTTTATCCAATTAGAATTCAAATTACCTAATATTGTACTGTTTAGTTTTAATTGATGATGTTTATTTGATTAATTGATTTAATGTAGAAAAATCTGTCTCTCCCCCATATTGGGGGGCGGGGTTCAGATCTAAGCTAGGGATTTGGTGGAAAGCTGCCATTCATTGCTTAATGAACTGATATACTTAGAAGATCAAAACTTTGTTTCCTCAGTCATCCTCTCTTTCACCGACCACACATCTGCTGCCTTCGTTTTCCAACTTCAGACTTTTTCCTCTAAGCAGGAGAAATTTCCTCTCAATATTCTACTTTGGACTCCATTTTTACATGTGACATGGGAAGAACGAATCACTTCAATTGCTGTGTTCGCCATGTTTTTTCCATTTGTCAAGCTCATCACATCTAAACCAGATCTTCCCCCTCAAAACCATCTCCCTCCTCCATCCAATTTCTGTCTAGTCCTAGAACAACCATGCACTTATCACCTATACCCATATTGGATATGAGATCTGGGATGTCTTTGACTCCTCCCTCTGCCATCCTCCTCCCACGTGAGCTCAACCTCCCAGTCCTTCGATTTGACATGTGTTCCTTTGTTTCCACTCCCACCACCCTAGTCCAGGCCCTAAATGATCATCGCTCCACCAAATTTCTTCCATAATCTCTAAACTGGGTTTCCTTGGGCAGCTCTTGACACCATCACCACCCCCAAGGCATCCTACACGCGGCTGCCAGATTTATTTTCTTAAGGCCCAGCTCTGATTATCTCATTCCCCTGCTCAGAAGCTAATTGTTTCCTGGGTAAAATCCAAGCCCTCAGCCTGGTAGTCAAGATTTTCTCTTCTTTGATGCCAAGTCGACTTTGTATTTATCTTCCACTACTACTTAGCCACACTCTGCCTCATGTGCCAAACTAACCAACTGCCTGGTCCCCTGAGCAATGGCCAAGCTTCTCTACCTCCTCACTTTGGCTTGGTCAGTGTCTGCTCTCTCCTACACCATCATTGCCTTCTCTTTCCACATGTCTGCTGAGATATATTGGTGACCAAGTTTAGGGAGCCCAAAATATGTATCACACAGAAAAGACACTGGAAACAACAGATTCCACCTTATAGTTACCTTTGAGACTTTAGAAGGCCCCTCTGGGACCAAAAATGACTCTGATATGGTAGATTTGAAAGCCCATTCCTTATTCAAAAGGATTACCCTTTTTTAAGGAAAATGAGGAAGAAATCAATATCATTATATACCAAGAAGATATATTTATGAGAAAAGCAAAGAGTCAGAGGGAGGAAGATGGCAGAACACACTTGGGAGATGATTGCTTGATTGACTAAATGATCTATAGAAGAAAAAAGAAATATTATAATAGAGTAGACAGAAAGGAATGAAGAGTTTGGTAAACTAAGCACCAATTTGGCATGGAGACCTGAGGAAGTGATAATAGGAGATTTCAATTACCTGAACATCTGCTGAAAAAACTCTTGCTCTCTTCTCTTCTCTTTTCTAACCTTCTCTTCTCTCTTCTCTTCTCTTCTCTTCTCTTCTCTTCTCTCTCTTTCTCTCTCCCTCTCTCTCCCTCTCTCTCCCTCTCCCTCTCTCCCTCTCCCTCTCTCCCTCTCTCTCCCTCTCCCTCTCCCTCTCCCTCTCCCTCTCTCTCTCCCTCTCCCTCTCCCTCTCCCTCTCCCTCTCCCTCTCTCCCTCTCCCTCTCCCTCTCCCTCTCCCTCTCCCTCTCCCTCTCCCTCTCCCTCTCCCTCTCCCTCTCCCTCTCCCTCCCTTCCTCCCTCCTCCCCTCTCTCTCTGTCTCTATCAGTCTGTCTCTGTGTATGTGTGTGTGTGTCTCTCTCTCCCCTTATGCATGTATGACAAAAGTTCAACCTTTACCTTCTTTATTTTCTTAATGATAATTTCATTTTATAAAAACATGGCATAACCATTGAAAGAAAATTTTCTTCTGGCGCTGCTTCTTGTTCACATTAAAAAAAAAATCACCTGGATAAAAATGACAAGAATCCTGGAGAAGGAAAATAGTCACATCCTGAAATGTTTCCTAGATTTGAGGAGAGCAGAGTTCAAATACTCAAAGCAAAAAATAGACAGAATTCTTTTAAATTCTTAAACTATACAGAGAAACAATTCATATGACAAGGAAAAGGGGAATTGTCTAAAGAGGATGATATGGTTGTTCAAATGAATCTTCTTTGATTTTTTTTTATTTTGAATTCCAAATTCTCTTCCTCCCTCCACCCATTGAGAATACAAAAAATTAGAATGCTCATTATACTTGTGAAGCCATGCAAGTTATATTTCCACATTAACCATGTTGAATTAAAAAAAAAAAGAAAAAGTGAAGAAATTGGGGGGAGAACATTTCAATTCGCAGTCAGAGTATATCAGTTCTTTCTGAGGTAGATAGCTTTACTTTGGAATTGAGATGGATGAATTATTGCAATATTGCTGATACTGTGTACAGTGTTCTCCTAGTTCTGTGTACTTCACTTTGCATCAGTTCATATAAGGTTTACCAGGTGTTTCTGAAACCATACTGCTCATCATTTCTTATAGCATAATACTATTCTATCATAATCATATGGTAAAACTCTTTTCAACCATTCCACAATTACTGAGTATCCTCTCAATTTCCAGTTCTTTTTCCACAAAAAGAGCTGCTACAAATATTTTTGTACATGTAGGCCCTTCTTCTTTTCCTTTGATCGCTAATATTGGTATTGCTAGTCAAAAGGTATGCAATGTTATAGCCCTTTGGGCATAGCTCCAAATTGTTCTGCAGGAATGGTTAGATCAGTTCACAGCTCCAATAACAATGGATTAGTGCCCCAGTTTTTACACACTCTTCTAGTTTGAGATGACACACTTGCTCTTAGTTTTGACAGATACTTCCTAGCATTTTCAGAAAAACTCAATTTATTCCTTTGATTTCTAGTGTTTTTAATTAAAATGTTTGTTGTAGTTTGTTTAAAAACTTTTTTGCATCCATTGATAGAATGATATTGTTTTTGCTATTTTTGTTATTGATAATGATCAGTTATGCTGATAGTTTTCATAATATTGAACCAGTCTTGGATTCCTAATATAAATCTAACCTGATCATAATATACAATTTTTGTATTATTTTGTTGTATGTATTTTATTTAAATTCTTTTGTATCAATATGTATTAGGGAAATTAGGCTATTATTGTCTTTCTCTATTTTTGCTTGCTCTGTTTTAGGAATAGCTAATTACATAAGTAATATAGTTATCGTGCTTTTGTAAGCCAAACACTTTGCAAATTATCAATTATTAATGTAAAGGTAAGCACTTTACAATGATTATTATTCTATTTGAGTGCCACAACAATGCTGGAAGGCTGGTGCTACTGTATCTCCATGGTACAGATGAGCTAACATTCTATCCTCTGCATTATCTACTATTTATGTCATAGAATTTAGTAAGGTTTCTTCTTCACCTACTTTTTTTTTAAGGTTTTTGCAAGGCAAATGGGGTTAAGTGGCTTGCCCAAGGCCACACAGCTAGGTAATTATTAAGTGTCTGAGATCAGATTTGAACCCAGGTTCTCCTGACTCCAGGGCTGGTGCTTGATCCACTGCGCCACCTAGCCGCCCCTTTCACCTACTTTTTAAATTAGTTTTTATAGTATTTTAATTCATTGTTCTTTAAATGATTGCTAGAATTTGCTTATAAATTTAGCTGGTCCTGAGTTGTAGACGTTATTTTTCTCCTATTTGTGGCTTGTCCAATTTCTTTTTATGACATAGGATTATTTAGGTATTCTGTTTCTTTTTTAATCTGGGTAATTAATATTTTTGTAAATTTTCACCCATTTTATTTAGATTGTCGGTTTTTTAACATAGAATTTAGCAAAACAACTCTTCATACTTTAATTTCATTTGCTTTGGTAGTACAAATTTATTTCCATAATGACCATTTCGGCTTTTCCGGTTTTTGGTTTCCAATGTTTTATCGGGGGTTTTTGATCATTTTCATACAACTAGTTACTATTTTTATTAAGTCAGTTGTTTTATGTATTAAGTCAGTTGTTTCTCTAATGAAATATTTCATTTTTCTCGATTTTTAAAATAATGTTTAATTATGTTTAATTGTTTCTTGATGTCTCATAGAGTCATTAGCTTCCACTCAACCAAATCTAATTTTTTAAGTAATTATTTTCTTCATGGAGGTCCATTTGGCCAATTATGATTTTAAAGCACTTATTTTCTTCAGTATTTTTGTCCCTAATTTTCTTCCATCACTCTTTTTTCCCAATATTTCTTCTTGGTTATTTTTTAAAATCATTTTTGCTCTTATTTTTTTTAATTTTGTTCCTTACCTCCTCTAAGCATTTTCGTTTAGCCTGTAGCCAGTCCACATTTTTCTTTGAGGTTTTGTTTGCATATGTTTCAAGACATTGTTTTCTTCTGAGTTTGCGTCTTGAGTTTCTCTGTCACCTTAGTAGATTTTTATGGTAAGTCCTTTTTTTTTTCTGTTGCTGGGTCATTTTTCCCATCTCTTCCTGGACTTTGGGCTCTGCTTATCCTGGAAGTGAGGAGGTGGGGGAGGGGTTGCAGCTTCAGGCTTTTTCATACAACTGTTTTCACAACCAGTTCTGGGAGTCTGAATTTCTCGGTGTTTCCAAGACGGTGTGATCTAGGGAGAGGCGTGAGCACTGCCCTCTCCATCTGCACTTCAGTCTTACTCAGGTAGGGATGCTGCTCTCTCATGACCACCTCTTCACTATGAAAGGACAGTCCAATTACCAGATGGAGCCCAGACCTGTGGCCAGTGCTTGCCCAGGAGCAGCCTGAGATCTCCTCCTACCCTTCCTGTTTCTGATCACTGCCACTGCTGCCACCATGGTAACCACCTCCAAGGCTCACAGCCTGTACTATTTCCATTGTACAGGCCTGACTTCCAGCCCCTTCCCCATGCTACTGTCTTTCTGTCCTAAGTTATCCTGGAAAATTTTACTCTAACTTTGTATGGCTGTTGTTATAATGCTGCTTAGCATTCAATCTGATGCTTTTTTTAAAAGTTGTTTTAGAAAGGCAGATTGGGATACCTTAGGGGAAAATGCTCCCTTTACTCTGCCATCTTAGCACTGCCCTTCCCCTGCCCTTGATTCTTAAAAAAAATACATGCAAATTTGATGAAGCAAGAAGGACTATAAGAGTGCAGAAAGGCCCCATAAAAACAGGGTCAAGAGAACTCAAGGTTGTCCGGGAAAGCAAAGAAAAACTAAAATGTTGGTGAGGAAGGGGGAGCTACTATGGAAAGAGTAGGGCCACCCCCCTGCTTTGGGAAGGTGGAATAATGATCAAGAAAAGAGGAAGGAACACAATTTTACTAGTGCCTCTTTTTGCTCTGCCAAGAAGAACCTTTTGGATTGGAAAAGGTTAAAAAATTGGCTAATAGAGAATTAAAAACTCAGATTAAATGGGCAAATGAAAAGAGAGTCATCATCTAAACTTGATTAATCCAAGTACCTGCCTAAATGAAAGACATCCTTTGCCAGATGAAATTCTTGAACCATCACCAGTGATCTTTGAAGGATCATGGGAGAAAAAATGGAAAGTGAGACTGAGAAGAAGATAGGAGAGGGTAAAGGGAAAATTATTTTAATTAAAAATCAAAAAATAGAAGTGGAGTCTTCCAAAGCAAGGTCAGTGAACATGGCTTCAAATTCTGGCAAGATTCTAGAATGTTTTATTAAAGGGGTGGTGAAAAAAAAGGAGACCCAGGTGGTTTCAGTGAGATCACAGATTGCTCCAGGAAAGTTCATTTCCTTTTTTTGCACAGAATTACTAGACAATCAGTCTAGGGATTGCTCCAGACACAGGTTGGTTGAATTTTAGCCAATTGTTCCAAAGGATCCTAGAATCACATCTTTGGAGCCATAAGCTAGCTTTGGGACCAGCTAGTCCAAGCCCCTTGCTTTCCAGATGTGGAAATAAAGGGGAAATCTTGTATCCACGGTCACACAGCCCAGATCTGATATAGCTGTACCACCCTTATAGAAAAGACGGAAAGATATGGACTGGATAAATACATAGGTCCATTCAGTCCCAATTCAGGGACTGGACCCAAAGAATATCCATGGTATGTCAACAGGCCCTGGCTGAATGAACCTCAGTTTCCATCTCTAAACTAGGGCTAAGACCTGCATGAGATAATGTCAGAAAAGTATTTTTCCAAGTTTTAAATTGCTTGTAATATCAGCTCTTTTTTTAAAAAAACAAACCCTAAAGTAGACAATTGTAATTTTTCATTAGCCGTCAACATAACATTCTAATAGCAGCATCAGGACATAAAACAGTGACTCTTGTTGTCTCTCCTAGGGCAGCGAGAGATAAAGAGACACCTGTCTTTCAAGGGGACCCTGCACGTTGACTTCCAGAACTTTCTTCTGAGCTTTGTCTCCCTCAGACTCACTCCCAGGGCTTTGTGGCTGTTGAATGAAGCTAAGCAGTTTCTGTGCTGTCCATCTTAGGGTCCCCTTTTGGGTTCTCATCTTCCCACAGATGCAGCTGATGCCGGACCCTCAGTGGTTGTCCATACCACCACTGCCTTTGGACTGGAGAATCTGGAGAAAAGTGTGGAGGATGTACAGGAGGTGATCCTGCAGCAGGTGGGCAGCATCCTACCAGGACTTCCCATGCCAGCCAGCACCATATGCCACCACTGGACATACTCACAGGTGAGAAGGAGCGTCATCCCATGGTTCCCATCCATTGGCAAAACCTCTGTTTATTACTGGGAGACTGATTCCCTATGGCCTAGAGAATGTATTCATTTTACCCAATCTTCTCCTTCCATGCTGGGCAGGTTTTCTTGTCCCGTAGAGATGAGGGATCATAGCTTTAGACCTAAAGAAAGTTCATTCCTTTATTATTCACATGAAGAACATGAGGCTCAGAGAAACTAAGGGTCTTCCCCGTGGACTCCCAGATAGCAGATGGCAGCCCCACAATTCACAACAAGTCTTCCGACTCCAAATCCAAATCTTTCCAGTTTCTCTTTACAGCTGGGTGGTTAAAACTAAACACACCAGAATCCTGGGGCCACAGGTGCATTGTCAGGTCCAAAAGGAGAGCAAGTGACTTTCTAGAGTCCCACAGGAAAGCCACAGCTACGCGACAACACATTTCCCACCCCATCTCGCTGACCTCTCTTCAGGAGACACTTAAGTAGACGTTCAAAGTTTGGAGTCCCAGGGCAGAGAAAGCTGAAGCAAGAGATATTTCAGATGTGGGTCTAGAAAATGACAACCCAAAGTAAAGTTCCATTCTTTGTGGCAAAATGGCAAGCAATGATTGGAAGGTATAGGAGGGCAGGAGGCTCTTCTTCAAGAAAAGACTCTTCCCTAGTCATGAGAAGCATCCCCAAGGTCAGGAGCTTCCTGGAAAAGAAGAGTCCCTCTCCATCACTTGCCTGACAGGGTCCTAGGAGTTCCTCCCTATGGATGGACAGGGCCAAATGGTCACTGGGCTCTCTGGAAACTAAAATCCTGAGTTTGTGGGAGAGAAGCTTCTCTACCTGGGGAAGGACTACCATCTATCCTGCAGACATCACTCAGGGTTCTGCCCCATACTGACATTCTTAAAGCCCCAAGCTTGCTCTGATGTTTACTATCAGGACCATGGGCAGGCGGGAATCAAACAATGCCCTATCACTCTGCCCAGAGACAGAAGTGGGGCTGAGATATGTCCAGCACCACCAGCTGGTCACTCAGAAGCCCTGCCTGCAGAGGCCAGGGAAGCGGTCTCCTCCTGCCAGTCCTGCAGTGAAGGGAGCTGAGGTCACAGAGGCTGGGTCAGGAGAGGGCAAGGTGGGTACCTAGAGGAGGGCAGCATGGCCCTGTAGATGAAATCTGGACACCAAAGTCCAAGTCTCTTCTCTGACACTTACTAGCTAAGGAACTGGGGTAAAGTCACTTGTCTTTCCTCTAGTACCCACTCCCAATGTGGTTATGGGGCCACACAGACCTCAAATGTCAGACAGTCAGGAATCATTTATGAAGCTTTCATGTGCCAGATGCTAACAGATCCTGCTCTCAAAAAGCCTACATTCTAATGGAAAAATCAATGAGACAACAGCTAGATTTATACAAGATAAACAAAGAGTTGATGGAAGAGACAAATGAATGAGAGGAAAAGCTTGTGTTGGCAGGCACATGTATGAGCAACAAAGGGAGCCCCTGCCATTCTAAGAGGAGGGAGATACAAGAGCTTTAAAGTGCCCTGTGACTTTGGGGATAGATGGGGAAGGGCAGAAGAAGCCAGGGAGAGACAGAGGGAGCAAAGGAAGGAACAACCATTTATGAGGGACTGTACTAAGCCCTTTTCAACTGTCTCATTGAATCCTCCCAACAGTAGGGGCTATTACCACCACCCCCATTTGATTAATAAGGAAAGTGAGGTAGACAGGGCTGAAGTGATCTTTATGACTCAGACTTAGTGAATGGAGGCCAGTCAGTTATCAGTGTCTCAAGTAGGACTGCATGTTGCGCCTGGATTACTGGTCCAGAAGGTGAAAAGAGAAGGGAGGTGTCCATTTTCTGTGTTCCTGCAGGATGGATGGATTGATGGACGGGGTAAATCACCAGTTATAGAAAAGCTTTTTGATATCATTAAGGTCATAACATTAGTTGTAAATGGTTATTAACCTATCCTGGAGACAGGAAGGTTCTTGGGAAGTTGAGAGTACCCAGGATACCCTTCAGCCAAAAGCATCCCTTCCACCCATAGACCATGCATTCTTTTCCAGTTCAGACTTAAGAGTTTGTCCTTCATTTTCAAAGAAGATCACATCAGGGAGGTGATTCCATGACAAGCAAGTGAACTGGATTTGAGGGGGGGGGGCTGTGCTGAGTCATCAGCCTCATTTTCTTCTCCAGAGTCATCTGGGTCCAGTGGCCAGATAGAAATCAGGAGGACTGGAGGTGGCCCTGGATGTGAGGCAATCAGGGAGAAGTGACTGCCTGAGGTCACACAGTGTCACAGGCTGGATTCGAACTCCAGTCCTCTTGATTCCAAGGTCAGTGCTCTCTCCACTGCACCCCCCTGCTGCCATCTCAGAGGAATAGTGGGGGTGAAAGGAGGGCTAGAGAACTCCCCAGTTAATGGGCTTAGTAATCTAGAAGAAAATCTCACTGAAGTTGATCTTTGCTGCCTTGAAGAGGACACTGAAATTGGTGAACATCGGAGTCTAAGCAGTGTGGTGTTTATTGGTCGCCACCTTGGCCAACCCATAGGGGACCAAGAATGTGCTCTAGGGCATCTGCAACAAGTGTTCTTCCATCTTTGCTCAACATTCTCCCCAAAAGGGACACTCACCATCTCCCAAGGTAGCCTAGTCCATGCTGGGAGAGCTCAAGGGAGCCAGGCTTTCTTTATGCCCATTTTGTCAGTCAACAAACAAATGCCAGACATTGGGAAACACAAAATAAAATACTCAGCACTGACCACAACAGCCCATGAAAAAGAATAGAATGTCCCCAAAGGTACTACAAGGGAAGGAAGGTTGGATGTGGAACCAGAGGACCTGACTTGGAAGTCAGCCCTGCCCCTCTCCCCAGCTACCCAAACTTGGTCATGACCCTCTGCTCTCTGGACCCCAGTGTCCTGGTTAAATGAGGGGATTGGACCTCAGGAGATCCCTTCCAGATGTTATCTATGATTCTGTGAAGTAATACCTAAGCACTTTTGGAAGAGATAGATGGATAGAAGCTCCTCAGAGTCAGGGACTGCCTTGCTTTTGACTTTGAAACCTCACCCGTCATCCTGGCACGGGCAAGTACCTAGTAAAGATTCCTTGAATGAAGGAAGGAATGGATCCATCAAGGGAAATCCCCAGCTCAGAGGCCAAGAGGGTGCACTGACCTAGGGAACAGAAAGATAAAAGAAACCTAAAATTGGTTTACAGAGTAGAGAAAGCCCCCTGACCTAGGCTTTGCTGGGAATCTCCTCAATATATATACATAGAAAATCTGTATGGAAACACCCTGGGTGGTGTCATCACAAAGTCTATGTATGCTGAGCGTATTGTCCTTCAGAGAGGCTGCCAGGCCTCAGATCAGAGGACCACTTCTCTTGCTCTCCCCAAGAGCTTTCCAGTAGGAATGAGACCTTACATTTAAGGATTAGCCAGACCCAAGATTATAGCTCCCTCAAATATTCCTAGGTGAGATCTACCTGGAGATGTACCTAGGAGGGAGAAGGAAAAGACTTGCCCAAGGTGTCTTCCTACTCTATATCAGAAGAGAAATTTGAGCCATCTCTTTGACTTGGAGGCTGGCTTTTTCCCCCCAGAGCTCACTTCCTGACTCATAAGTAGCTCCAGATCTTTGTCACAGTTCCAGAGCTTTGGCCTAGGAAGTGGAGGTTTCTATCTACTGGAAATCAAGGTCCCATTTCCTATGAGCAAAAAAAAGAGGTTTTCCTTTATTAACCTGCCAAGGAATGGAATGGTCTACCTGGGGTCTTCTCCTCTCATGGTAGAGAGGAGTGGTCTTCAGCAAGGCCCAACCTATCTGTCATCTATCAGACTGGATAACCACTAACTCCCCTTTCAACAAAGACTCTAAGCTTCAAAATTTGCCCCTTGGGATAGAGGTCAACTATAAATCACAATAGAAAAAACCACAACAGCAAGCATCTCTCCCACCCTGCTTCTCATCCAATTTTCCCACGTGTTATTTGAATAGGTGCAGATGAGTTGAGTTGAATCAGGGACCATCAATTCTTGCCATCCAGAAATTAAGTCTAGTGGATAGACGGGGCCCAATGAGAGAATTCAGGGCATCCAATGATAGTAGAAATCATTTTACAGAGCAGAAATGCCATGGCCAGAGTCATACAAGAATTAGGTCATAGAGTCAGGATTCTACCCCAGATCTTCTGGATTAGAGGCAGCTGGGTAGCATGGGGAATAGAGTACAACAACTAGATTGTTAGAAGAACTGAGTTCAAATCCAGCCCCAAACACTAATTAGCTGAATGACCCCAAGCAAGACATTTCACCTCTCTGCCTGCCTTAGTTTCCTCATCTGTAAAACAGGGATCATCACAGACCTTCCTCCTGGTTGTTGGGAGGAACAAATGAGATGTTTGTAAAATGCTTAGAACAGTGCCTGGCAAACAGTAGATGCTTAATAAATGCATGTTCCTTCCTCTAACCCCAAATCCAGTAGGGAAAGGGTTCCCACTGTTGCATGGATCCACTCTGGGGTATCCAGCTTGCTAGTAATTCTATGACATCATTCCCCAACTCAGTAGTGACCGAGAGCAGAGCATTAGCTTCCCCTGCACAACGTCTGGGAGTCCACACGATATCTTGTGTTTTAATCATTGTCTCTTTGGTTTTACAGTACCTTCCTTTCCAAATATTATCTCCCCCCCCCTTCCAATGAGCTAATGCTTGTAACAAAGAACAAAAGAAGGAAGACAAAAAGGGAATTCATCCAAATCAATGATCTGGCCCCGTGGGCCAGACCCAGGGTACCTTCTCTCCTTCTCCATGGAAGCCCCTTTCTGCTGCAACACTGCTCATCAGTTTAGTTTCTCCGCCTACTTTGTTGCCTCATTGTCCTTTTGTTTTTCCTGATTCTACTTACTTTCCTCTGCATCAAGGTACAGAATTCTTCTCACTCTTGTCTTTATTCTCCAAATCCAGTATCTCTTGCAGCTCTACAATCTTCCATCACATTCATGCTCCACTATCTGTTCAGCCATTTCCCCAGGTACTGGGCATCAGCCTTGTTTTCTACCAAAAAAAAATTAGTAGTGACTCTGTGGGGGCCTAAGGGAACTCTTTGCCTTTACCCCCTTGGGGGAGTTGGCCAGCTGTGGCATCTCTGGCCTGAGGGACCTGATTCCAAACTGCCTTCCAGAACAGTGCACCAAACAGAGTGTGGGCACCTGTCTTCCTTCATCCCTCCCACACAAAACCATTTCTATCCTTTCTTATCTTTGCCACTTTACAGAATGTGAAGTCCTTGCCCTTGAATTTCATTCATTTTTAGTGCTTTGGAACAATCGGTGATATAGCTGTTCATAGTTTTGAGTTCTTTTCTAGATCTAAGACTCCAAGTTGGGTGCTAGTGGGAGAGGAGACAAGACCAAGGCAACCAAGGAGCTTCCATTCTTCCCAGAGAATATAGCATGTAGATGGAGAGGTACATTAAAAGGATTCTGAGTGAGGAAAAAGTACACAGGGAGACCTGGAGAACCCAGTGAGCTCAGCCTTGACAAGCTTGAGAAGTGAGGGGATCACCTTCTAGGCCCTGCAAATGCTCCAGCTGAGGAGCTAAAACCCCAGTGATCATGAAAGAGGTGTTTCTAGTCACCAAACTCTGGAAGACCTGAAATGCCTGCTCCAATCTGGGGACTAGATGAAAAAAAAAAGGGATTGTATATGAGAGATGTTATGAAGATATGAGGACAACCTTTGATAACAGAGTGGATTCCTGATCCAATCAAGTGAGCAGTTAAGGATAAGCCCCAAGGTGGAGGGCTTGGGTAACAGGGAGGCTAGTGGGAGGGATGTCCTTGACAGTAGTAGAAAATCAGAGAAAAGAAGGGGATTTGGGAGGAGAAATAAAATGAGTTGTGTTTCGGGATATATTGAGTCTGTTGTCTACAGGACATCAAATTTGAGATGCCCAAAAAGAAATTGGTGTAGGGACAGCTAGGTGGCACAGTGGATAGAGCCTAGGCCTGGGAGTCAAGAAGACCTGAGTTCAAATCTCACCTCAGACACTTTATAATTATCTAGCTGTGTAATCTTTGGCAAGTCAGTTAACCCCATTTAAAGAGAGAAAGAAAGAGAAAGAGAGAAGGAGAAAGAAAGAAAGAAAGAAAGAAAGAAAGAAAGAAAGAAAGAAAGAAAGAAAGAAAGAAAGAAAGAAAGAAAGAGAGAGAAAGAAAGAAAGAAAAATGATTTGAAAATAGAAAAACAAAGTTAGGGCTGATGTTTCTCCAAGAAAACTTGCAAGTGTGTGGGCAGCATCCTCTCCCTCTCTCATCCTCCATTCTAGCCCCATTCAAAGGGAAAAAAGGAAGTGTTCAGGAAGACTTCGCTTGATGGGGCCAGGCCTATGAATGCAGATCTTTGGGGGAAGGGACCTCATAGACCATCTGGTGCAGCCTTCTTATTTCACACATGAGAAAACTGAGACCTGGGGGAATAAGGACTTGTCCAGTGTCCCACTGGAAAAGAGTGCCAAAGGCACAATTTGAACCTGGCACCTGGCCCCAGAGCCCAGCTGGCAGGATGTGGCAGAGGTGGCTGCAGGAAGCCCGGCTGCCTCTGGACAAGGGGAACATTAGAATTCCTTTGACAAGTGAACATGGGAGACTTTGAGATGTGAGAGAAGCCCACTCCTACTGGCCTGAGGAGCCAGCTATCAGGGACCTTGAAAGTCAGAGGGTGTGAATCCCCTCTCCTACATCTTTTAGCTGCCAACATGCAGCTTCCTGTTGGAAAGAGATGGGGAAGGAGTTCAGAGTTAAACTCTGCAAGCTTTCTGACCATCAGCTGTCTCTCAGCAAACTGCATTTGGATGAGTTAAGTGAGCTGGGGCCATTCAGATTCCATTTCCTTCCAGCCCAGAAGGATTCCAAACAAGGGGCAACAGGACATGGGCAACATGCCCCCAGGGCAAGGGGCATTATAACTGTCTGACCTCAAATGATTATAAGATAGGCTTTCCACTCTTTAAAAGGCTGAATTCCCCAGCACTCCTTCCTCTGGCCTCCCTGGCCCTGCTTCCTGTCTGGGGAGTCTGCTCCCTGGTAGCCTTGTTGGCACTGTTGACATGAATCTGTGGCTCCATCCTCTTCCAGAGACAGGCTCCATTCCCTATCTCTAAACATGTAAACACACATTGACATCAGCATCTGCTCTGCTCCCTGCTCTGCAGATTTACATTACTCCCCTTTTTTGTAAACAGGCATATACCAGAAGTAAGAATAAATACCTTGGGAATTCCATCAGGGCCTCTTCACAGAGAGACAAGCCTGCAGGACAGGGAGGAGCCCCTTTGTCCCCTGAAGGCCCCTGGGATTTGTGAGGTGTCTGTTGTTTGCTAGGTACAGAGCTGAAAAAGACAGTCATCAGCCCAGTCATCTTGCTTCTCCCCCAACTGTCCACCAGGGAGCCCCTTCTCAGGGTCTTCTCCAATCCAGAACCATTCCTGGACAGTACTGGTGGGAGCCCAGGTCAGCCAGGGCAAGCAGGATTCCTATAGGTTTTTTTTTTCCTTCGGACATCTCTCTTAAGCCAACAGTTTTCAGTCTGTGTCTCATCACTGTGGTTGAACATAGGGTCCAGAACTGTGTTATCATGAAAAACTGTGGCTTTGTGACGTATAGGTTGATCTGGGGCCGGGCTGCAATCACAGCCTTCCCTCTACTCTCCTCCACTTTCTCTTCACTTCCTGAGGGACAACTCCTCCAAAAGTCCAACAAGTGAAGCCCAAGCCTGGACAGACTCTTCAGGGACTGGTGTAGTTTGATGTCATCCTCCGCCAGCTCATCGGATGGATTTCCCATTCCTGGGCGTCTTCAGGCCAAGACCAGATGACCACTTATTGGAGCCTCCTTTGGGGTCAGGAGTTGAACAACTCAACCTGGGAGGGCTCCCCCTTCCAACTCTGAAATTCCGAGAAAACCTGAGCACATTCTTGTGTACTTGGGGCTTGGTTGCCCTGATTTCTCACACTCACTTCCATGCACTATTTTTGCATTCTGTTTACTTCTGAATATAAATTGTGCCTGCTCTGCTTGTCCAAATACTCTGATGTGTTTTACATAGTTGAGGTTGCTGGATGAGTGGCCACCAACACAGTCCGAGGTTACCGGAGGTGGGAACCAGTAGTCACTTCTGCACTCGAGTCCAGGGACAGCTCAGGAGCTGGTCTGGTCTTTTTAAGTTTTCTATCACTTGGAGGCACTTCATCTTTGGGCTTCTGGAAGCAGTGGAGTGATGGAGCTTCTTCCTCTGAGCAAAGCATGAAAAAGTCTTCCATTCAGTAGAGGGGAAAGAACCCTGGATGCTCACTGGGGATCTTGCTTCAAGTCCCAGCTCAGCTATGTGCTGCTACCTGTGGAACTTGGCAAGTGACTCCCCCCTTTGTCCTTGGTTTCCTCACCTTGAGTCCCCTCCCAGCTCCAGACCCCTGGTCCTATGACATGGCCCTTCTGGAACCCAAAGTTCAATGTTTTCATCCTCTGAACCTTGCTTGTATCTGGGAGTCAGTGTGACAATGAGCATGATGATTGTGATCAATCAAAAGAACCAGCATCATATTTCACCTTAAAGTTTGTTACGTACTCGGTGCTCACAGCAACCCAGATATTATCGTTATTCCCATTTTAAATATGAAGATGAGGAAAGCAGAGGTGAAGTGCTTTGTCCAGGTAAGTGAAGTGTGAAACCACATTTGAGCCCAGGTATTCCCAACTCCAGGCCCAGTGTGCCAGTTACTGTACCACCTTAGTAAGAAGACTTCTGGGCTAAGAATGAGGAGAGAGCAAGATTCAAATGTAGGTTGTATGACCTTGGACAAGTCCCTTGCCTCCCTGAGGCTCAAGTTTTCCCATCTGTAAAAGTAGACTAATCAAGCCTGAAATATCTTAGAGAACCACAGAGCCAGAGCTGGAAGGAACTTCAAGACCAATTCAACCTCCTCTTCCTCTTACAGCTACGGATACCAAGTCACACAGCAGATCATCAGGTCTCCCAGATAAGAAGTAGCTAAGGAGGGATCTAGGCAGATGGATTTCTGCGTCCATTGTCCTGTGTCAGATCCATATGAGTCGACTGCTTCATGAACTCTTGAGCTCTCTGTCAGTGCCACGTGGTGCTGTTCTACACGCCACAGCTCTTGACAAGTTCAGGGAGTTCGGGGACCTGCCCAGAGTCACAGAAGAACAGTGTCAAAAGGCAATGGTGAAACATGGCCAGCGGTGGCCACCAGCCACATCATCAAAGTGGTGGGTGGCTGATCAGAACAGAAGACGACTGGGTCACACAGCGACCTCGCAGCCTGGCCAGCGTGGTCATCTGCATCAGAGGCAGGTGCCGGGCTATTTGATCCTGAAGCCAGTAATTCTTCCCCTGTACCACGGTGCCCTTCTTGAGAGCTGGGTTCAAGTCACAGTAGATTTAGGGCTGGAGGAGACTAAAAGACTCTTTAGTTCAACCCATTTCTCTTAGAGGGGTCCCCCGGGTGCTTCCACCTTTCCGACTCCCACGTCTAACCTGGTGCCAAGGCCCCAGTGTCACCTGCAGCACCTCTGGGGGTTTCACCTCTGGCAGGTTTTACCTCCGGTGGGTTTCACCCCCTGCAGTGCCCCTGAACATGCCCCCTCTCCCCTCTGTTGCAGCCCCTTCCTAGCATAGACCTAGCATCGACCCCCACCACTCTGCTTTTGGGCCACCCCAGTAGCTGCTGTTGGGTAGGTCTACCTCAGGACTCTCCCCTTTCCGTTCTATGCTAAAGCACAAATCTGAGCATGTTCCCCTCCCCCTCAGTAAAATGAAGTGACTCCCCACTGAGGGTCCCCCATTAAGACTGTGAGTAGGTGCTTCATTTATGCTTTTATTGATTAAGACAAAAAAGGGAAGCGAGATGTTGCCGATAATTTGAGAAGATGGCAGGATCAAATAAAGGATGTTTAAGGATGGGGAAAATCTAAACGTGAATAGAAATCTATGCATGGATGAATGAATGAACAGCCCCATACGTTGTGAGAATCCTTTTCCATCATCATATCTCAAGCTCCCGGCTCATGGTAGGTAGAATGGGAAGTCACAAGAAAGGACTCCCTTTCACTCCCATTTTGGCACCCATTGGCTTGGCCTTTATCTTCTTTCTCTCTTCTGTCTGCTCTGTTTTGGTAGGTGATAAAGTCCATCCCCAACTGTCCAGGACAAATGACTCTTCATCACAGCCCCTTGCTTGTGTGTGGAGGTGACAGCTTCACTCGGTCCAACTTTGATGGGTGCCTAGAGTCCGCCCTATGCGTCATGGAGGCCCTAAAACCTCATCTGTAGTGCTCACATCACTTTGACTTTTTTTCCTCTAGTTGGGAGATAATTTTACCCCAAAAAATTTGAGCCTATTCTTTGTTCCTCATTATATATTCTTCTTTATAAAATAAAAATTACAAGAAAGTTGTTTTTCATTTATTCCCATTTCCCATGTTGAATAGAAAATGGCATAAGTATTTTAACTACTCTGTTGGAAGGGAAGCTGCTCCCATCTTTCATATTTCATTGTTTCTCTCAATGACCAAGGTGGCTACTTGGGGGTGACAAGATAGCAACCAAGCGGAACAGAGATGGGGGGTCTCTCCATAACCATAGAATTGTCTTCAATGAGAAAAAGGAAAACCTTAGCAGGAATTTATTCCAGCCCCAGACTTTCTTCTCGTAATACTTTGGTTTAGAAACCGGTGAGACCCCTAAGTCTGCACTCCTTTGGATATAGCTGCTTTTCAGGTTCACTTTGTGAGCCTGTCTGGGGTGGGGACATTGAAGTCTTTCCTGGTTGTGGCTCAAAATACCATGATTTTTTCCTTTGGTCTAAAACGTACAGACACATTACATTTTAATTCTTCTTTTCAAGTCCCACAGAATTGTAGCCTGGGAAATAATTAAACCTGACTATAAAATGGAAAAAATTAAAGGAAAATCTGTGGTTTTGTGCATTTTTATATATCTCCTTTTAAACAAGATTATTGCCCCAAAGATGACTCCCATCAATGCTGCACAATGAATGGTTATATAGCATGTAATGAATTTTACACGTTTAATAAATTTTAGATAATTTTAAATTTTCATTAATTTCAATACATTCGATAGTTGGCACAATTGAAAGAAAGCTGGTCCTAGAGACTGTAAGACTCGCCTTCCTGAGCTCAGGAAGACACTTACTGTGTGACCCTGATCTTCACCTGTTTTCCTCTGTTTCCTCACCTGTAAAATGAGCTGGAGAAGGAAATTGCAAATCCCTTCAGTATCTGTGCCAAGAAAAACCCAAAGTCACCAAGAGTCAGACTTGAAGGAGTTTCTCTTCTTTGGAGAGCTCATGATAACATATAAGTAACCTGTGGCAAGGTATGCCGTGACTGGGCACTAAAACTTGTCTGCCATGAAGTCCATCCTACAGGGCCTTGGATGGGTTATTTTAACAACTAGTCTGTGTAAATTTATCATGGTACCTTCTTGATAAAAATAGCTTTTCCCACATGCTGAAAAAATGGAAATTTAATATATTCAACAGGATGGAACGATGAAAACAGGAAGGCTTAAGTATTTTGCTGCATATTTAGTGAATGAGGATATCTGTGATTTCATCAGTGTGAAAAAGTCCTGATATGGGAACCCCTTCCTCACCATAAAACAGTTGATTTTAACAGATGTTATCAATGACAAATAGTTCTTAGGGAAGAGGCCAAGACACAGACAAGTGATGAGCCCAGGGTCTTTCAACACCACCCTATCTGCTGAGCCCTCTCTACGCCATTCTTTCTTGTTTGGTGGATATTGGGATAACTTATTACATTATGATTCATAAGAACATATCCAAAAATAAATGATTTTGATGACTCCTTTCGAGTTGTTTTGTAATGTAAGGGATCAGTAACAGTGATTTAGAGTCATCCTGTTAGTTCCTTTCTCCCTGCAACAGGGAGAATCAGTGGGTGGTAGAATCACAAAAGATAAAGCACAGGGTCTGGAATCAGGAAGACCTGAGTTCAAATCCTACCTCAGGTACTTACTGGTTGGGTGACTGACCCTGGGCATGTTACTCAATTTCTGTTTGCCTCAGTTTCCCCATCTGTACTATCCCTACCTCCTAGGGATGTTGTGAGGATCAAATAAATATTTATAAAACTCTTTGCAAACCTTAAAATGTTGTTGTCATTCAGTTGTGTCTGACTCTTTGTGACCCCCTTCTAGCGTTTTCTTGACAGAGATACTGGAGTGGTTCCTCATTTCCTTCTCCAGCCCATTTTACAGATGAGAAACTGAGGAAAGCAGAGTGAAGTGACTAAACCAAGGTTGCCTAGTTAGATTTGAAATCAGGCCTTCCTAATTCCAGGCCCTAGGGTCTATCTACTACACTACCTAGCTGCCCCAAAGTGCAATATAAATGCCAGATAAACCTAAGGAAGGACAAACAAGCACAACAGCTGTGGGTATTCTCCAGGGTGCTGTCCTGAGCCCTCTACAATGTCGATTCCCATTGCTAATAACCCCCACATCCACATGTCGTTCCCAGACACGCTATAGTCCCAGATCAACAATTATCTATTTAACCTTTCAAAATGGCAGTCCCAAAGACATCTTAAACTCACCATGTCCAGAACTGAACCTCATCCTCCTTCCCCCTGAAGTCCACATTGTGTACCATGAACCCCTCTGGCAGTCTAACACAACTGTTCCTGAAATAATGCTTGTAAATGGCTAAAATAAAGTACAGAGGATGACCAAAAGAAACAATTCTATCACAATAAAGATGTAATTGTTCCCATCCAAGTTCATAACTCCCTAACACAGACATGGAGTCTTTGCTGAGAACCCCTGCCCTCTTCATGGTGTCAAAGAGCATCCTTCCAGTGTCTCAGGTCAGACCGGCCTTCCCTCTGCTCCTGATCCAGGCCGTCTTCATGTCTCCACAGACCATCCCCCAGATCTGGAATTCCTTCCCTCCTTCCCTCTCTTCCTTTAGGGTGTAGCTCAGATACCACCCTTCTTCATGAAGCCTTTCCTCATCTTCCAGCTCCAAGAACCCCACCCCCCAACTGTCTAGTCTACATTGCACACACATGTGCGTGCTTTATTTTGCATCTGGTTATAAATGTATTACATTTTAATATAAACTCTATGTGAGCAGAAATTGTTTCGTTCTCTGTACCCACGGGATTTGGCACATATTGGGTGCTTTATTAATTGATTGGTTTAGATAGAGAACATGGCCATTTAGTCATCTGATGGAGTGCAATTCAGAAAGCATTCATTAGGCTGCTAGTTAGGGTGGGAACTTGCCTAGGCACTGTGCGTATAAGGATGAAAGTAAACAATCCCTGCTCTCAACTGGCTTGCGTTCTACTGACAGGAAACAAAAGCTTCTGGGGTGGGAAAGGACTTGGTACCCAAGCTGAGCCTTGGTCGCTAGGGCTCCCACAAGGGGAAATGGAGAAGAAATAAGTTTATTTCAGACATGGGGGCTACCCTGGGCAGAGGTATGAAGATTAGAGATGGAGTGTCATTTATGGACTTTTGGCTGGATCCTAGCTTGTGTGTAAGGGGTTTGGGATGTTTGCTCATTCCCAGCAACACTGGAGAGAGGGGTGGCTGGGGAGTGAAATGAGAGTCAGTGCTAAGCCTGCCTCTTTAACCAGGGACCCACCAAGTCATCCTTGCGATAACTGAATATCCGGAAGGAACCTCCACACCTGTTTTGTGTCAATGATAATGATCTGCCAAAAGGGAAAAAGGAAATTGGGTTCCGCTTCTAATGACATCATCTTCACACACGGCATCTCTTTCCTCCCTATCCTCCTTTTTGGCCTTGTAGCTGACCCCCTCACATGAAGGACAGCAAAATTCCCTGAAACTGAAGTAAGAAGCTTCAGTGCAGCCTGGACTCCTTGCTCCTGAGTCCTGACCCGAGGGTGCCGGCCTCTGCCCACTGGATATGAACGTGAATGTGCAGATCCATAGCCCTAGAAGAAATCTCAGGGGTGGGGGGCTTCCTCATTGATCAGGGTAACTAAAACAGCTCTCAGGAGCAGCATCAAAGTTGTGGTGTTTTGTGGCATCCGGATCAGGACCCACTGGGACAGATGCAGGTGTGCCTTACTCCTGAACCACCCCTCACAAAAAAAGGGCTAAATAAATGTTTTATTCATTAGGGAAGAGGGGATGGAGGCAATTTCTCTATGATTTCAACCCTTAGCATAGCAAGTGAAATACAGTAAGTACTCTTCCAAAGCTTATTGACCAATTGATTCCTGCCATTTGGGTCATTTGGGATTCCCAGACAGGCAAATTATGTCTAATAATGAAACCTAGCAGCGCCTTGGGAACTTCTGTTCTATGATCTGTACCTCTTAACCCAGAGCCTGTGGCTTTTCTTTTGCTATTTTAATAGCTGAATTCTAATATGTTTGGTTTCTTTTGTAATTCTGTGAGACTTATGGATTCAAAAATCATTCCAAAAAGGATCCATAGACTTCCCCAAACAGAGAAGTCCATGAGAACTAAAGGTGAAGATCTCCAACTTGAGAGTTTCCTGGACCCCTGAAAGGTCAAGTGGTTAATGATCACACAAATATTCTGTGGTAGAGGTTTGCCCAGCTAGCCTTGGTCAATGGGGCTATTGGCCTCTGCTAGCATCAAACTTTGAGACGAGGGAGAAAGAACACAGTGACCTTGGTGATCTCCATGACTTGCATAGGCCAAGAGGGTGACACATGTGTTATGGCAGGAGGGTGACTTTTTTTCACCTTTGACATTTCTGAAAGGAGAAAGTGGTTTTAAAAAAAATAGAAAAAAAAAACAGTTGTAAAACCAGGCCAGATAATTTCCTGTGCCAAAAAAAACCCCAATACTCCATTGAGTCATCCCGCCATCCACGAAATGCCATCTTTCCCATCCCATAACCACCCACCACCTTGTTAACTGCAAAGAGTGAGGTCCAACCCCTCAGCCAGGAGAGGGATCGTTAACGTTTACATCCTTTCCCCAAGTGCATTTAATGACCCCAAGCTTTTCCCTGAAACAAACGCCCACCCCTCCCTTCAAGCCCCAATATTCTCCCGATGACGTTGGATGCCTATGAGTCATGGAACACCACCATCTGTGAAGAAATGAAGTCAAGGCTCACCCAAAGGGCAGAGGAAAGAGAGGCCCACGATGGGCGGGGGTGACTGAGGCCCAACACAAATGGGGAGCTTCACAGAGACGTTCAATTAAAGATGTCATCAGAGAAACCTATTACTGATAAGGAAAATGAGCTTGTCACATCCTGAGAGCAAAGGAGATGTTGTTCTTAGGATGTCAGGGAAGGGGAGGAAGACCTTTAGCATATTGGGTAGATGTCCCATGGTGAATTTATGGGAGGGCATGGCCAAAGTGTATCACTAAAGGCTTACAGATGAATGGGGTCTACAGTAGTAGTAGTAGTAGTAGTAGTAGTAGTAGTAGTAGTAGTAGTAGTAGTAGTAGTAGTAGTCAGTGGTGGTGGTGATAGGAGGAGGAGTAGTAATAGTAATAGAGTAGTAGCAGTAGTAAGAGTAATAGTAGTAGTGGTGCTGGTGATAGAAGGAGGAGGAGGAGGAATAGTAGTAATAGCAGCAGTAGTAGTAGTAGTAGAGTAGTAGTAGTAGTAGTAGTAGTAGTAGTGGTGGTGACTGATCCCTTACTGGAAGCTCTCCCCATGGAACAGATCAACACCTTAGAATTGTAGATTTGGAAATAAAAGGGACCTTAGCATCTGTGGCTGTTCTGGTGTCCTCATTTGACACCTGAAGAAACCGAGGGTCTGAAAGGAAGTGATTTGATCAGTCACTCAACTCATGTGGAAGAATTGAAATTGGCCCCAGGTCCTCTGACTTCAAGCCTGCCACTACCCTAGAAACAAGACAAGAGGAACCCAAGTCTCCTAACTCTGCTGTCTTCCTGGGAAACAGCAAAAACAAAGGAAGAATTAATCGTGCAGCCTAAGGCATGAACAAGAAGCTCTCCAAAAAGTTAGTCTTTTCCAGCTCTAAAATTCTATGATTTTCTGTTTTGTGAATCTGTAAATTTAGACCTCCAAGCTATCGCCCTAACGCCCACATCCAAAATAATGCCAACCCACACTTTGGTGACTGGAGAATGATCCCTGCTTCAGTTAACTTACATGGTTCAGTTTCTTTCCTTCTACTGGGGCACATTCTTAGAGAATCAATGGCAACCTCAGGATGCCCAATCACATCATTGTAAGAGTCACTCTATATACTGCCCCAAGCAGATGACCAAGACTATGTCAGAGACAGAACTCAGACCCACAGCACTGTGGCCAAGGCTATCCTTACTACATGCAACACCAAACACAGTTTTGGGGGGCACAAGAAGAGTCAAATCAAAACACTTAAGCACCCAATTGTACTGGGTCTAATCACTAGGGATACAAAGGCAAAGGCAGACTGTAAAGAGTTTACAGACTAATGGGGGAAATGGATGGATGGATGGATAGATGGATGATGAATGAATGGATGGTGGAAGGATGATGAATGGATGGATGGATGATGGATGGATGGATGGTGGAAGGATGATGAATGGATGATGGATGGATGGATGGATGGATGGATGGATGGATGGATGGATGGATGATGGATGGATGGATGATGGATGGATGGATGGATAGATGGATGGATGATGGATGGATGGATGGATGATGGAAGGATGATGAATGGATGCATGGGTGGATGATGGATGGATGGATAATGAGTGGATGGATGATGGAAGGATGATTGAAGGATGATGAATGGATGGATGGATTGATGATGTAGCTAATTAATATAGTAGACAGAGTGCCAGGCTTGGAGTCAGGAAAACTTGGAGTTCAAATCCTGCCTCAGACACTTCTTAGTTGTGTGACTCTGGGCAAGTTCCCTAAGTTTGCCTCAATTTCCCCCTCACTTAAATGGGAGCAATAATAGCACCTTCCTACCACAAAGGTTGCTGTGAGGTTCAGCAGAGATAATCCCTGTAGAGTGCTTTGTAAATCTAAAAAGCCTAGCTAAAGGTTAGCTACCAACTCTTTCTGGGAGCCTGCTTCACTCTCAATAATCTGAGTGCTCATACTTGCCCTGCCTTTCTTTCAAGTGAAGGAAAATTGTCATCCGCAATAGAAGAGTGCAGCTCTTCCACTGGACAAAGAAGTTCACCTGGAGTTGGTGAGTGCTGGCCCAGCCCTCTTCAGATCGCCCAGTGTCCTGGGGGTCATTTCTTCCTGGGATCGGCTATGGACTCGACTGCTCTGTAATGCTCCGTGTGTTTGCAGAAGAGCAACTCTTTTGTAAAAAGATCCTTGGAGTCCCTTCCCCAGGGGAAGAGGGTGCGAAATCACAGCCCTGCTCACCACCACCCAGGTTTCACCCCCTCCCCTGTCTGAGAAGGGCTGGCCTTCCTTGAAATGCATCACCCACCCACACCATCTTCCTCTTGAGTGTTATTTGCTTTGTCTACAAAGACTGCAATGCGCCCACTGCAAGTGAAAACAATTACACTTTTTCAAAGCTTACTGACAGAGAACCAATGTGCTTGGTTAATATAATCTTCCTTCAGATTTCCCTAGCATGTTGTTTCTGGTACTGCCCCAGTATGACTTGAGACCCTGGACCCCTTCGACTCTCCTTTCCAGAGTACCCACTACACTGTGCCACCCAGAACTAGCTGCCATCTTACTTCTAGGGGTCACACCTACAAGCTCCAGATCAAAACAAAAGGCATCTCTTTTCATAAATCTGAACCTAGGGTCCTGACTTCCAATCTAACTCCTGGATTCATTAACTATTGGGCCACAGTTCCAACATGATCTTCCCACTATGAACTCAAGCCAATTCACCAGGCCTTTATGAGGTTCTTTCTATGTACAAAGAACTGGAGATACAAAGCCTCCAGTAGGATAGATTCGACATGTAGAGGAGAATGCTGGGTAGCACCAGACTTGAAGTCAGGAACACCTTCATTCAAATTTCCATTCCAGTTTTTACTAGCTGTGACCCTTGGCAAGTTTCTTAAGCTCCCTCAGTCTCAGTTTCTTCATCTGTAATAGTAGAATAAACATTCCAAAGCTGTGGTGAGAACTGAGTTAACACGCAAAGCATTTTACAAACCTTTGTTTGCTGTATAAATGGTGGCTGTTTTGGTGGGGATGAAGCTCTACTGGGGGAATTAGGTAAGACATGGGAAATGAAGACTTGTGAGCAGTGAAAAGGGATAAAGCAGTGTTTTTATTCAGGATAAACTGGCTTTGTCATGAAATCACAAAGAATCACCAGTCATCTGCTCCAGTGACATTTTTATTCAGAGAGTTCCCTTTCCATTTATTCAGCCCTGGCAGGTAAATAATTATCTTTGTTTCACTCGTTCCCACTTTTACCTACTCATTTCAGTGACTGAGTTGGAAAATTCCCCTCAGTTCAACTCAACATGGATTCCTTAAGTGACTAATCATTAAGTAATTGGGCTAAGTATTTGGTAATATAAAAACAAAATCATTCTTGATCTCACGAGGCAAGGCTCACATTCTACTGGACCGCCAAACGTACTTGAGCAAGTAGGCAACGAGGCACGTGTGTGGGCTTCACCTACTTCGCTAATGTGCATCTTAAAAGTTTCCCAGGACTATTCCCCAACTAATAACAATCAAAGACTATGGGGGGGCTGTTTGTTTAATTTTCATTTTATTTTTTCTCAAATACATGTAAACAAAAACTGTTAACATTATTTTTTTAATTGTGCCTTTCAAAATTTCTGCCTTTTTCCTCCCTTTCCCCTGCTTTGAGGGGGCAAGCAATTTTATATAGATCATGCATACACAGTCATTAAAAACATATTTTCCCATATCTCCAAGGAAAATGCAGACCAAAAAAAAGAAGAAAAATAAATGTTTTTAAGTATTGTTTGATCTACTTTAGGGTGCACAAGATCTTTCTCTGGAGGTTGTACTGTATTTTTTCACTGTAAAGCCTTCAGAATTGTCTTGGATCATTGTATTGTAAAGAATTGCTTAGTCATTCCTAGCTGATTATTGTAAATTGGGCAGTTTTCACAGGAAATCAAGTTCCAAATCACTAATAACTGGAGAAATACAAGTTAAAGCAACTCTAAGATTCCACCTCACATCCATCAAACTGGCAAAGTTGGAAAAAATGGTAAATGACAAATATTGGAGGGACTACAGGAAAACAGACACTAATGTGTGGAACTTGTGTTCTAGCCATTCTACAAAGTAAACTAGAAATATGCTAAAGTAAAGTTACTAAATACCAGCAGCACCATTACTGGGCCTATGACCCAAAGAAATCAAAGAAAAGAAAAGAATATCTATGTACAAAAATATGTTCAGCAGCTAGATGGCACAGTGGATAGAGCACTGGCCTTGGAATCAGGACAGGAGTTCAAATCCAGCCTCTGATACTTAGTAGCTGTGTAAACTTGGGCAGTCATTTAACCTGACTGCCTCAAATCCGGGATATCTTGATTCCTCTCTGGCCACTGGACCTAGGTGGTCACTGAAGGGGAAAATGAGGCTGGTGACTTAGCACAGCACCCCTTCCTCCACCCAATCTGATTCACAAGCTTGTCGTGGCATCACTTCCCCGATGTCATTGTCTTCTTCATGAAAGAAGAGCAAACATTTAGCAGTGAAGAACTGGGAACTGAAAGGGACCCTTCACGGAATGGCTGAACAAATGGAGAGTATCGATGAATGTAATAGAATACTATGAGAAGTGATGGAAGGATCGGTGTTCCTGAGAAGATTCCTACATAGAATGAAGTGAGCAAGACCAGAAGGATTTCTATGATAACAACATCATTTAAAAGACAAACTTGGAAAGGCACAGCGACTCTGATCAGCACAAAAACCAAACACAGCTACAGGTGACAAATGACAACACAAGGTTGCTACCTCCTGACACAGAAATAATGGATTTGATGTGCAGAATAAGATAAATAATTTTACATGACCCATATGGGAATTCATTTTATGTTACTATATGCATTTCTAACAAGAATTTTTTTTCTTTTTTTCTCCAATGGATTCACAATGAGAGGAAAAAATCAATTTTCTTATTCATCAAATTCTTAATTAAATCTTACTAAACAAAATAATTTAAGTATCTGCAACTATGTTGTATTAGAAAAAGAATTATCATAAAACTGAAAACACAACAAAGACATAAGCGTATTCCTGGAAGGAAGCATTCTGGCTTGGGAAATTTCTATCAATGATCTCACACTTCTCACCTGTTCAATAGGTTCTCTGTTTAGTCTCCCTTTCTCCCATTAATCTTCTCCCATTTCCATTATTTGACTGAAGCTCATGGGACCTCATGACCTGTGATGAGTTAAAATAATAACACAATAAGCAATGTAAGAGTTTAATGGGTGGAAGAAGACTGTGACATGCCACCCCAGAAGGAGAGGCATGAAATAAATTACCAAAGAGATGTGGAAATGGAAAAGTTGATTTGTCATGTACCAAAGATGAAGAACAAGAGATAGACAAATCAATTCAGTACTTGGCACCCATGAGGTATTAAAGCAACAAGGAGAGACTTCCAGATAAATACTCTATAGAAGATTGAGAGATAAATACCAGATGATGATGATGATGGGGGCAGCTAGGTGCACAGTGGATAGAGCACTAGCCCTGGAGTCAGGAGGACCTGAGTTCAAATCCATCCTCAGACACTTAATAATTACTAAGCTGTGTGGCCTTGGGCAAGCCACTTAACTCCATTACCTTGCAAAAACCAAAAAAAGATGATGATGATGATGATGATGGTGGTGGTGATGATTGTTGTTGATGATGATGGTAGTGGTGGTAATGATGGTGATGATATTACCTATATAGGTTTTATAAGATTGGCAAAATGTTTTATAAATATTATTTCATTTTATCTTCAAAACAACCCTGGGAGGTAAGTGATTTTATTATCCTTCTTATACAGATGAGGAAACTGAGGTTAAGTGATTTACCCAAGGTCATACAGCTTATAAGAGTATACAGTCAAATTTGAACTCAGGTCTTTCTGATTCCAGACTCAAGCTCTATCCCCTGGGCCATGAATCAGTGCAGAATGTAAATATTCATGAAATCAGAGTTCAATCAAGGTCAATGGAAAGAAATGAAAAAGCATAATATATAATCAAATTATTATTTAACATATGATAGAAAGTAATTTTCACTCTAATTAGTAAGCTAGCCTACATTAGGTCCTACTATGTTCCAGGCACTATCCTGGGTGCTGGGAATAAAAAGACAAAATTGAAATAATCCTTGTTCATAAGGAGTTTATACTCTACTGGGGAAAGCCTATATGTAAGTGAATGAGTGTGTGTGTGCCATTGCTACCTGTGTAACCTTGTGTAAATGATACCAACTTTCTCAGCTTTAGTTCCCATATTTAAAAAAGGGCTATGTGACCTTGATCAAGCCACTTAACCCCATTGCCTTGCAAAAACTAAAAAAAAAGAAGGGAGGGTGATAATAACTCTTACCTCCCAATGTTGTTATGAAGACCAGATAGGATAATGTACTAAAGCATTTTATAAATCTTCAAATGCTGGCTAAGTGGTTGTTATTAGCATTACTTCATCTCAGCAGCAATAGGGAGACAGAGAAGTGTACTGAGCAGAAAAATGGCATGGTTACATCGGAACAGCCAGATTGTTGATAATCCTTCTAGATCATCATTAGCATCATCATTAGCATCATCATCTTGTGTTTTTCTCTGGATCTTCCATAAAGTACTTATCCAGAAGTTTCTCTTCTTGTTGTTTTACTATCACAGGGGTGCAGAATAGATGATGGTGAACAAAATTGAAACCACATGGAGTAAAGATGGCATCATCATGGAAAGAGTTTTGGAATCTGGGTCAGGAAACTGGCATCTGAGCCCACCTGTCCCTTAGTGAAGGATCTTTCTGATGTTTAATGGCTGTCCTTTATGACATCACCATTCCTTCCCCATAACTCCTAGAATCACTCTTGTTTCAAGAAATATGTTAAGCCAAGCAAACCAACATGTTGACATGTGCCCCATTCTGAACCTCCAGCAGCCACCTCTATAACAAGAGGTACAGGGGAGAGTTTTATAATCTTCAGGAGGTCATATAACTTCTCCAAACCTCAGTTTCTTTCTCTACTAAATTCTAGAATTGACCTCAAGGACTTCTCAGATCCTCTGTCATCCTATGATTTAAGAGTTTACATGCAATTCCTCATCACATTCCAAATGACAATGACTGAAGATGATAGTATGAGAAACTAAGGAGACGCAATCTCAGGATTCTTGGTTTTCAGTTTCATTTTACCGAATCCCTGATTTATAGATGCTGAGGTGGACATACCGATCTGGGTCCAGAATTCAACAGGAAACAGAGAGCAAAATGGATGACCTTTGGGAAATTTTTCAATACTTTTAGTGACCGCAAACCCGTTCTTGAAGAGAGATTAATGTTTTGTAAATAAGTAACTTTTTAAAGTCGGCTAGTATCCAAGTCTATGAAGAACTGGAGTTGTCTTTCATTCTTTCATCCTTTCAAGGGAATAGTCTAAATCAGCTGCTATATATGATTGATGAAGAACAATTCAAAAAGACCAGTGGAAAAAGGTTCTCAGAGATCTCTGACCAGACAAGGATGTGGGCAAGAGCAAATGGGATGAAAATTGATGAGCAGATGGGTATATTCACTGCTCTGTGGGTGTATTCATGAGAGGACCTGGGTTCCAATCCTAGCTATCTGTACTGCCTAATATTTTTGTGACTTTGAGAGGCTCCTTTTAAGAGCCTTGACTTCCCCATCCATGAAATAGCAGGGCTCCATTAGATGATGCCATCCAACTCAGAATCCTCCTCTGATTCTGACTGACAATTCAATTGGAAACAAAAAGAAAACCTGGACAATGCCTTCAAAAAGAATTCCCATTGAAGGAGCAGAAGTCAAAAGCTAGGGCTCAACCAGATGAGAAACCATTCAACTCACAGCAAAGCAGACAGTCAATTATAAGGGCCCTGTTTGCCCTTTGATGGGAGAAGATCATTGGAGCTTGGCCAACATGTAGCTGGCTGATGCTGTGGCTCATGACTTCTCTCTTCTCTGTCACTGCTCATCACAGAGTGGTCCTTATCAAGAGAATAGACATTGAAAGGAGCTAGGGTCCTTAAACTCAAATATTGTCATCCCAGAGCCTCTCCAGTCTCCAGAAGCCTGCCAAGCTCAGATATAGAGACTAAGGTAGCTCTGGGAACCTCTAAAACCTTGGACTCATTTTCTCCCACCAGTAAACACTTAGATTTCTAGCAGCTTCTGCTTTGCCCTGGTCCCAGGGGTTCCCTAAACTCCAGGCAGTGCACTAGGGTGTTGGAGATAAAGACAAAAGGGCAAGTCCTGGGGCGGCTAGGTAGTGTAGTGGATAAAGCACCTGACCTGGAGTCAGGAGTACCTGGGTTCAAATCCAGTCTCAGACACTTAATAATTACCTAGCTGTGTGGCCTTGGGCAAGCCACTTAACCCCATTTGCCTTGCAAAAACCTAAAAAAAAGGGCAAGTCCCCATTCTTAGTTGGTTACAAGGTGATGGAAGACTCAAGATGGAGTCTGAGGGAACATTCGCTGTCCCAGGGTCTCCCTCATTTTACAGATGAGGAAACTAAGGCCCAGAGAGGATGTGAAGCCTGTTCAAGCTCTCTCAGGTGATAGGCATACTGGGGGTTCAGAGAGAATTGAAAATCATCTATTCTCAAGGATTTCAAAACCATTTACAGCCATGGACAAAAATGGCAAGTGGTTCTCAAGGTTCACTGCTTAATCCTCAATAGCACCATGCAAAGGACAGGAAGACAGAGAGACAGAGGAAGGACCCAAAAGGGAGGAGATCCAAGAGTTCAGGGTCATAGAAACAAACAGAGGGAGGGGGTGGATTCAAGAATGAGAGTGAAGTCCCAACTCAAAGTGAAACCTGAAGAGTCGAGGTGGGGGGCTCAATTCCTCAGGAGTCAAAGCCGTGACTCAATTCTTCCAACAGCCCAGACGAGTCCTGTGGTTCCCTCAAACAGTCTAGTTGAAGGTTTTGTGACAGCCCCAAAGTCCCAAAGCTTGCTCATCACATCCTGGCCCCTGGAGGTAGAGGGTGGGAAGAGATCTCAGCAGCAGCAGCTTCTGAAATCTCCATGTTCATGGATGGGACCCTGAACTAAGAGCCAGAAAGGTCTGAGTTGCAATACTGCCTCAAACACTCATTAGCCTACCCAACAAAATGGAAGGCTTGGACACCAGTGCCTCTCAGGTCCCTTCCAGATATGAATCCTGCTTGTGTGGCTCACCAGGAATGTAGCCTGGGCCAAGTTACTTGACCAGTCTGTTTCCCAATTCAGTGACCTCCATGTTCTCCTGCTAGGATCTGCTGGAGTCAGAAATAGAATTGTCCAAACTACAATACAGTCACTCCAGTCCCAGGTCTGAGGAACACCTAGCTAGTAGGAAAGTGCCCAAGAAGGAATGAGTTTCATCAGAGAAGGGTAGAACTGGATGGACTCCCACATGCTCACTGCCTTCTTTTCAATGTCAATAGGAAGGCTTCAGTCTTCACTGGAATACCTGTGGGAAGCAAAGTCTTTCCAATCGAGGAAAATTAAATGCCACAAGCCAAAGAGAAATAACAAGATAATCATGACCTTGGGGAGACCCTTCTCTGGTTACATCCTTTGAGGCCTCAGAATATTAAATCATCAACATGGTCGCTGACCACCATTGTGTTCAAGATGCTTAATAGATATTGCACAGAACTGTTGATTTAGACTTGGAAGAGACTTCAGAATCATTGAGTCCAAACCCTCATTTTATAGTCGAGGAAACTGATGCACAGAGAAAGGATGTCACTCAAAATAAAGATAGCTAACATTTGTAGAACATTTTGAGCTTTGCAAAGTGCTTTGTCAATATTATCTCATTAGATCTTCAACAACAACCATGGGAAATAGATACTGTTATTATATCCATTTTACAGAAGAAGAAGCTGAGGTAGGCAGAGGTGAAGTGACATACAGAGTCATGCAATGAGTAAGGTTCTTGGGGGGGGGGGAGAAGGGAGGGTATTGCTACAGAGAGCTCTAAGGATATGTGATTGATCCTGATCTGGGAAGCATCCAACATTCTTACCAGTGATTGGATTAAAAAACATAAAGAGTACGTTCATCCATTTTTGTTGGAAGGAGCTAACACACCTGAACACAGAGTCAGGGTCCAAAAGTCTAGATAACAGTCTAGATAACAAGCAGAATCAAAGAAGATGAAACTTAATGAGGGTAAATAGAAAGTCATTTGGGGTCAAAAAGTTCACTAAGTTCACTCATTTCACAAAGTTCAGGATGTGTGGGGTAGAGTGTTGTCAGGCTCTGATTTATCTGAATAAAGATCTAGGGTTTCAGTTGTATTGTAAGGGTGTGATATGGAAACCGGAGAAGTGCATGACATCTTAGGCAGTATAGAAAGGGGTGATATTGTACGGTTACCAGGGTGGTAAAGGTCTCATTTTACTCTGTTCTGGTCACATCATGTTCAAAGAATTGCCTAGCCTTCAGCTAAGGGCTTAACCACTCAGACTCTTAAATGTTTCTTCTTTTAATTTATGAAATAAAAGTATTTCCATGGTACAATAAAAAACTATGTACAACTTTCTATTCCCTTCAAATATGGGACAAAATTATTCTATAAAGTTTTTTTTCTTCTCTCCCACCCCACCTTCGAGATCAAATAGGTATATGTAAAATTATTTTTATATACTTATATTTATCAGTTCTTTCACTAGATGCAGAGATCACCTTTCTTCATATGTGCTTTATAGTTAACTTGGGCATTTCTAATATTCAATTCTAATATTCACTCAAAATCATTCTTAAAATGATATGGCTGATACTGTATACAATGTTCTCTTGCTTCTGCTCATTTTGCTCTTCATTATTTCATCCAAGTCCTTCCCTTTTTTCTAAAATCAGAACCATCCCATCACAATTATATACACAACTTGTTCAACCGTTCTACAATTGGTGGGCATCCTTGCAGCTGACTGTAGGAATGAGGGTCTCCAGATGTTTCTGTCAGTGGAAGACACCACATTAATTGAACCAAGTCCTGGATAACTGCAGAGTCTTCTAACCAGAACTCATGATCACCCAACTATACACATGGAGAAGCCAAGCAGATGAAAAGTTATTACTCAGATGAGGGAGTTCAGCTGAATGGACCACCCATAGAACCAATCCATCCATTCTCGTAGTTTGGACAGACCCAGGGCAGGCTTTAAAAGTTGGAAAAGCCATTTTACAAGTGGGGAAAGAGACTCACAAAGGTTAGGCAATTTGCCTGGATGATAGAGCAATTAAATGTCTAAAACCAGACCACCTGGCCTCCCAGAACAGTGTCCTATCCCCTTGCCCCACCACCTCCTGAGAATGCTTCCTTGAAGGGATATAAAAGGGAGGAATGGACAAGGGCTAGACTATCCCAAAATACCTGCAGATCCTACAGAATGGTAGGTAAGCTTTCTTTTGATAGACATCATTCACCCTCTTGACAACCTGATGGATCTTTATTTGAAAGTAAAGATAGTTTGCCTGGTATGAGTGAACTGGGAAGAGCAGCTATCTAAAGATAGTCAAAAAAGTCAACAAACATGTATTTGGCACCTCCCATGTACAAGGCCATGTGCTAAGTTCTGGGAATACAAAGACAAAAACAAAAAACTCACATCCAAATGGAAAATCCAAGGTCACGTTGTTCTATGAAAGACCTACAAGAATCTTGCCCAGATGGGTGGAGTTGGCCACTTTGTTTACAAGAATATCATGTGCCTCTTTAAAAGTTACTATTTCTAAAAAAGGGAAATGTAATGGGAGAAAGAAAAAGGAGAGGGGGAATAAGCCAAGATATTTCATATAACAAGATTTTTCTTTATTACAATGAGCTATTGCAATGATATGGAAGGGGGGAGGCAAGGGGGAATGAGGGAACCTTTGCTCTCATCAGAGATGGCTAGGAGAGAAACAGCAAATATACTCAATGGGGTATAGACATCTGGAGTAAGAAGGAGATGGGGGGACAGGAGGAAGTGGGGGATGTGAGTGATGGAGGAGAGGATGGACCATGGTGGGAGAGTGGTCAGATATAACACATTTTCTTTTTTCTTGCAAGGGGCTGGGATTGGATGGCCTGTCCTGGACCATAGCGCCAGGTGGATGCTGGGCCTAAGGGGTGGGGTGGGGAGCTCAGGGCCTCCTGGCCCCAGGGCCAGGGATCTGTCTGCTGCGCCACTCAGCTGCCCTACAGCAGAGTCAGAGTGAAAGGAGAGAGAAAATATAGTACATGGTGGTGGAGAAATAAGAAAGGAGGGAGTTGTGATCAGCAATGGCAACAGTGGAAAAATATGGAAGTAACTTTTGTGATGGACTTATCATAAAGAATGTGATCCACCTGCGACAGAGCTGGTGGTATTGGAACACAGAATGAAGCACATTTTTTATTTTTTTTATTATTTTTGGGGGGGGGGGTGCAGGGCAAATGGAGCTGGGTGGCCTGCCTGGGGCCTCATAGCAGGGTGATCCTTGGGTGTCTGAGGCCAGATTTGGACCAGGGTGCTCCTGGCTAAAGGGCCAGTGCTCTGTCTGCCACCCAGCTGCCCCCTACTATTATTACTATTTTATTTTATTTTGGGTCTTTTTCCCCCCTTTTTTTTTTTTGGTTTTTGCAGGGCAGTGGGGTTGGGGTGGCTTGCATGTCACATGGCTGGGTGATTGTTGGGTGTATGGGGCTGGATGTGCGCTCAGGTACTCCTGGCTCCAGGGCTGGTGCTCTGTCCATTGCGCCACCTGGCCATACCTACAATTATTACTATTATCTTTTATTTTAATTTTAATTTTTTTCTCTCCCCTGTACTTTTATCGCTCAAGCAAGTCTATAATTTGGGGGGGGAGGGGGTATTTAATTTACTCTTAAACAAGAATATTTTATTAATGTATAAAAACATTGTTTGTACAAAATGAGAATAAATAAATATTAAATAAAAAATTGAACTTCTTTATAAATGTAACTGCTATATTATTAAAGCATATATATTCAAAATAAAAAAAGTTACTATTTCTGCTTGTCTTAAATCACAGTGCTCAGGATCACCAATGCAGTGCACACATATGGACACCTGGGTGTCTCCGGCCAAGTCCTTTAACCTTTCTGGGTCTATTGCCTATCTACAAAAAGAAGGGGTTGAATTCATTTGTCTCTGGATCATCTTTCAGTTCTAAATCTATGATGACTCTATGGACAGACTCCTGGCCATTGAGTCAGTAAGACCTCTAATCTCAGATTTTTCATAGCTGTGTGACGTAGGTCAAGTTACATCTTCTGTCTGCCTCAGTTTCCTCATCTGTAAAATGAGGATAAGAGTATCTACCTCCCAGGGTTGTTGTGAGAATCAAAGGAGATACTATTGGTAAAGCACCTTGCGAGCCCTCCCTATCACACCCTCCACCCTGCTGCCTCCATTGACCTTCTCTATTACTATCAAAGGCAACACCACCATCTTCTCAGTCTTCAGGCTCACAACCTATCAGTCATCCTGGAATCAGGGCCTGTTGATTCTGCCTTTGCATCAGCTTTTGAATCTGCTCCTTTCTCTGCTCTCACACTACCCCTGGTCCAGGTCCTCATCATCACATCTCTGGAGTATTGTCATAACCTGCTGGGGAGCCTCAGGTCTCTCCTCACTCCCATTCTTCCTCCATTCAGTCACCAAAGGGATTTTCCAAAAGTGCAATTCTACCATGTCACCCCCCTACTCAGTAAACGCCAGAGGCTCCCTATTACCTCCAGGAGCTAATAGGAAACAATGTGTTTGGCATCAAAGCCGTCACAACCTAGTCCCCTTCTCCTTTTCCAACCTCCTTATACAACACATCTTCTACAGTCCAGTGACTGATCTCCTGACTGGTCCATGAACGAGACCCTCCTCTCAGTCCAGGCCAGCTCTCTGGCCATCCACCGTGCCTGGAAAACTCTCCCTTCTCATCTCTGCCTCCTGACCTCCCTGGCGTCCTACCTAAATCCCCATCATTTACAGGAAGCCTTTCCCAACTCCTCTCTTTTAGGGTCTTCTCTCTGCTCCTTATTTCCTCTTTGTCCTGTCTATAGATGTATATATTTGTGTGTTAAACTCCAGACTGCTTGAGGGTAGGGACTGTCTTTTGCCTCTTTTTGCACCCCTAGTTCTTTGTGGGATTCTGGCATATAGTAGGCATTTGATACATATTTATTTTTGACTGAAGGCCTCTTGTGAGTGGTGGAAGATGTGGGAAGTTGGGAGCTGCGTTTGATCAGAGACCTTCGGAAGCCACTGTCACAGGAATAGCAGTGAGGACAACTCTGCCCCTTGGCAGGCCCTCAAGTAGGACCTGCTCAGTCCATCAAAGAGGATCACAGAATCACAAACGAAGGTCTGGAAGAGTCTAGGTTAGCATCTTGATTTAACAGCAGGAAACTGAGGTTGAGAGAAATGACAAAGAGTTCCAAGCTCCCTAAGCTTGCGGGTCAGAGCTGAAGTGGGCCTTAGAGATACTTCGGGCCAAGTACCCCATTGCAAGATGAAGCAGAGAGGACTCATCCAAGATCCCATGGGAACCACATGGTAGGAGCAGGACCACCAGCCCAGGCTTTGTGATTCCAACTCAGGGCCTCTCTGAACTTTGGCATCTTATGAGGTCCAGGTATGCAGGCTTCCCAGGCCTTAGGAAGCCACTGAATGGCAGGCATGAGGGAGTTTTCCACTTTCTTTGCTCCTGTTCTCATATGGCTATCCTCCAGGCCAGAGGACAGCCCATTCCTCAGCATCCAAACCAGATTAAAGTGTAGTTGGGAAACCTCTAACAGAATAAATAAAAATACAAAAGGATATAAATAATATGTAGTTTTCTAAGTCAATATGTGGTCCCCAGGGATCTTTATGTATATTTTCCCATTTTCCTAATTTCCATTTGAGTTTGACCCCAGCACTGCTCCAGGGGCCTGCCATCCCTAAGACTGGCCAGTGGGACATGCTTTCCCATCCCCACAAAAGGCAGTTCTGTCCAGCTCTCCCAGGTCCATCATGGCCCAGACAGGGTGAGCTTTGACCAAAGATGGACTGAACAGACAGGAAAACAAGCCTGGGCCCACAGCATCCTGTCCAGAGAAGGCAGATCAAGAGAAGGAACATGTCAAACTTGAGTTCTTGCCGACCTTCACTGGAATCACTAGCGCCCTTCCACATCTGGAGCCTGGTCCTCCCTGGGGAGATGTCTAATTCACTGTGATTCTTAACATCTGGCAGCTAACTCCCAGAACCACACTGGGTGCTTGGGAACATCCTGTGGATGGGGGGACCCTTGATGGAGAACCAAAGGGAACCCACAAGCCAGGCCCACAATGGTTCTGAATTTCATCACCAAGACATTCCATTTGGCTGCAAAATTGACAAATATTATGTAAAGGGAAAGGGCGGCTATTTCCTTTCTTTTATACATTTAAAAAAAAATAAGTTTGATTGGTGCCTTTTGTTTCTACATCATAGTCATTTCCCGATAGGCCCTCACACCCCACCCTCAAGAAGCAACTCCTTTCTTTCTCTTTAACAAAGAAAAAGTTTTTCAAAAATCAACCAATACAGCCCTCCTTGGACCCCACCTGAAGCCCCCCAAAAGGATGCAAGTATATTCAATGATCTCCATAATTAAAATCTGACCATTCTCATTGTTTTATTAAATTCTATTTTTTTCCACTAGAAAATATTTATTTTCCTCTCCCCCCAGGCACTAAAAAAGAAAAAGACAAAAACCAAATCCTTTTGATGTACCCCCAAATACTGAGCTATCTAACCAAAGTACCTCAACAGGGGGACATGACAAACCAGGACAAGGGTGGGGGTCTATCTGCTCATGACAGAAACGCTTTGGGGGGTCTGATTAGGAATCAATCCTAGGAGTCATTTCTGGACTTTCCCTTCTTTCATTTAGAAAGCACAGATTGCGTGATGTGCTCTGCTAGGAAAGTGTTGTTGGGTCTGGCCTTCAAGGACCTTGTGGTCCAAATGGGGATGTAAGGTAAATACACATGTAAAATACACTTGTAAGACAGGGCTGTGCAGCGGGCAGCCCATGGGAGCTTGAACCACACACACACACACACACACACACACACACACACACACAGAGGGAGGAGCTTCCAGTGCAAAAGAGGAGAGGTTCTGTGACCTCTGGGCTGGGTGAGTCCCAACCAGCCCATGGTGAGGTGTGTGCTCAGTTCAAAGAACCCCGTTTTAGAGAGACCTTGGACAAAGTGGAGAGCATCTCAAGGAGGGCCCAGGACCAGGGCAGAGGATCAGACCTCAGGCACTTGGTGGGGGGGGGGGGGGACAAGCATCTAATGTATTTATTCAGTCCTTTATTAAGGGCTCATGAGGCACCAGCCACTGCTGTGCCTGCTTCACAAATAGCACAGCATTCCATTGAATTGGTTGAAGGAATGGAGAGAGTCTGCAACAGAGAAGCCTCACAAGGGAGGAGAGCAGCCCCCAAGGGTTTGAAGGGATGTCCAGTGGAGGGGGAGCATTAATCTAGTTCTGGCCCCCGTGGGGACAACCAGGAACAGTGCCAAGAAGCACCAGAGAGACAGATTTGGGCCAAAGATGCCATCTTGGAGGATGGCAGCTTCCGAGCAGCAACACAAGGGGAGAGGAACATGTGGTACTGGGGCGAGAAGATGGAGCAGAATGTTCTAGTAGGGAAGAGTAGGGCCGGGGGGGGGGAGAGAGAGAGAGAGAGAGAGAGAGAGAGAGAGAGAGAGACAGAGACAGAGACAGAGACAGAGAGAGACAGAGAGAGACAGCAAGAGACAGACAGAGACAGACAGAGAGAGACAGCAAGAGACAGAGAGAGAGACAGACAGTGACAGAGACAGACAGAGAAAGAGAGGATAGAGGAAAGAGAGAGAAAGGAGAGAGAGATACAGATAGAGAGGCAAAGACAGAGAGATACAGAGAGAGAGACAGACAAAGACAGAGAAAGACAGACAGACAGGAACAGAGATAGAGGCAGAGAGACAGAGAAAGACAAACAGAGAAGTGAGAGAGACAGAGAAAGAGAAAGAAGAGACAGACAGAGAGAAAGGAGAGAGACAGAGATAGACAGAGACAGAGACAGAAACATGCAGACAGAGAAAGAGTGGGGGGAGGACAGGAAACAGAGGAAGAGGGAGAGAGAAGAGGAGAGTAGGGAGAAGAGATGAACAGAGACAGACATAAAAAGAAGAGAAAGAAGAGGAGAGACAGAGAGAGAGAGAAAAAGGCAGGACAGGGCAGGAAAGGAAGGAGGATGAGAGAGGGAGGGACGATTTCTAGAGGTTTTTCTAGAAAAGTTTCAAAGCTATTGAGAGAAGTCTTGGGAGGGAAGAGTCTGGCCCTGGGCTTCATCAGCCTCTCAAGACAAGTCTGAAAAGTGAGTGACTTGGTAGAGAGGGACCCTCTGGTGTGTGAAGGATTGGGGGTCCTGCAATCAGGAACAAGATGTTCTCTGCTTAGACCCAGGGCCCCCTCCGAGACCCAAAGGAGAGCTTGGGAGATCCCCATAGATGGAAGGAAGGCTTTCTGGATGACAAGGCTACTTTTCAACATTTGGGGTGATGGAGGGAGGTGCCTTTTCCATCTCTGAATTAGAACTAGATTGAAAAATCATTTGATTCTCCTCTGCTTGAGGGACACATGGGAAACTGTGTTTTTGCCTTTATTTGAGCCCCCATGGCTAAGGACAATGCTTGTATATGCTGTATACAATGGGTATTTCATAAATGTCTGATGGGGGAACAACCAGATTCTTTCCTCCTGGACCCTTGATCCCTGATTCTGTGCAGTGTCCTGGGATCACCCTCAGACTAGCCCCTTCTGATCCTCAGGGACCTTGTCTTTCTCCCAGCATCCACCCAGGAAATCTGGGGCCATGGAAGCCTGGCCCCTATTCTCCTCTAAGAGCTTCCGTTCCACCATGTCCTAGGAAAACAAATATAATGAGGGAGAACCTAGTGAAAGAGAAAAGAATAGCAGCCTCTTCCTGAGGAGCAACATGTTGGGTTCAATGGATGTTCCAGGTATTGATCTCCTGAGCCTCTCATTCATCTCTACTAGTTGGGGGGTAGGGGGTGGAGGAGAGGGCCAGAGTTACCAGTGTAGACCCAGTTGTGCTGGACCACTCTGGGGATGGATTGGGTTAGCTCCCATTTTCAGAAGGACATTGAGGAACTGATCAGTCCCTCAGGGTCCATTCCTAAGTCAACCCCAAGTCATTTATGCCAATCCCTTGTATCACTTTTGCTCTTTGTTGCTGAAAAAGATAAGATGGGGTACAGGGAAGGCATAGGCCATCCTCCCAGTGTCCAAAGAGGGCTGTCATATGGAGGAAGGACCAATCAAGTTGTTCTTAAATGTGTATATTTTAACCTAATTCTATTTTGCTCTTTTTTTTTTAATTTCCAAGGCAATGAGGTTAAGTGACTTGCCCAAGGCCACACTACTAGGTCGTTATTAAGTGTCTGAGGCTGCATTTGAACTCAGGTATTCCTGACTTCATGGCCAGTGCTCTATCCACTGCGCCACCTAGCTGCCCCTCAGGTTGCTCTTTATTTGTTTGTTTGTTTGTTTGTTTGTTTGTTTATTTAGCTATTTAAGGCAATGGAGTTAAGTGACTTGCCCAAGGTCACACCACTAGGTAGTTATTAAGTGTCTGGTGTCAAATTCAAACTCGGGCCCTCCTGACCCCAGAGCTGGTGCTCTATCTATCCACTGTGCCACCTAGCTGCCCCCCAAACAGGTTCTTCTTGATCCCAGAGGACTGGGGATACAGCCAGAAACAATGGGAAGAAGGACTAGAAATGTGGATTTGGGCCAAAGAAGCCATCCTAGAGGATGGGAGTTTTTCAGCTAAAACAAAGGGAAGTGTGAGAAATGATGGACACTAGAAGAAGAGAGGAAGGAGGGCAAAAGGAGGCATCTTTAGGTTGTACATGGGGAGGATATATGTCCACACTATTATAAAGAGATTCTTGTTCAGGAACTGGAGGGCCTCTGATGTGATCAGAGTGGGTTTGAAGCTGGAAGACAGCCCAGAAGTCATAGAACCTCTTCCCTCCCATTAGATAAATGAAAAGAACTGAGGGATGAAATGTGACTCCTCCAAGGGTTCACAGAGAGTATAAGATCAAGCTGGAATTTGAATGCAAGACCTCTGAGTCCTGATTTGATGAACTATCCCTCACATCCCCCATTGCCTTGCATGCTTCTCATGGTGAGGGTAGAGTGACTCAAAAGGAGCCCAGGGTGGTTAAGAATAACATAATTCCTACATTGTCCACACACACTCTTTAATTGTTGGGATTCCCATTCTTTAAGTCCCTAAATTACAAGACAAGTTGCTTATTTGCATGGATGGGGAAAGTTTCCCAGTGGGAACCCAGCTCCGATCCATTCCCTGATCCACAGAAACATCATCAGTGATTCCTACCAGGTGATATTTGTCCAAGGATGGAGCAGCCATACCCCTTGAGAAAAATCAATCACACTCATAGCAAGTCTCCTTGTGAGGTTTGGTGGTTCCATGATCACGGTGCAACCCCGTGTGATCCACCAATGAACATGTACAAAGAGCCTATTGTGGACCAGGTGGGTGCCAAGAGCTTGTCAGGTGGTCTCAGAGAGATCAATGTGTGTCCCAAGATCACAGGAGATATTTCCAACCTTCAGACTCAGTTTCCTCCTTCTTTGAAGGCATCTCAGACCCTCCCTGATCTCTTAACAGCCTTCGAAACTGACTCTCAGTTGCTGCAATGTCTCCACCCCATAGTGAGGACCTCCAAAGTTTCTTTCCTTTGGACCAGAATTAGGCCTTCTTCTCCCTGAGATTATTCCTTTCCATCCTTCTCCCAGTTGCTTTCTGATTTCACTGAAACTCACCCAGGATGGTGAGGGATAATTTTAAAAACACATTGAATTTGGCCATGAGCAATGTATGTATCTCCACCCAGAGATTTTCAACTCAGTGGATTACAATTCTTGTGTTTTTTATAGGTTGTGGGTTCCCTTTGACTTCTCCAAGTTCACCGCTACCCCTCTCCCCATCAGCTCTAGCCAAGTCATGTGGGTGGCAATCTGGATGTCCATTCTCCCTCTGACACCCAGGAGAGGCACTCCAACTTATTCAGAAGCCAGTGATGACCCCTCACGATTTCTACCTAAATGGTAAAATGGTCAGCGAGACCATTCCAATCATCCAAGGCACTCAATTATCCATTCATCTTCAAAGCTCTGATCAAATGAATTGGTAACTGGGACACCAGCTCCCTCTGCCCACTCTGTCTACTGGCGGCTCCTAGACCCCAGAGCCTGCTTCAGCCTGCCCTCCCAAATAGCCATCCATCTACCTTTCTTCCACAGACCATCCCAGCACATGCATTCCTGCCCCTTTCTACCTCTCTAGACTCAAACTCTCTCCCCTTGCCTCTCTCCTGTATAGGGAAGATAATTTCCCCTATTAGAATATAAGCTCCTTGAGGGCAGGTACCATCTCTTTTTTAATCTCTGTGGACTCAGCCCAAAACTTCATGCCTGCCTCATCTTAGGTACTTGATAAATGATTGTTGAATAAATGTTTGTGGTTTTAGTTGATAAGTTCTGGGTCTGTCCCAAGAGAGAACACATACAGTCTTGTCTGTCCCCCACAGAAGGGCACAGTGGGAAGAGCCCTTTGGGCAAATTCCTTCCCCTCTCTGGACCTTGGATGCCTCCTTTATAAACTGGGGGGGGGAGGGGTACTAGAGGGTCCAAGGTTATCAACAAGCAGGACTTGCTTAGGCATGAAGCTAAATGGTGCCAATTAAAGAGAAAATGGAAAGCGTCTCTTGGCATTCTGGAACATTCTAATGGCAGGGACAGCATGTGATGTAAGAGCTTTGTGTAACATGCAAAATGAGCCATTTTGGGAAGGTGCACTGATGGGGGCAAGCAAGACTCATGTTGAAGACCAGCCTTGGGCTGGGTCTAGGAGAAACCTGGGAATTCCCAGAGAGCCTTCCAGGCCTGGAGGATAGCAGAGCAGACTTATGGAAGGAAAGGAGTGGAGGGTCTCAGGCTGAGCCAGGGTCATTTGGAAAGGAACAATTAGATTTGTTCATAAACAGTGCATTTATCTCTGCAATGATATTTTTAGCTCAGAGGATTACCGTTCCTTTGTAGGTCCGTTGGGAAGGGATTCTCAGCTTCTTCCTCTCCCAAGGAATGGCAAGAATCAGAAATCGGACCACATTGTACCATTAGGAAGATTCTCTTCCCCTAAAAGCCCTTGGGGGAGTCGGCCAACATTGACTCAACATTTGGGCCTGCTCAGAAGCCAGCTGCAGACCAGAGAGAGGCCGGGGAATCTTTCCACTGGGCTTGTCTTCTCAGCTAATTGACCTCAGGCTGCTCATGTTCATTTTGATGTTTCAAACTTCTCCTCCCTTAACATATGTTCTGTAGACTCCATGGGCCAAGCCTTAGGTGAGAGAGTAAAGGTTCAAGACCGCTGGGTCAGAGGCCCTGGCTTCCCATCCTGATTCTGCCCCGAGTCACTTTGTGGCTTTAGACAAGGACCCTGGACTAACTGAACTCTTCCCCGAGTTCTGAAAGAAAGAACAGATGGTACTGTTGAGCCTCAGTCAGCGAAGGTCGACGAATCATGGAAGGTCGGAGAGGCTCTGTGACATTGGGGTCGGCAAAACAGTGTCCCAGTTTTCAGAAAAGGGCTGAGAACAGTCTGCAAACAATAGACCAATGACTTGAATTCCAAGAAAAACTCTCGGGTGAATCACTGCAGGGACTGGTGAACATGGACAAGGCAAACAGTAATTCCCAAGAGTTGGTCTGACTTTGACAAGAAGGCAGCTCCGTGGAACAGTGGATGGAGCACTGAGCCGGGAGGCTGGAAGACCCAAGTCCAAATTCTGCCTCAGACGCTTACCAGCTACGTGGCCTCAGTTGAGTTGCTTGACTGATGCCTGCCTCAGTTTCCTCTTCTGTAAAATGAGAATAATATGAGCTCCTTGATATTATGGGGCCCAAATGAGATTATGTTTGTCAAACAAGGTGATGCTCCTATTTCTAGAGCCAGAGAGTATAAAGTGTCGCTCATATTATCATTAAGAACAGATCATGAGGGGCGGCTAGGTGGCACAGTGGATAGAGCACTGGCCCTGGAGTCAGGAGGGCCTGAGTTCAAATCCGGCCTCAGACACTTAATATTACCTAGCTGTGTGGCCTTGGGCAAGCCACTTAACCCCATTGTCTTGCAAAAAAAAAAAAAAAAAAAAACAGATGGTGCCAGACTAAACTCATTTTTTAAAAAGATTACAAACAAGTAAAGATGAAAATGCTCCAGACCAAATTTACCTGGATTTGTAGCAATCTTTGGATAAAGTGTCTCCTCCTTGTGGAACAGGACAGCTAGATGAACCTAATGGGTTCAGAAGGAATTGGACAACCATACTCATATTGGAGATGTCGGCGGTACAGTGTCAGCGTGGCAGGAGGCCTCCAGTGGCGGTCCCTTGCGTCTGTGCTTGTTCCACATAATTTAACATGTTTATTAGTGATTTGGATAAGGATGTAGTTAGCTTGTTCATGAAATCTGAAGATGATACACAGAGCTAGGAGAAAGACTGAAAACAGTGGAAGTCAAAAGCCAAGATCCAGAGGGTTCCAACTAATAAGATTAGTTTCAATAGGGGTGATCAGTCAATGAACAAACACTGATTAAACAGTCACTGTGCCACACAAGCCCCAGGACCTTGGGAATACAAAGAAGGGTAGCCCTGCCACCCCCCAGGAGTCCCCATTATAAGGATAGAGTCACCTTGTTTATAATTAGATACATGGAGTAACCTTTGAGAAAAAGGCTTCAGTAACTGTGGGGACCAAGAAAGAAGCTGTCTTTTATTTAAAAAAAAAAGCAATTTTATTTATTTAAGGGGTTAAGTGACTTGTTCAAGGTCACACAGCTAGGCATTTATGAAGTGTCTGAGGTCAGATTTGAACTTAGGTCCTCCTGATTCCAAGGCTTGTGTCACCTAGCTGCCCCCAGAAGTTAAGTCTTAAAGGAAGTTGGGGATTCCTAGAGTCATGGGATGAGGATATGGGAGGATAAATGCAAAAACCTCCCACCTAAGTAGCAAAAATCACCTTCATGACGTCAAAGCAGTGGTTCTGAAAAAGATCTGGGGGTTAGAGTAGATGGCAAGCTCCATGAGTCAGCAATGTGATGTGGCCACTGAAAAAGCTCCTGTGACCTGGGGGGAAGGGAGACTGGCACAAAGAGGATGCAGGTTCTGGGAAGGGCACAAGAGCCCTTCAGTTCTCTGCCTTGGGGAGTCTGGAGAGTTCAATTCTGACCACTGAGGGACAAGGAGAAGCTGGAGAGTGCCCAGCAAAGGGCCATGAGAAGGAAGGGCACCATGACTCGTGAGGAGGGTTCCAAGTACTGGGCAGAGTGAGCTGCAGAAGATGAAGATGAACATGAAAGCAGCCTCAGGAGAGACCCTGGGGACCAATGCTCTTGGTAGAGTCGGGTGTGCTCACAGAGCCAAGAGAGTCCATGGAGTAGGTCTGGCTGTGCCATGTCACACTTCTTAGGGGCACTTACATCGGCTGTTGGCCATTGGCAATAGTACTGGAGTACAGGGGCACAGGCAGAGCTTTGGTGGGAGTTGGGTTCCATCACCAACCCATCGGCTTAAGAGCAGCCAACCCTGGGCATCACTCATGCAGGTGATGGGAAGGAACAAGGGGAAACCCTGGCCAAGACAAGTTTCAGAAAAAGTCCTCTGGATTGGATTTAACAAAATAAGAAAAAGTGTGGAATTTATATATTTATATTTATGTGTGTGTGTGTGTGTGTGTGCAAAATCTCATGCCACCTGAGGCCTAGATGAAGGTACTAGGCATGGGGAGCCTGGATGCCAACAGAATTAGGGGCAACATGAATATTGCATTTCAAGACTATCTGCAGCTGCCTTGGAGGGGAACAGTACAATTGGCTCAGTGGTTTGAGGTCCTGGGTTCAAATCCTTCTGCTGGTGTTTGCCATTGTATGAAATTCACCTTTCTGAGTCTCAGTCTCCTCATCTAACAAAACTGAGGAGGTTGGAAGTCCCTCAGAGCACTGGATCCTGGAATGATGTCCAGGTCCCAAAAGATAACCAAGAGCAAATAATGGAACTTACAAAAGATAAATCAGAACTGATGAGGGGAAACTCCTAACAATTAGGTGTGTCCCCCAAGACAGCTAAAGTAGATGGCGTAGCTGGTGTCATGTTCTGGAAGTTCTGAAAATTACTTTCTAGAGAATTCTCGCACTTGGCCCTTGATGTCCAGAAGATAAAAGAAGGGACCACCTGAGAGGAGGACCTCCACATAAACCCCTTCCTTTTCAAATCCATAGAAATGGTCACCATTAATGCTATCATTCTTACTAGTCAGGTCATTCAGCCCTGAGACAAGAGCTGGAAAATACACAAAAGGTGAAAACATCCCCTCATCCATGAGGTGCTCACGGTCATTGGGGAAGGGGAAGGGGAAACAAGATGCAAATGACTCTGTACAAATAAGCATCTAGAGGAAAGATAGGAAACAATCTAGAGAGGAAGGCACCAGCATGAAGAGGGATTGGGAAAGGCAGGTTTTAGCTGGGACTTGAAGGATGGTCAAACATGGAGATGAGGAGGGAGAGGGTTCCAGAGAACACTCCCAGAGCCAAGAGATGGAGGAGGAGGAGGAGGTATCCCCTTTGAAGAGCGGCTGTCAGTGAGGGCAATAAGGTGTTGGAAAGTTGGAAAGGAGGAGGGGGCCAGGAAATGAAGGGCTTTGGAATGACAGAGGATTTTGTCTGATCCTGGAAGTGATAGGAGATCTTTGGAGTTTATTGACTAGGGGAGGTGACATGGTCAGAGCTGGAGAGTAGGGAGAGATGATTCTCCTGGCAGCTACTACAATGGTCCAAATATGAGGTGATGAGGGTCTGCCCCTGGGTGGGGGCCATGGCAGAGGACAGACGGGGGCTCTTCCAGAGGTGCTGCAGAAATGAATTGGACAGGGACAGCTAGATGGTGCAGTAGATAGAGCACTGGCCCTGGAGTCAGGAGGACCTGAGTTCAAATCCAGACTCAGACACTTAATCATTACCTAGCTGTGTGGCCTTGGGTAAGTCACTTAACCCCAGTGACTTACAAAAAAAAACATAAAAAAAGAGAAGAGAAATGAACTGGACAGATTCTATTCTCATCGTTTTCATTTTCATTCTTATTTGGCCTTCTAGGCCAGGGCCAGTGGAGCTTTTTGTTCTGGGATGCTGGGATTCCAGACTCCATTAGTCTCTGCACATTTATCACTACATCCTTGGAAGCAGAGGGTGGGGGGAAGAAGGGGAGGGAGAGAGAGGTTTGGATAAACAGGATAAATCTCTTCTATAGTCTACCATTCACACTGGGGATTTGATGAAACCCCCTTGATTTCAGTGACCCAGGACAAGTCACTGCCTGTGATTGGAGAGCCAGATTCCTGCTCCTGGAGACCAGCAGGGGGGCTGATTGATTAGTGCAGACTCTCCCCCAGGGCCGGCTGGGTCATTCCCTCCTCCATTCCCTTCCTCACCGACCACATGTCTTGACTATGAGATCATGAGCTGGGAGGCTCAGGAGCTGCCGTAAAATGTGAGTGATCAGATTGGGAAACACAGATGAGTCTCCATGGGCCAAGGGTGGACTCGGAGCCCCCAGTATGGGAGTCCCAGGGGACCGGGAGCAGATATTTATGAGAAGCCAGAGTTGTTCTTGTCTCCCAGCCAGGTTCCACCTCGGACGTGCAGAGTGTGAGCTGTCTCCAGAGCAGACCCTCCAGGATGGGTGATGTCACCTCTCTCTACCACATAGCCCCAAGCCATGCAGAGTCCACCATGGGCCCCCCAGGACTGAAGCATCATGCTACCCAGGCAAGGTCAGCAGGAGGGCTTGGCTGCCACAAGGATGCCCAAGAACCCTCAGAAAAGTCAGATCCAAACCACATCCTGAGAGGTAGGAGATGGTAAAGCAAAGAGAAGATGGGGAGGGGGAGAAGATAGCTTGATTGGGGACTGCTGGCCCACCCTTTATCTTGGATCTTCAGTCCTCCAAATCATATGTTCTTATCTGAGACCCCGGGCTTCTCTGGCCTTCCCTCTGTTTCCCACAGGTCCCCATTGGGGGTGGAAGAAGAACTGTCATTACAAGGGAGAGAACAAGGTCACCTCACTTTAGATCAGGAAGGGAAACATAGTCATCTAAGAGAGAGACAAGAGAGACTGAGAGACTGAGAGGAGAAGGAGGAGAGACAGATAAACCAACAGACAGACAAAGACAGAGAAGGCAAAGACAGCTCCAGGCCTACCAGCCTAAAACCAGGACCCAGATGGCCTCCTGGAGGAATAACCTGATGATGGCTCAAATTCTGGGGTTCTTGATGCCTTTCTGGAGTTAACTTTTTATGTGGTGTATGTATGTGTGGGCAACTGAATCTCTCCCTCCTCTGTCTCTCTATCTCTCTCTTTTTCCCTCTTTCTCTTTCCTTCATGCTCTTTTTTTCCCTTCCTTCCTTCCTTTCTTCCTCCCTTTCTCTCTCTCTCTCTCTCTCTCTCTCTCTCTCTCTCTCTCTCTCTCTCTCTCTCTCTCTCTCTCAGAAGTGAGCTGGGTTAAAATAATGGGCTAATGGATTGAGGCCCTTGTGTTTATGAAAAACCATAGGAGAGGAGAGGTGAGGCCAATGAAATAACAAATCAGCCAGGCCTGCTTCTTAGGGACTCTGGAAGAAAGTCACAAGGAGAGGAGACTGACAGGGGAACTGGGATCTCTTCAGACGGGCGGTTCTGGGCCCCTTTTCTTCTGTGTCTTGACTGTGGGAAAATGAACTTGTTTGCAGTCACCCCTGACATCTGACTGCCCGGCAGATCACGAGGCCACTGTGGTTAGCCACAGCTCCACTTGAAATGATCTTTCTGAACCCAGTCCCTGCCGTGTTGACTGGCAGTGCCAGGGGGTAGCACCCACCTCCTTGGTGAACCCACAGCAGCTGGGGAGCAACTCGAAGACCTTCACTTGGGTTCTTATCTGAAATAGAATTCCCATGGGATCCTGGACCCAGTCAAGAGGAAGAACACTGCACGTTCCTTCCTTCTCCTTCTCCCCTCCTTCCCTTCTCCTTTCTCCTTCTCCTTCTCTTCCTTCTCCATCTTCTTCTTTTCTCTCTCTCTCTCCCTCTCTCTTTCCTCCTCCTCCTCCTCCTCCTTTCTTCTTCTTCCTCTTCTCTTTTTCCTCTTCTTCTCCTTCTCCTCCTCCTCCTCCTCTTCCTCCTCCTCCTCCTCCTCCTCCTCCTCCTCCTCCTCCTCCTCCTCCTTCTTCTTCTTCTTCTTCTTCTTCTTCTTCTTCTTCTTCTTCTTCTTCTTCTTCTTCTCCTTTTCACTCTCTCTGTCTCTATCCCTCTCTGTCTCTGTCTGTCTCTCTCTCTCAGCTTAAATGCATGGAAACTTTAAACATCCTGTAAGGGAGAAAACTGCCTCTTGGTGAATAGAGAGAAGCCCCAGCAATGTTTATACATGTTCCTTCTGTTTGGCTCATCTTGTTTCTTGTAGCTGGTTAACACCTCCAGTATCCTGCCATCTGCCCACAGTGAAGGGAGGCAGGCAGAGAGACAGAAAACAAAGGCTGGGAGGAAATTGCCTTGAGAAAAACCATCAAGAGGACTTTCTCCAACCCATTCAGTTCCTCTCCTTCCCCCTTGGTCCTCCTAGAATGGAGAAGCCCTCCTCCTGAGAAACCCTCTCCAGTCAGTCTGACACCAGAACATTTGGGAGAACAGATGCTCAACCCCAGCATGTAGCCTCCATTGGTCTGGGAACCAGGCAAGAAAGCTGGGGGTGGGGTGGACGCTGGGCAGAAACAGTCTCCTCCGACTTGGTGTCTATTACTAGAACTTAGATCAGTTCATGCTGAAAGATCCCCTGGAAATGGAAAGTGTGTGGCCTGTGTCATTGACCAGACTCAATGCTTCCCTCCAGAAAGATGTCATGATCATGAATGGTCAACCAGGTGGTGGAGAAAAATGAAGGCCCAAAGTGAGAATCGAATCATAGGATAGAATCATGGGATTGGAGGCTGTGTCATTCAGTGGAAAGGATAGAAGGACAAGAGCTAGAGTCAGTTCAATTTCTTGTCCAATGAGGAGGCTGATTTCTAAGACTTCTTCAGGCACCAACTCTCTAACTCTATGCTTCATCTTCATATCCCATGCAACTACCCCCTCCTCCTCCTGACCTCCTTCACCAGCCTAACCAGAGCCTTCTTCAGTGGATGTAAGTCATAGCAACCTGGACCTCCAGAATCCATGCCCTCTCTCATTTGGGAAATGAATCCACTCATTTGAGCAACTGTGAACTGGTGACCTTCAGAGTGCAAGCCAGCCTTCTTAGCCCATTCCATCCACTTACTGGACTGGAATCCTGGACATCATCACATTCATATCCCCTCAAGCCATCTTCCCATTAGCCCAATAAAGTTCTCATGGATGAATGGATGGATGGATGGATGACTGGATGGATGGGTGGATGATAGATGGATGGATGGATGATGGATAGATGGATGATGGATGGATGGATGATGGATGGATGATGGATAGATGGATGATGGATGGATGAATGGATAGATGGATGATGGATGGATGGATGGATGGATGGATGGATGGATGGATGGGTGGATGATGGATGGATGGATGGATGATGGATGATGGATAGATGGATGATGGATGGATGGATGGATGGATGGATGGATGGATGATGGATAGATGGATGATGGATGGATGGATGGATGGATGGATGGGTGGATGATGGATGGATGGATGGATGATGGATGGATGGATGGGTGGGTGGATGGATGGATGATGGATGGACGGATGGAAGGATAGAGAGATCTACAGATAGATACACAGATAGTTAAATAATGATTAATAGACATTTCATGAAAGCTTTGTCATTCATTCATTTATCTGTGATCCAGATCTGGAAGGGATCCAGGCTGACCCCCTTCATTTTGCCCATGGGGATGCTGAAGCCCTAAGGGGGTGAAGGTCATGTTGCTGGGGTTTCCCAAACTGCTTCCAAACACTGCCAAGTTCTGAGTGGATAGAGTGAGATGGAATCCCCCAGGCCTAGGATCAAATCCGCTTAAGGTCAGGGGTCTCAGCCAGGTGGCAGTGCCCAGTAGCAAGGCTCCAGGCACTGACTTCAGTCATTGAGGGGAAGAGGATACATGTGAGTATCTGCCTTTCTTTACAGGAGAAAACAGAAGGGCTTGCAGTCCCCAGTGGTAGCTGAGCCCAGCAATCATCCTCTGGCAGCAGTTCAATGAGCTAGCAGTTAAAAGGCTGTTGGCCCCAGGAAGAGATTATTTCTTTCAAAAGTTATCAGCTAAAATGTGGCCTGGATTCTTCCTCTCCTCATCTAATGCAGGCAGGGAAGTACAGGGAAGTGAGCTGACCAGGAATTGCATGTTCCTGATGAGTTAGAACACACTTTTCTCTATTGGGATGGTGATTATTATTATTATAATCTACTTTCCATGAAGAATCCACAAACCCAACACTAATGACAAGCCTCTATGGACCAGGAGAGATGATGATGGGGCTTTGTAGGAAGTGGATGAAAAAATGGATGGCACCAGATCTGGGAGTCTCAGATCTTTTCTCTGGCCCATCTCCTGCTTAGTGTGTCAGCTGGTTCTCTGAGACCCTTAACTACAGAAAAGGTGCTGATGAACACTGGTAGAAAGTTTCCACATTGGAAACTTTGGCTCACACTCAGTGATTGTCCCTCTCAGACCCTCTGTGTCTTACATAGTTAGTCAACACACATTTATTAAGCATTTTGTTGCTGTTTGTCCTTCATTTTTTAAAAGGGCCTATGCTAAGAACTTGTGACACAAAGAGGGAAAACAGTAGACTGCACCCTCAAAGAACTCAGAGAGAAAGGAGGAGGGAAAGAGAGAGAGAGAGAGAGAGAGAGAGAGAGAGAGAGAGAGAGAGAGAGAGAGAGAGAAAGGGAGGGAAGGAAGGAGAAAGGGAGGGAGGAAGAGGGAAGGGGAGGATGATAGGGGAAAGTAAGCAGAGATGGGGAGAGGTCAAGGCTAATGAATATTGAGTTGAAAAAAGGTCATTGATTTGGCAATTAAGATGATGCCTTTGGTAATTTTGGAGAGGGTAGAATTGGTGGAACAATAGATCCAAATTCTGATTGTAAGGGGTAAAAAAAGAGAGTAAGAGAAGACACAGTGGAGGCATTAAGAAAAGTTTAGCCACAAAGGGGAGAAGAGATACAGGATGATAGCAGAGATGCAAGGATCACGTGAGGATTTTTCAGGATGGGGGAAATATGGACATATTTGTAGGGAGTAGGGAAGGAGCCAATAGATAGGGAAAGATTGAAGGTAAGTAAAAGATGTTTGAGGGACAATCTTGCTGTTGGAAGAGATGGGATAGATGAGCAGGTGGAAGGATTGATTTTGGTTAAGAGTAAGGGTGAAACAGGAGGGAAGGAGAGAAGGGCAAAAGGCATCTGAGAGAAGGGAGATGAAGAAAAGGGGACAAGAAGGAACTAAAAGCAAATGGTCTAAAATTTTTCTGTAAAATGTGAAACAAGGTTCTCAAATGAGAGAGTAGGGCAAGGGGGAGCCATGAAAGGTTTGAGGAAGCATGGAAAGCTTTGGAAGAGCTACTATGGAGAGTGAGGTGAGAAGGGAGGTATGGGAGGACTGTAGCAAGGACCAGTTGAGGGCATGTGATATAAGTTGTAGCAGACCCAGGCAGATCAGTTGTGTGATTTTCTCCACCTTTGCTCAGTAGAAACTGTAGAGCAGTGAAGGTGATGAACAGTGAGAGTGATTCATGATGGGGCTCAGCGGAGCCTGGGTCAGCACCATGATAAGAGGACAATGTAGAGCTGAAGTGGTTCACCAAAGGCTCAAGATGGGAAGAGGGGCTAGGGAGATGGCCCAGGAGAGATGGAGGGGTTGGAAAGGGGGGTCATGACATGAATGAGGAGCAGAGTTTGGCAAGGGGGACCAGAGAGAGAGAGAGAGGGAAAGTCAACAGATTGGGCTCAGATAAAGAGATCTGGGAACTCTTAAACATGAAGGTGAAGTCTTTGTGGGTGACATAAGATTAGTCTCACAGTCTATGGCTACATAGATCAATCAGTATCATGGAACATGAATTTTTTTTCCTACTATATCTCTAAGTTCATCCTGTGATGGTAGCCTATATGGCATCCTGGGGCTCAGGAGCCCTCTTCCCATCTAACTCCTGACTTTGTCTGGTACTACTTACACTGGCTCTGAGAACCCCACCCATGATCCTTCACCTTCCATCCCTGCCATTAAAATTAGGGCTAGGGGCTGCTTGGTATTTCCATTTCTTCATCCCTTGGCAGATTTGGAAAATTCTGGCACCAACTGAGTCCAATTGTACACTTCACACCTGTCCTATGGCAGCTGCCAACCCCACCCACTACCCTATTCACCAAGGGAATGAATCATCCCCAGGTCCAGTCTAGGCAAGTATGCACCCCAACCAAGAAGACAACTCTTCCATCCTCACAGGTACAGTCACAACATAGAATAAATCAAAAATAATCAAAAGAGGGAAGACTCTAAATGAATAACAATTGGGAAAGGCTTTTAGCTGAGACTTGAAGGAAAACAGGGAAGTCAAGGGATAGAGAAGGAGAGGAAGAGAATCCCAAGACTGGGAGACACCCCAAAGAAATGCCTGAGTCTGGAAATGGAGGGTCTAATCATCCCTGGTTAGAAGGGAAAAAAGATGTAACATAGGCAGAGCCAAGTGGTGAGGGGCTTTTGAACAATAATAGAGCATTTTGACATTTGATCCTATAGGTGATGATGATGATGATGATATATGTCCTTTGTTCTCAAAGGAGATCATGACTTCAAATGAATTAAATTTGAGTGAAAGCATGCTATGCTAGGCCACCAGTCTCACTTTCTCCTCCAGAGTCAGGTGAGTTCAGTGACTAGATATGGATCAGTATGACTGGAGATGGCCCTTCATGATCATCATCCTCATCCTCATCATCAGAGGTGATAGGGAATTCCTGGAGGTTATTGAATAGGATGGGGTAACATGGCTATAGGAAGATAAATGAGTAGAGAATAGATAATGGATAATGAGTAGAGAATAGAAGCTTGAGGCACGCTTAAACTTTTATTATTTTTAGTCATGTCTGACTCTGTCTGAAACCTAGAGAAATTAAGTGACTTTCCGAAGTTCACACAACCACTAAGTGTCTGAGGGAGGCTTTGAACCCAGATCTTCCTCATTCCAAATCTATTCTACCAGGCAGCCTCACCAGCCTTTGTTTGGCAAAGATACTAGTGGCTTGCCATTTCCTTCTCCCCATTTTATGGAGGAGAAAACTATGAAAGGACTTGCCCAAGGTCACACTACTTATAAGTATCTGAGGTCAGATTTAAACTCAGATCTTCCTGACTCCAGGTCCAATGCTCCATTCACTGCCCCCTGGCCAATTCCTCAGGACATAAAAACGAAATTGAGAAAGTCTCTACCATTGGGAAGTTTATTTTTCAACAGCAGCCCAAAGAGGGAAAGAGTAGCCAGAGAAAGTCTTTGGTTCAGAAAGTTGCAAGGAGAATGAGTGAGGCTATGGAGGAGTAGAGTACCACCCCTTTCCCAGTAGCCATCACAGGATTGCTTTATCATTCAAAGCTTAGACATAGTCCAAACACCTCATTTTATAGCTAGGGACTACAGCAAAGTGGTAAGTAGTGACCTTCCCAAGGTGCCACAACTAGTGAGTGACCCAGCTGGAATTCAAACTCAGATCAGCCAACTATTGCCTCGGGGCTCTTTCCTGACTGTCTAAACTTGCAATGGCTGGCCCACTCGCCAACTCTAAGGTCCAGTACCAATGGCTTCCATGGAATGGAAATATGATATCTTAAAAATAGGAGGGATCTCATTGGCACTGCAACCTCATGCCAAGATGTCTTTCGATTTGGTTCAAGATATGCTGAGAAGCAAGGGGTCAAAACCTAGAGGTGTGAGCCTGAAAGGTGAGCTATTTTAAACCATCTGTGAGTTTAGAAAAGATATAAATGATGGAGAAAAGGGGTGAACCCCAAGCACAGAATAGGAGAGTGGGGAGTCAGTTGAGCAGCAGGGCACTGCGAACCCAGAAAATGATTCCTCTGGAAAGGAAGGAAGTCCTCTGGGTAGAATTGAAGGAAGAATAGAGAGAAGAATATGAGATGAAATGAGAAGAGGTGGATGGCTAATGCTCTAAACCAGTGAAGGAAAAACCCATCCTGATGAGCTTAAGGATTCAAAACTTCAAGATCTCAGATTTCATGAGTTAGGGCAGCTGGATGGTACAGGGGTAGGTCGTAGACCTAGAATCAGGAAGATCTAAGTTCAAATCCAGCTTCCAATTATCTAGGTGGCCCTGAACAAGTCACTTAACCTTTATCTGCCTCAGTTTCCTTATTTGATGATAACACCCACCTCCTGAGGTTGTATGGATCAAATGAGATGATGTTGGTGAGGTGCTTTGCCAATCTCAAAATACTATAAAAAGTGCTAGAACCTTTTCTAATTGGAAGGGACCTCAGAGGCCGGCTAGTCATAGAATCATAGACTTAGAACTGAAAGGAACTCAACCCTTTCATCTTACAAATAAGGAAACAAGTGACTTTCCCAAGTTCACACAACCACTAAGTGTCTGAGGGAGGCTTTGAACCCATATCTTCCTCATTCAGAATCTATTTTACCAGGCAGCCTCACCAACCTAGACCCAACTGATTTGACTTAATTTAATTATATTCCATTCAACTCAATTAATTCAAAATACATCACTGCATCCCAGACACTGGGGATGTGACAATTAAAACGGGAATTTTCTCTACAAGTATCCCAAAGGTGACCATGCAGCACGTACTTGGGAGGAAGTATGGCATGATAGAATGAATTTGGAGTCAGTGGGCCTGGGTCACTTTTATTATGTGGGTGACCTTAGACATTGGGTGACCCTTCACCTCTGAAGTCTTGAGTTTCTCATCTCTAAAATGAGAATGTTGGACTATTTTGTCTCTAAAGTCCCTCCAAATTCTAACTCCATGGTTGTAGGACACTGTGAAAGCCTCCAGTGCATGGGAACTCACTATCTCTCTTGAGGCAACCTATTTCCCTTTTGGATAACATTTGAAAAGTGTATTGTCAGCCTTAAATGTCATGTAAATGTACCATTATGCACCTATGGTATAGCCTATCTAAAATCTACTGTATTTTGTTCTTTTGAAATGCACTATGAATATTCAGAGAGCCACCAGTCCTTTAAGAAAGCTTTAAGTGTCCAAAGATTTAGAGGGAATCCTGGGCCTTAGCCAAGTGACAGTTCCAGGCTCCTTCCATATTGATAAAGGAAAGAGAAGGGCATTTGAGTCATTGGTAATTTTGTGGCTAAGATCACTTTTTCCTGACTGAAAGGAAATCATTACAAGTTTGGAAATAGCCCTTTCATAAATTGGCAAGAAGGGAGATGTGGGATTATCTTTTTTCCATCCTCTTCTGACCTAGAAGAGGAAAGAGCTAAGAGCAAAAGGAATAGGGTAAAAGAGTTAGAATCAAGTTAATTCTTCTGGGAGAGGGTCCTAATGCTTAGAGATCACTAAAAGGGAAAGATAAAGGGAAAGATTTGAAGTTCAGGGACTCTTTTAAGGGTAACCAAGTGTTTTTCCATCAATATCCTCGGAAAGACAATATATCAAGCAAGTTCTAAGGGTGATTTGCCAAGGGTCACCCATCTAGGAAGCATTAAAAGGATATTTTGAACCCAGAGCTTTCTCAGCTCCAGGAGCTTGGTGTGTAGCCTATAGGAAGCATTTGATAGGTGCTTGTGGACTTACTAAAATCCAATGAATTAATTCAAAAGATTCAAGAATATCCAAAGAACAAGTTCAAGAATTCACAGCTGGGGCAGCTAGGTGGCACAGTGGATAGAGCATTGGCCCTGGAGTCAGGAGCACCTGAGTTCAAATCCAGCCTCAGACACTTAATAATTACCTAGCTGTGTGGCCTTGGGCAAGCCACTTAACCCCATTGCCTTGCAAAAACCTAAAAAAAAATTCATGGCTAGGTCAAGGGTTTGGATTGTTAAAAGCCTGGGAGCCTTGAAAAAGGGAGGTTCAAGAACAGTCTAAGTTTTCCTAAGAGTGAAAAGGAGAGCCGAGATTTCATTAAGCAGCCATTGAGAAAAGTTGAACTCATCAGTGACACACTAATGACCAAGGGCATCAGTTTACATCGAGTTTTTATTTCAAATTTTGTTCCATATTGTATGGTGCTATTAACATGTCTGAAACTGATAATCACTGAATTGATTTATATAACAATAGTGTTTTGAGGGAATCTCATAGGATATCTAGTCTAACACATAACTAGGCACATTTAAATATCTAGTGTCTAGACTCCTCTTCCTAAATACAAATCTGACCTCAGACACTTACAAGCTTTGTGACCCTGGGCAAGTCACTTCACCCTGTTGGTCTCAGTCTCCAAATCTGTATAATGAGCTAGAGAAATAAATGGCTAACTTTTCCCATATCTTTGTCAAGAAAACCCCAAATGGATTCATGAAGAGTCAGGCCCAACTGAATAATGACAAATCCCCAGCGCAGTGTAGAACATATAGAAAATCCTTGAAAATGGGGAATGCTCAGTGGCATCCGTGCATTCCAGTAACTCAAATCCTCCCACTGTAGCTAGCTCTAATTGCTAACATTTTCCTGACATCCAGCCTCAATCTGCCTTTTTACAGTCCCCACTCATCTGTTCTCTGGGGTCCAATTCTTTCCCACTTGATAAGCCTTCTTCAGATACCTGAAGGGATCCTCGTGTCCCCCCACTGAGCCTCCTCTTCTCTAAGCTAATGATCCCCCATTCCATCAGCAGTCCTTGAATTGACATGCTCTCTGCCCCTTCTTCTCCTAATTGCCCTCCCTTAGATGTTCTGGTGCTCATCAATGTCCTTCCTAAATGTGGTCCCCAGATGGGACATGATAAAAATGACAACATATGGTCTTCGAGGGTTCGTTTTTATAGAAAAATCCCCAGTGTTTGAATCCTGGGCAATTATTTCTACCCTTAGCTGTCTAGGCCTGTGAAAATGACAAACCCTTGGGCCCACGCCTAACCGCTCCCCCTGGGACCCAATGCAAAGGACTGTCTTTATAAAGCTCTCCATATTCATAACAGCCACCATTTCCATAGCATCCCAAGTGGTACAAAGCCCTCTAATCAATTCATCATCAAGCATGTATTAATCCCTTCCCAAGCACTGTGTTAAACCCTGAGGATTCAAAGCTAGTCCCCCCAGGGGCTTATTCCCCCTCCCCAGTTGGGAGCTTGCACTGTTTGTTACTTTCTTCTCTCAGGGTCTAGAATAACCATAAGCATCTCTGTTTTGCCTTTCTTTGTACTCTTAGCACTTATCACAATTCTTGGCAAAAACAGGCACTTAATAAATGCTGACTAACTGAGTTTCTGGCACACCCACTCTTGAGCCCCCACTAGTGTGCTCCTCATCAACAATCTGACGGCCAGTTTAATTAGCTTCTAGAAAAGATATTCACAAAGAAAGGATATGTAGAAAGGAGATGATGCAAACCATTTCACCCCCAAATCTAGCATATACTATTCCCCCATTCAATATTCATGAGGCAAGCCTGTGCTAAATCATAGTGCAATGGCACATGTGGAGAGAACAAAACTGGCCAAGCATTCATATTTCTTCCAACAGAATACTTGTTTTTAAAGGGTCCTCATGAGGTTGCCCTTAAATGTATTTCTTTGTGGACTCCAAAAGTCCACATCTCTCCACCATGAGAGATGATGTTCTCTTAAGCTATATTTCCTCAGCAAAGTCTGTTGCTCTGTATTTGTTTGTTCTCCTTGGGCCCTTTTGCTCCCAAGGTTGGCACTGACACTAGCTACTGTCTCCCTGGTGGGCACTGCGAGGTCTGTTGCCATTCAGGTCAAGAGTATCATTTCCTCAAGATTTAAAAAAACAAGCAAACACAAAGGGACAAAAGTAGCCATATGCTCACAGGTGCCATGGCTCTGATGGAAGGCAGGGACAGCCAGCCACCTTTCCTTCACATGGTTCTTGGGAAGGCAGCTTAAGATGGATTTCCAGTTTCTAAGTTGAGAAAGAGAGTGACAGCAACAGACAGACAACCAAACAGAGACAGACAGAGAGGGAGACAGAGACAGAAAGAAAAACAGATGGGCGGAATGTCCCTTTTGCATGCACACAAGGTTCAGCTCAGCAATCTTGAATCATCAGTTCTCCTCTGTAGACAATTACAAGAGATCATCATCACACAGTCCAAGCCCTCTCAGTCACGCATGTCCAGAAACCAGCTCCCCTCAAATTTCCATGTGGTTGTTTGAATTGGAGCCGGGCAAGGAATATCTGCACATGCTTCAAGGACTTGCCCCCGTATGCCAGTCCATCGATGATATACAAAGAAAAAGAAAATGTCCCTATCGCCAATGAACTAGCATTCTAGTGAGAGAAGGGGGCCTTGTCTATGTATGTATGTAGAGAGAGAGATAGAGATAGAGAGAGAGAGAGAGATGCATTGCTAGATAGAGAAATAGAGATAGATAGAAGATAGATGCTAGACATACAGATAGATATAGATAGATAGATAGATAGATAGATAGATAGATAGATAGATAGATAGATAGAGAGAGAGAGAGAGAGAGAGAGTGAGAGAGAGAGAGATACACAGAGACACAAAATAGATAGATCATAGATAAAAAGTATCCTTAGAGAGAAAGGAAGAAGAAGCAGCTGATAGGAGTGTGGGTGGGGATGGGGAGAGGGTGGATGGCCATTAAACTGATTCTTGAAGGAAATAACGGATTCCATAAGGCAAAGGTGAGGGAGATGGGCACAGGAGAAATATTCCAGGGCCAGACTTGGAAGGGGTAGATCAAGCATTGTGTATGAGCTCAGGCAAGTAAGCCTCCATCTTCCTAGCCATGCAGGACAGAAACCTAAGGGATATCTGTCAGTCCTCTGACCCTTGTGGCCACATGCAGGAGTATTAGATACACTTCTGTTTGCAACTCAGTGGGTGACCCACCAAGGGGTTACCCCAAAGTATAGCTTGTTCAAATAGGTCAGTATAAAATATCAGGCATTCATTACTTCCTCTCGTGATCCACTCCTCATCATCAATTAGGGCATGATTGGTCAGTCAAGCAATCCATCTAACAGGCCTTTGTTTGAATCCCACATTTGGCACTTAAGACAGGTCTCTTAGTCTCTAAGACTAAGTTTTTCTCATCCATCAAAAGGGGCAGGAATACTCATGGTACCAATCTCCCAGTGTTTTTGTGAAGTTCAAGAGAGATAATGTATAAAAAGTTCTTTGCAAACTTCAAAACACTAACAAGTGTTAGTTATTTCTGTTATATAACATTTTCTTTCCACAGCTCATGTAATTAAATATTAACAGGTCCACCCACCTTTAGATGCAGAAATCCCTTGTGTTGGCAGGTCTTAAAATTTCCTCCCCCAAATACTGCAGAGCATAGATCATAGCCAGAGCTGGAAAAAGCTCAAGAGACCCTCTAGTTCAGCCCCCTCATGTTCCAGGTAGCCTTTATCTGAGAAGGTTCACTTTGGAGCTCTATTTGGTTGAGAATGAGAGCCTCCTCTGGCACCCAACCTTGGATGGTGGATATTCCTGACCTGGTCAAGACACCACCTTTCTCCTTCCACCGGGGCTGACCCACCCTCTAATCACCACCCTCAACTCTACCTCTTCAGGAGAAAAATGGTTCCAGCAGGAGGAACAAAGCAATGAAAACGATAACCTGCCAGTTGAACCTCCATTCCAGTAGCATGGCATTTCTACCCAAAGGGTGGGAACATTTATTCAATTTAAAAAATCAACATAATTTCCTTTCATTGTACAATCAAGTCCCCAGTCTATCATGATTTACTGAGGGTTCACAACCACAGGTATTCCATGAGCCATCTTTCCCTCTTCTGACTCCGGACATTCTCCCAGGCTGGTCCTCATGCTGGGAAGGCTCACCCTCAAATCCCATCTAAAACCCTACCTTCCTGCCGTTGATTATTTCCCCTCTATCCTGTGTAGAGTTTGATTATAGGTAATTGCTTAATATTGCCTCCCTCATGAGATTGTAAACTCCTCAAAAGCAGACGCTATCTCAAGTCTCTTTGTATCCACTCTCTATAACATAGAAGGTCTTTAATGAATGGTGTACTGTCTGTTCTTCTCCTTTGCAACTCCCTTTTCCCAGATTATGATTTACCCAAATAATCAACAGGATTAGTCATTTTATTTAGAGGAAGCTGCCATTAAAATGCTCGTGTTATGAGGAATTATGAACAATTTATAGAATTTTAAAACTGAGTTAGCCTTATGCCCCTCAGGTAAAAGGGGAAAGGTAAAAGAGGAAGAGATACAGTATTATCTGTCTGAATTATGAGTCCAGGAGCAATGTACCACCAATCAGACTTGGCTTCCAGCTTCAGGTTCCAGTTAACCTGACTGGACACTGTGGTCACTGATGTTAACAGTAGCACCAATGATGGAGTCAAATCCCACTCACAATCAGTTGTATCCCCATTCTCCTGTCTTTACTCTGAATCGCCAGCACCCATCTCCTCTCCTCTCCATTTTCTCAGTCAAATCATTGATCAGCTCTCTGTGGTCCTGCTTTGGGACTGCCCTGGTGGCCTGGGTCACCCGGACTCCTCTGTGCTTGCCTGCTTTCTAGCTCCTCACTGCCTCTGGTCTCTTGGTTTCATTTTGGTTGTTGGGTTTTTTTTTTTTATTTTTTGCGAGACAGTGGGGTTAAGTAACTTGCCCAAGATGACACAGCTAGTATCAAGTATCTGAGGCCAGATTTGATCTCAGGTCCTCCTGATTCCAAGGCCAGTACTCTGTCCATTACACTACTTTACTGTCCCTGTGCCCCTGGCCTCTTGGAGAATCATCCTCATGACCCGGGAAGAAGCCAAGAATTCTAGTCTTGCCAGTGGAAATTATATTCCAATGCATGTGTCCTAGGTGGAGGGAATGACTTAGGTCACCTATAAATGTGGACACCCATAGAGTTAAGTGACCTACTAAGGTCACACCATGAACACTTTGGGAGACAATTTGAATCCAGATGTGGCTGATTCAAAGACCCATTCCCATTGAGCTGAAACTATTTTCAATGATCTCTTAATTATCTAATTATCTCCTTTTCTTGATTTTCATTCTCAAACTCTTTGCATCATTTGACATTGTCAGTTACCTTTTCTTGGATCCTCTCTCCCCCTTCAGATTGAATTTTTTTATTTTTATGCCATTGTTCTCTCCTGGTCCTCCTTCTACCTGCTTGACCTCTCCATCTCAGGCTACTTTGCTGAATCTTCATCTAGGGCATGCCCCCTAGCTAGGAGTGTCCCCCAAGGTTCTGTCCTGGACTCTTTCCTACTCTTCTCAGAACCATTTCCCTTGGTGATCTCGTCATCTCCCATTCAATTATCAGCTCTGTGCAGTTAATTCTCAGATCTACACACACACACTCCTAACCTCTGTCCTGATATCCAGATTCATATTAGTAAATCCTTTTTGGACATCTCAAATGGGACATCCCATAGGTATCTCAAACTCAACACACACCAAACAGAACTTCTTATCTTCCCCCCACCTGCAAATACTCCTCTTTTCTGAGAGCTTCTTTTGCCATTGAAGACAAAGCTATCATCACCTGGCTTGCAAACTTTGCTGTTCCTCTCTCAAACCTGTGCTCTATATCCAATCTGTTGTAAAGGCTTGTCATTTTGCATTCACAATGCCTCTCATCCATCCCTCCTTCTGTAACACTACTGTGGAGTGTCTTCTGGTTTGTCTCCACCACTCAGCTGCCAAAGTGACCATCTTATGAACAGTCTGTGTCAGCTTATTCCTCCTCTCCTCCAAGTCCATGATGATCCAGCTATACAGGCCTCCTCCTGACCATCTCTCTATCTCCCAACTCTATATCTCTTCATTGACTGTCTCTTGTGCTGGCAATTCTCTCTTTCCTCACTTCTGCTTCTTGGATTCTCCAGTTTTCACCCCAAACCTCACCTTCTGCAGAAGACCTTTCCTAGTCTTTCCCAGCTGCTGGAACATCCCCTCTAAGACTTCCTTCCCCTTACACTAATACACCTTATGTGTACCTAATCATTTATTTACATATTATTTACCCAGGCAAGAATGAGCCCATTTGGTGTGGGTAATGACAGAGAACATGAGGTTCTCTGAGAGTGAGAAAAATGTAGCAGGTCCTTAACAAACACTTACTGGTTACTGATATATGGGATTGGATGTTCTGTGTTCTTTTCAGTTAGGTTGAGATGGTAAAGACATCCCCCTTTGTGTACATCAAGTGAAGAATCTGGTTTGTTTCCGACTGATATCCATCCTCATTGAGATTATCCCAATCCATGTATCAGTTACTGGTGTGCAGAGATGAGAATAACCCTGTTGATCAGGAGTTATTGACATTCTCAGACTCACCCTTCTGGAGAATGAATAAGGTCTAAGATGTTTTCCATGACTTTTTCCATCTTCCCCTCCATCAAATACTTTGTATAATTGATCCTTCAATGCCTCCACAATTATATCTCCTCCTCTGTCTAACATTGGCCCAGTACAGCTGCTTTTCTTGTCCTTAGTCTCATGAGTGATGTTTCCTCCTCCTGCCTAAGCATTTAATGAATGGTGATGTTGGATCCAAGGCTGATGGAGAAAATAATTTATTAAAATGACTTCTACACACCTTTTCCTATTTTTCTTCAGTTGGTCCTCCTTCTGCTTCCATACTCTTTTGTTCCCCTTTTAGAGATTCCCTTAGGGCACAGTCAGAACTTTAGGCACTAAAATGGAAGTGTAGTAAAGTGGGTCTGTTTCTGGGCATGTATGAGGTTGCATAGTCCATTCTTCACCCCCCCACACACACACACACATACTTTATCCTCCAGCTTCTTCCTGATCCAAGAATTTGTCCTGTCTAGTGACAGTCTTTTAATTGACTGCTATGTTGGAACTCAATAGAGGTGATCATTGTGCCTTGGACTTCTTCCTCCTGCTGGCTTCAAAGTATGAGAACCCTGAGGCATCCATCCAGAGGGTTGGGTGCAGTATGAGAGTGAGGCTGACAACTTCGCATAGCTCTGCCTCTTTAAAATGTAATTCATGGGCAGATCATCAGCCTTGTGATGTCATTGGTCCTATTCAAGAATGAAGGACAAGGGACAGCTAGGTGGTGCAGTGGATAGAGCATCAGCTCTGGGAGTCAGGAGGATCTGAGTTTAAATCTGGCCTCAGACACTTAATAATCACATAGTTGTGTGGTCTTGGGCAAGCCACTTAACCCCATTGCCTTGCAAAAAAAATGAAGGACAAACTACAATTCCTACTGAACCATGAACTCCTTGGCAAGCCTACGCCTAGAATGGGGCCTCCACCTAGTTCTGTTGTCTTTCCTTAGGTACAGAAACTTGAGAGATCTAAATGGCAGCTGGCATCTTCCCCATCTCAAGTGTCCAACAGCACAATCAGAATTCCTGAAGCCCAAAAGGAGTGCCCATACAAAGAAAAGCCATCAGAAAGAAGGAACCCACTTGGTGTGGTCAAGACAGTGTTTAGAAGAAGTAAAATGTAAAACGGCTAATTTGCAACTCTGAAAAGGAAACTAGTCACAAATGTCTCAACAGGATTTAAATCTTAACCTCTAAATTTCTTTTTTACTAATTTCCATTTAACAAACATATATTTTTTTCTCCCATTCATCCCACAGTGAGCAAAAACAATGAAAATTCTCTTAACAAAAATATGCAATAAAACAAAACAAATTCTACTTTGGCCACATTTAAAAATATATGTCCAGGGCGGCTAGGTGGCGTAGTGGATAAAGCACCAGCCTTGGAGTCAGGAGTACCTGGGTTCAAATCTGACCTCAGACACTTAATAATTACCTAGCTGTGTGGCCTTGGGCAAGCTACTTAACAAAAACCTAAAATATATATACATATATATATATATGTATATATATATATATATATGTCTCATTCTGCATTTTAAGTTTAATAGGAAGTGTGAAACTTGCTTCAATTCTAGCCTGATGGAAACATGCTAATATAATTTTACTAATAGCATGTTACTAGGTCCTGTTCTATTCATCTTTTTTCCTAGATAAAAATGAAACCTCTTGCTCCAAACCTGGTACGTATTTGTACTTTGTGCCCCCCATTCCTCCCTTGCTTTGGAGACCCTATAAATCAAAAAGAGAATTGCCCTTGGAGCATGCTAGAGTGGGTGCATGAACCAGTCACTGTGGGAATGTGGAGCCTACTTCCTTGTTCAGAGTTCAGCATCCTTAACTAAATCTCAGCAAACTGGAGGACAAAGATGGACACAGTTTACTGGTCCCATGGCCTCAGCTGAGCAGCATCTGGCTAGCTACTGCCTTGGACTTGAATGCCCTTGGGATGACTTTGTGTAGTTGGATGTCTCTCCAAGCTTTCTTGAGATTGCTTTACTCTTCACTGCTTCTCTGATTTATTACACCATGCTGGTCATAATCATCAATCATGCTTCTCCAAAAGATTTTAAAGACAAGTTTATATTCCAACCTGGCAGCGCCTCTGGAACTCATCTCTCCATATAAGTCATATGTTTATGGATCAAACCTTTTTCTAAGCTCTTTTGGTCTCTTTGAAAAAGCTAATTTACATTGGTTAAATTATTTATCATCATTATCATCATTAAAACGAATAATGATATCAGTTCTGTTGTCCATTTCCCCATTTTAAAATTTCAATTATTTGAATAAAATATTCAGTGGTCTATTATTTTACTTGTACTTTATGTCTTTTTTATCATTATTGTTATTATTCCTTCTTGTTTTTATAAATTTTGATAGTAGCTCTGACATGTTGGTGGTCTGATTGCATACTGACAGATACCTCAGGGATCATGTGTGGACGTTGATAGCAAGTCTTCTTCTGTCTGCGAAAACCTGTTTCATTCTATATGATATTATTTGGCACTTTTCACGTCTTGTACCTAGGAGTTGGCTTGTTTCCTTGTCTTAAAGGAGATGTGTATGTTATATCACAGCAGGAAGTTTCTGTGTAATTTCTAAGAGTGACTTCTTGGGGCGGCTAGGTGGCACAGTGGATAAAGCACCGGCCCTGAAGTCAGGAGTACCTGGGTTCAAATCCGGTCTCAGACACTTAATAATTACCTAGCCGTGTGGCCTTGGGCAAGCCACTTAACCCCATTTGCCTTGCAAAAGCCTAAAAAAAAGAGTGACTTCTCATAACCAAATCAACAATAATTTATTAAGTGATTACTGTTTGACACACATTCAGCTTAACTTTGGGGACAGTTAGTTGGTTTTTGTCCTTCATTATCACGGAAGACCAAAATGACACTACTGTGTTTGAAACTTGGGGAATAGAAAGAAAGCTAAACAGAGTCCCTGTCCCCAAGAACCTCACAACCTGATGAGTCGTTGGTCTGATGATCTAACTTTTCTACATATTTCTCCTCAACCTCATCTTCTCCCAGTTGTCATTTGAAGTCACTGAATGAGTGTAAATTGATTTGATTTGGAGGATCTTAACCAGAGAACTTCCCTGTCACTTCATCCCCAGGAACTAATATTGATGCATAGATGGGTTGCAGATATTTTCTTGCAGGTCTTATCCCTAGTATTATCATTATCATACTCGTTAGTAGGGTACTTATTATACTTATTAGTATTATATAGTACTGCAATGTGCAAAAAGCAAATACGTTACGCAATATTGCTTCTCATGGCCTCTGGGAGGGCAACCAAACTCACTCTACCAGCTCCTTTCTCGGCTTCTCAAAGGCGAGCCTCTGAGCTATCTTTCATTCAGCTATGATCCCTCTGGCTGGTTTTGTTTATCGGAAGAACAGGAAGACTGATAGTATACAACTTCAACAGTATGTCGAGCCTTTCGTCATTGGACGTGTATATCACTTCTAGAGTAACAACCTTCCGACTGAAATGTGATCATAGTTTTCCGTTTGGGTCTTGGCATTTCTAGTCTCCTTTGTGAAGCGCCATCAGTATCACTGCAAAAGAGACAGGTGACCACATAAGATTGGGGCCATTGTTAAGTTTTCTTTGCCTTAAGAGATGCCAAGTACCAAAATAACTTTGCCCAGTCTACTGGTGAGGTACCTCCCTTCAGTTATTGGTTCTAGAGAAACAGTGTCAGTCTAATAGCAGGTCCAGGCTTTCCAATATGGTAGAACCCGGCTATGAACTCTTCAGACAGCTTTCAAGAATGCAGTGTCACTTGCACACCATGAGGAGAGGGAGGCATTGGAATAATAATTTGGAGACAATACAAGGCTTTGCTTCCCATTTATTTAGATACCTGTCTTTGTCCCCATTAAATGTAAGCCTCTTGAAATCAAAGCGATCCATAGTTATATGAAAAATTGCTCTAAATCACTACTTATTAGAGAAATGCAAATTAAAGCATCTCTGAGGTACCATCTCACACCTCTCAGACTGTCCAATATGACCATAAAGGACAATAATCAATGTTGGAAGGGATGTGGGAAATCTGGGACACTAATATATTATTGGTGGAGCTGTGAACTCATCCAACCTTTCTGGAGAGAAATTTGGAATTATGCCCAAAGGGTAACAAAAATGTGCAACCCCTTTGATCCAGAAATACGACTACTGGGTCTATACCCTGAAGAGATTGTGAAAAGGGTAAAAACATCACTTGTACAAAAATATTCATAGCAGCTCTGTTTGTGGTGGCAAAGAATTGGAAACTGGGTAAATGTCCTTCAATTGAGGAATGGCTTAACAAATTGCGGTATATGTATGTCATGGAACACTATTGTTCTGTTAGAAACCCAGAGGGATGGGAATTCAGGGAAGCCTGGAGGGATTTGCATGAACTGATGCTGAGTGAGATGAGCAGAACCAGAGGAACACTGTATACCCTAACAGCAACATGGGAGCGATGATCAACCTCGATGGACACACTCATTCCATCAGTGCAATAGTCAGGGACAATTTGGGGGCTGTCTGCGATGGAGAATCCCATCTGTATTCAGAGAAAGAACTCTGGAGTTTGAACAAAGACCAAGGACTATTACCTTAAATTTAGAAAAAACCTGCTATCTTATTGTCTGATCTTACTATCTCTTATACTTTATATTTCTTCCTTAAGGACATGATTTCTCTCTCATCACACTCAATTTGGATCAATGTACAACATGGAAACAAAGTAAAGACAAAAATCCCTTCTGTTGCGGGGGAGGGAATAATTGTAAAATTCAAAATAAATAAAATCTTAAAAGGAGAAAAAATATAAGCCTCATGATGACAGGGTTTATATAGCAATACTTAATATTCCTTCTGCCTTTAGTATAGGAGGTCCTAAATAAATGCTGCCTAGATTAAATTGAAATGTATTTTTTCCCCTGGATGTGTGTGGGAAGCCAGAGGTGCCTGGTTATGTCCAGTCATAGCCTCAGGAGGCTCCAAGTGAACATTTACAGGCAGAGCATCAAGAAAGTGAAGGCAGTGAAATGGATGAATATTTACAAAAATATAAGTTGCCCAGGTTAAATGAAGAAGAGTAAATACCTAAACAACCCTATCTCAGAAAAAGAAATTCAACAAGCCATTATTGAACTCCCTTAAAAAAATCTCCAGGGCCTGATGGATTCACAAGTGAATTCTACCAAACATTTAAGGAACAATTGGTTCCAATCCTATATAAACTCTTTGGAAAAATAGGGAAAGATGGAACTCTGCCTAACTCTTTCTATGAAACCAATATGGTACTGTTACCTAAACCAGGAAGAGTTAAAACAGAGAAAGAAAATTATAGACCTATTTCCCTGATGAATATAGATGCAAAAATCCTAAATAAAATCTTAGCAAATGCAGGGTTGGTTCAATATTAGGAAAACTGTTAGTATACTTAATTATATCAACAACAAACCTATCAGAAATCATATGATGATATCAATAGATGCTGGAAAAGCTTTTGACAAAATACAGCATCCATTCCTATTAAAAACACTAGAGAGTGTAGGAATAAATGGACTGTTCCTTAAAATAATTAGCAGTATCTATCTGAAACCATCAACAAGCATTATACTCAATGGGGAGAGGCTAGAGGCATTCCCAATAAGATCAGGGGTGAAACAAGGGTGCCCATTATCTCCACTACTATTCAATATTGTATTAGAAATGTTAGCATCAGCAATTAGAGAAGAAAAAGAAATTGAAGGAATTAGAATTGGGAAGGAAGAGACAAAACTCTCACTCTTCGCAGATGACATGATGGTCTACCTAGAGAATCCCAAGAAATCATCCAAGAAACTACTGGAAACAATGAGCAATTTTAGCAAAGTTGCAGGTGATAAAATAAACCCTCATAAATCCTCAACTTTTCTATATATGTCTAGCAAGAAACAGCAGGAAGAGCTAGAAAGAGAAATCCCATTCAAAGTAACCTCAGACAGTGTAAAATATTTGGGAGTCTATTTGCCAAGACAGACTCAGAATCTTTTTTGAAAACAATTATAAAACACTTCTCACACAAATTAAATCAGATTTAAATAACTGGGCAAACATCAACTGCTCATGGACAGGGAGAGCTAATATAATAAAAATGACAATTCTACCAACACTAAACTACCTGTTTAGTGCCCTACCAATCAAAATTCCAAAAAATTACTTTAATGAGTTAGAAAAATTGTAAGTAAATTCATATGGAGAAATAAAAAGTCAAGAATTGCCAGGAGCTTAATGAAAAAAAGTACAAACGAAGGTGGCTTAGCACTACCCGATCAGAAATTATATTATAAAGCATCAGTCATCAAAACTGTTTGGTATTGGCTAAGAAATAGAGTGGTGGACCAGTGGAATAGACTAGGTGTAAAAGCAGGAGAGGATTATAGTAATCTGCTGTTTGATAAACCTAAAGAGTCCGGCCATTGGGATAAAAACTCCCTCTTTTTATAAAAAACTGTTGGGAAAATTGGAAGTTAGTATGGAAGAAACTTGGATTAGCCCAACACCTCACACCCTTTACCAAGATAAGATCCAAATGGCTACAGGATTTAGACATAAAAAACAATACTATAAGCAAACTAGAAGATCAAGGACTAGTCTACCTGTCAGATCTATGGAAAGGGGAACAGTTTATGACTAAGGAAGAGCTGGAGAACATCACTAAAAACCAATTAGATGATTTCGATTACATTAAATTAAAAAGGTTTTGCACAGGTAAAACCAATGTAATCAAAATCAAAAGAAAAGTAGTAAATTGGGAAACAATCTTTACAACTAATGATTCTGACAAAGGACTCATTTCTAAAATATACAGAGAACTAAGTCATATTTTTAAAACAAAAAGCCATTCCCCAATCGACAAATGGTCAAAGGATATGCAAAGGCAATTTACAGATGAGGAGATCAAAGCAATCCATAGCCATATGAAAAAAATGCTCTAAATCATTAATTATTAGAGAAATGCAAATTAAAGCTTCTCTGAGGTACCACCTCATACCTCTCAGATTGGCCAGTATGACCAGGAAGGATAATGATCATTGTTGGAAGGGATGTGGGAAATCTGGGACACTATTACACTGTTGGTGGAGCTGTGAACTCATCCAACCCTTCTGGAGAGCTATTTGGAACTATGCCCAAAGGGCAACAAAAATGTGCATACCCTTTGACCCAGCAATACCACTACTGGGTCTATACCCCGAAGAGATGAGGAAAAAGGGTAAAAACATTACTTGTACAAAAATATTTATAGCAGCCCTGTTTGTGGTGGCAAAGAATTGGAAATCCAGTAAATGTCCTTCCATTGGGGAATGGTTTAGCAAACTGTGGTATATGTATGTCATGGAACACTATTGTTCTGTTAGAAACCAGGAGGGACGGGATTTCAGGGAAGCCTGGAGGGATTTGCATGAACTGATGCTGAGTGAGATGAGCAGAACCAGAAAAACACTGTACACCCTAACAGCAACATAGGGGTGATGATCAACCTTGATGGATTCGCTCATTCCATCAGTGCAACAATTGGGAACAATTTTGGGCTGTCTGCAAAGGAGAGTGCCATCTGTATCCAGATAAGGAGCTGTGGAGTTTGAACAAAGTGCAAGGACTATTCCCTTTAATTTAGAAAAAAAAACCAGATAGCTTATTGTCTGATATTGTTGCCTCTTAGAATTCTGTTCTCTTTAAGGTTATGATTTCTCTCTCTTCACACCCAATTTGGATCAAGGTACAACATGGAAACAAAGTAAAGATTGACAGAGTGCTATCTGTGGGGTGGGGGTGGGGGGAGGGAAGCAAGATTGGGGGAAAATTGTAAAACTCAAATAATATCTTTAATAAAAATAAATTTAAAAAAAAAAGAAAGTGAAGGCAGAGGCAGTTGGGTGATACAGTGGATAGAACAGCGGCCCTGGAATCAAGAGGACCTGAGTTTAAATCTAGCCTCAGACACTTAATACTTACTTAGTTGTGTGACCTTAGGCAAGTCACATACTACCTTGCAAAGAGAAAATAAAATAAGAAAAAAAAGAGAAGGCAGCAAATGAGATCCCAGAGTAGTAAGTTATGGCTGACTGCCTGTAGCAACCTGAGTGTAAAATAGGCAATTATCATTTATTAAGCTTTTACTGTATAGCGGGGATACACAAAAAAGTTAAAAATACAGTCCCCTCCCTCAAGGAACTAAGCCTTCTGGAAGCAGCCAGAATCCCTATTTCCTGCTCCAATAACCCCTCCATGGACTTTAAATGTAAGCTTCCTGAAGCCAGGTATTATTACAGCTTTCATTTTTGTATCCTTTCATTATAAGACCTCATAATTTGCCACTTATAAGATCTAACGGATCTTTGAATTTATCAATCTGGATGTTCCCTCCAGCAATGCTGCCAATATGCCCTGGTTTCTCTTGACATCATGTGAATATTAGGGAAACATGGTGTCCTTCTATCTGCTCACCCATACCTCACCAGAGATCAAGCCATCTTCCCTTCCTTTCAAACATTTTTATCCTTACCATGCTTATCACATATTATCATTATAATATCATTTATATGAGGGTTTACAAATATTCCCTCATTTGATCCTCACAACAATGCTGGGAGGGAGATATTATTATCCCCCTTTTGCAGATCAGGAAACTGAGGCAGGACTTGCCCAGAGTCACACAGCTAGTACATTTGAAGTTGGACCTGAACTCAGATCTTCTTGCCTCCAATCCAGTGCTCTGTCCACTTAGGCCCCTAAGAGCCCCAGTGCTGCCCTGGTCACATCTTATATTCCTTCTTTGTTTGCCCAGAGCTTAGTATACTTCCTGGTCCATAGTAGGCACTTAATAAATGTCTATTCCTTGATCTTGTTCTCTGAAGTCTCTCCTTGGTTCTCTGCTCAAACCTATTGCCCTTCACAGAAGAGCAGACAATAAATGTGTATTGATTAAAGAAATTTATTCTGAAGCAAGACCTTTGGAAAAAATAGACAGGCCCCCAAGAGCAGCAGCCCCTACCTGCTTGGTAGGATTTTTACACCAGCCTCTACCTTTCCTTATTGCTGATAGCATCCTCAAGGTATCTGCCCCCAGCACCCCCAAGAATCCTTCCCCAGGAAGTCTCCTGGAGGACAAAGGAACTTTTGAAAGGGACTTGAAAAGAGATGAGCTTTACTGTGGTTAACTCCAGAGAGGCCTCTTCCTGTACCCCAGAGGACAGCCAGGCTGAACATGTGCTGGCCATTTGGGGAGCAGCCTCCCACTTCCCAGATCAAACACATCAGGAGGAGAGCTCCATGCCGGGAAAACCAAGACCCTCATGAAAATCATTAGGCTATGGAGGCTCTGCTGCTAGCTGGCCTTCAGAGAAGCAGCCAGAGGGATCCCTGACCCAATTCCAAAGTCCTGGGGGAGGAGGGAACCCACTTGATGTCGGGTCTAGGTCTCACTCTTTACCTAGATCTTCTCCACATAAAAATCCACCAAGAAGTCGGGGAAAGGACAGAGGAGGAGAGAGTCCCAAACCAGCCCAGAGTCCAGAACTCTAAAGTTCTGGTCTAGCTGTATGACTTGGGGGCTTGGGGCAGAGGTCTTCAGTTTCCTTAGTTGGAAAATAAGACTTGTAGACTTAGAGCTGAGAAGAACCTTAAAACAAGGGTTCTTTACCTTTTTTGTATCACAGACAACCTTGGCCAGTCACTCTGGTGAAGCTTATGGACCCCCTCCTCAGAGCAGTGGGTCACAGTAATAAAATAAAATACACAGCATTGAAGAAGAAACCAACTTTACTGAAATTCAGCTCTCAAACTATTTTTCAAATCTGTTCACAGACCCCAGGTGAAGACCCCTACAGAGATCTATCCTCTTATCTGAGAGATGAGGAAGCCAAGTCCAAAGGGAATGAGCCCAAGGCCACATGGGCAGGTAGCAAGTGATGGATGAAAGACTTGGTACCAGGTCCTTGGCACCTGGTCCTTGCCCCAAATTAGCAGATCCATATTTTGCATCTGTAGCCTGTATCCATGCTGTTGGTCCTCAACAGAATCCATGCTCCTAGAGGTCATAGACTCAGTACATAGTCGAGTGACCAACTCAAAGTAAGGGTTCGGCTGCTGAGTGGGGCCCTCGAGTTCTCACTCATTCCACATTCTGAGGTCCCTTCTACCTCGACCATTCTACCTTCTCACATGTTCTGTCTTAGGGCCCTTTCAGTTCTGACACCATATGCTTGAACATCTAAATGGCCACATTCCCACCAGTTCTCCCCACCCCTTCACACCAGCTCTGACATTCTATGTCCTATGTTGACTCTGACAACTCTCACATTCATGTCCCAGACCATACACCTTCACCCACTTTGGACACTTATTCAGGAGTTTTTGTTGATTGGTTTTTTTCTCTTCAGGACTAAAATGCATTCAAGTCACTTCTAGGAATCAGTGAGAACTAATTTCCAACAATCTTTCTCTGTCACCCATAACACTTGGTTTAAGGGATAGTTCTGTGACCCCAAGATCTCTTTGCTCTGTGTTCCCTGCTAACTGGGCCTTCTGGTTTGACTTTCATTGAGTTGGGAATTTGTGATGTGTTGGGCATCTCTCAGTTTTACTTTCACAGTTACTGGTGGGATGGGTTCTATTCTCTTCAGGGAGGGTGGAAGAGATTAGAGAGACAGACACAGACAGAGAGAGAGAGAGAGAGAGAGAGAGAGAGAGAGAGAGGAGAGAGAGACAGAGAAAGAGAGAGACAGAGACAGACAGACAGACAGACACAGAGAGAGAGTCAGAGACAGAGAGATAGAGACACACAGACAAGGAGAGGAGGGAAGAAGGGAAAGAAAGAAGGCAAGGGAGGGAAGGGAGATAAAGAGACATATCCCCATGCCCTCATCCAGGGTCTTCTTCCTACTTAGAGTTTTAAGGAAAGAAGGCTTCATTATCTACAACCACACCAGGCTCAGACTCAGTTATCCCCCTCCCCACCCCACCCCCAGGCCAGTTCCCCTGAAATTCTGCTTTGCATCTCCATTGTAAGCTTCCTGACCAGGCCCCTGTCCCATCCCCACCATGGAAATCTCCCCATCTGAGAGCCAGGGCCAGATGCACAGGCTCAGCAGCCCCCCAAGGAGCTGGGCTGGAGTCTTCCCAGAGCCTCCCAGAGGCTGCAAATCTGTCCTCAAGTATCCAACACAGATGTTTCCAGACTTATTAAAGTTCCTAAATCAGAAACAAATGCTGAAAGGAGTCACCAACATTCTAGCCTGGAAGGAGCCATGGCAGTCGGAGTGCACCTCCCTGGGAGAATGGGTGCTGCTCAATCCCTCTGTTTCAGCCAAAGGTCCATTCAAATCCAGGCCACCCTTGGGAGCTCAGGATTAAGGCCAGGCACATCTTTTGACATGTCTAGAGCCCTTCAAAGTCTGCAGAGAACTTTATAGACTTTCTAAACCTTATGTTATCCCTGGGAGGTAAGTGTTGCAATGAGTCTTATCACCATTTTAAAGAAGATAAAATTGAAGCCCAGAAAATGAAGTGATTATAGATTGAGAACTGAAAGGAAAGTAGAACCCACCTCATCCAACCTCCTCAATTTATGGATGAGTACTTTGAAGTATAGAGATTAAATGACTCCCGTCATTCTAATAAGAATCAAAGGCAAGATTCGGTCCCAGGTGCTCTCACATCAGATCCAGGATTCATTCCATGGCATCCTGCTTTGTGTGGATTTGACACTATCTTGTCTCTTGACCCAGTTGTGTCCAATGTATTGGAGAGTGATAGAGAATAAGATTAAGTGGTGAATGGCCAAATCCCTTAAGATTTCATCCATCTGAGGTCTCCTTCCATGGACACATGGAACTGTGTCTCTTCCCCTGAACTGTGCTCTCCAGAGCCCAGACCAGACCATGCCCATTCTCCCATCCTCCAGTTAATTGAGTCAGCCCTAGAATTCTGCCCTGGGTCCAAGCAGTCATTACTAAGGAGTGAGGAAGTGTTCAACACACTGGATCTTGGTCCAAATCACGCCACCAACCATCAACCCTGGGCATGATGCTGTTTACACTACCACACCTAAGGAAGCCTCCCCTCCTCCTCCCCAACCCTGCAGTTTCTACCTCCTGCCTCTGGTGACAATAAGCAAGTCAAGAATAGAATATAAATTCCTCTAAAGCAGGATTAGTCATACTTTATATCTGACACATAGTAGGTTTTAAATAATTGCTCTTTGATCGATTGCTTCGTAATATCTGGGGACCATAAAGTGCATAAAGATGATCACTGAGACCATGAAAATTGATGCAATCGCCAAGGAATGGTGGAGAAAGAGGAAAAGCCTGGAGGGTCACCCACAAGTGATATGAGTTGAACAGTCAGCAAAGGAAACTAAAAAGGAGAGGTGAGACAGGGAGGAGGAGAACCCCAAAAGAGTAAGCACTGTGAAAATCCAGAGAGAGGAGGGTAACTAAGAAAGAGCAGGCAGCCAACCACAACCAATGCAGCCATAGGAGGGAAAGGATGGGGTCATTAGATGTGTGATTAGGTAGGTGTGGAAAACTCAGAGAGAGCAGTTTCCTTTAAGTGAGGAGGTCAAAGTTTAAACTGCAAGGGCTTTGAAAGAGAGTTCGAGGTGTGGCTGTAGAGACACCAGGGGGGCAGATGGAGCGTTTTAGTATAGCAGGTGACGAATAAATGCCGGTTAGATAGCAAATTGGCCCCTCCCTTCAGGAATTCTGGAACAAGGAACCACCTGAAATCTTAGCCTATGCATGGTAAACTGGCACAGGGTGCTCTCCAAGGTGCTGTGTCCAGTATGTCTACACATTCTTCATAGGGGATACTCTGGCCCACGTATACTCAAACACTTAGAACAATTGTCTATCCCAGTTTCCCTTTTCTAAATTAATGATGACTGGAGTCCCTCTCCCAGTAAGAATTGCTCATTGCCGTAAAGCATTTCGAAGATGGAAAAACATCATGGAGCTATTAAGAATTGTTACTGCATCAATTCCATGAAAATCATCTCTTCCATCTTACTAAGGACTAAGAAAAGAAGATATTTTGGGAGAAATTGTCTCAAATACAAAAGAAGAAGCCTAGGTCCCATTTGGGTCTAATTGTGAGAGAGACGTCATGATGGCTTAGGAAATTATGAGAATGGTCTCCCCTGGGGTATCTTCCTCTATCTCTAACCACCAGTACCCCCAGCTCTCCTCCTTAGGTTCCATTCCTTTTCTTTTCTTCTTCATTTTCCTTCTCCTCCTCCATGTCTCTACTTCTCATACTCTCCTCCCTTCTTTTCCTCCTCTGACTCTCAGTCTTTCCTCCCTGAGTCCCATCTCTCTCCCTCCTTTCCTCCCTTCGTCCTCCAGTATCCAGCCTGTCCTCCTTGAACCTTCCTCCCCTCCTTTGAAAAATCCTTTGGTTCTGCATGGAGTCCTCCCTCACATGGAGCCCTGCTCCAGCTAGTTCACGGCCGCTTCCCAGTCTCCTGTGGGGCCGGGGTGCTGCTTACAAAAGATGCTTCTCTTTATTAAACACCACTTGTATTCAACTGTTTCCAGGAAGGTGAGTTGGGTTTTGTTTCCTGTGTGACTGACAAATCTTCTAGAAGCTGCAATGACAAGTATTTTCTTTTTTGATTTATGAAGCCAGAATATAAAACAGCATTGTTAAAGTGAAGAGAAACTTAACACTAGAGTGTGCAGCTTCCAGATGATGCCTGGTTCCTTCAAAATTGCTAAACAATCCATCTACTGAGATTAGATTTCACTCTGATTCTGATCTGGGGAAGGGAGAGCACCGGCAATGTCTGTGGAGGCCAGTGGGGCAGGACAGCAGAGCAATTTCCATGAACAAAAGTTTCTTTAAACTCTTAACTGAATGACTTTAGACAACATTTCAATTCAGACCCTGAGTTTTCCCTAGAGTATGAGTTCACTGTAATAAAAAAAAAAAAAAACAGGAGAAAGAACACCCAGGCAGCATCCTCTTTCTACTCATCAGCTGGGGAGAAGCTGCTCCCCCAAGTCTAACCTGCAGCAAAAACTTTGTCCCTTTAAGACCCATTCTCCCCCAATTTGGTCCTATTTCTCAAAGGCTTCCTAGAGTCCTGTCTTTGCTAATTGCTTGCAGGTTGGAATCCAAGGGGGCGTCCATCTGTTCTTTATGGTCAGCTTGCAGGCTTCCATGTGGGGCCCAGGTCTGGGCCTGACCAAAGCGGAGGCTTTGAGATGCAATGGCTGTTTCCACTAGTATGCATCCAGGGAGGAGCCCTGCAAGTCTTTACTCCTAAGCAGCCTAAGGGCACTCCTGGATCCCATCCACTTCTTCAACCTTGGCAAAGACCCTACCCAAGTCAGACAGTGAGTGTCCTTGAGATGGTTCTGAACATGTGCAGAGGGAATGGCTAGGCAACTGTTCAGATCTTTAGACGGGCGAGGATTTAATCAAGAAAAGGACAGAAAATAAGCATGGTTGGATACCACATGGATGGTCGCCAGAGCGATGCAAATAGAGAGAGCATTTGATTCGCAGTTAGGTCCATAATAGGAAAATGATGAAAGGCACCAGACAACTTTCAGAAGAGGAAGTGTGCATTGTTGATGACTACTTTTTAAAGTTCTCAAACTCACTAATAACCAAAGAGTACAAATCAAGAAACCAGGAGTTCTCACTTTACACCTGTCAAATTAGTAAAAAATAATGCCCAAAACCACATTTAAAAGCAATGTAACTTAATGTGGACAAGGTTGTAGAATAGGCAAACTCATGGTTTTTATCCTTGCAAAAGGATAGAATTTTTTGAGGGGAAAAGCATAGAACATTTACAAAAATAGCCTTATCTTTTGCTTCAGTATTGTTTGTGATGCACCCTGAAAGCTATGTTCAAAGATTTTTATAGCAGCATTCCATACAATAACCGCCCCAAATTCTAAATGTCCACAAATGGGTTATGATTAAACAAATAATGGTAATTTATGCGATGAAACACCATAATATAATATGAGGAGGCAGTAATATACAGTGTTATAAATACAGTTTAAAATACCTGAGTACAAGTTCTGATTCTGAAATAATGATAATGATGATGGTGTTATTTGAGTTTCATTCCCAAAGAAGACTGGGACACCAGGGAATATCATGACATACCCGAGAATGGGATGTGAGTGAGGGGCTGCTGTGCTAGGGCACCAGCCTCATGTTGTCCTCTGGAGTCATCTGGGTCCAGTGCCAGATGTAGATCAGAATGACTGGAGATGGCTCTGGATGCCAGGCAATCAGGGTTAAGTGACTTGCCCTAGGTCACTTAAGTAAGTGGCAAGTATCTGAGGCCAGAATTGAACTTAGGTCCTTCGGACTCCAGAGATGGAGCTCTAGCCACTCTCCTAAGGAAGTGTCCCAACACTGGGCAATTTGGGTAATATTGGCTAAATGTCCCAGTTCTAGATGCTTATAAGCTCTAAAGCCCCTTCCATTGCTCACATCCTGCGGTTCTATGAATTGAGAGGATGGGAGAAAAACAACTTGGCACTTGTTTCGACTCCTTCCCAAAGAAATTCCCATGAGTCCAAAAGCCAAAGGAAATGGCAGGAAGCGTTCACATGGTTTCTATCAAAGCAACAAAGAATGAGACTAAAGGACTGCTTATAAATTGAGATGTGGTTGAACAAATTATAGCATATAAATGTATTGAGACATAAGAAATGATCAAATATAATGGTCTCAGAGAAACTTAGGAAGACTGGTATGAACGAATACAGAGTGAAATCAATGGAACCAGGAGAACAATTTATACAATGACAGCACTGTAAAGACAAACCCTTTTGAAAGACTTATGTCTCTGATCAGTCCAATGACTCATCTTGATTCCAGAGAATCGACAGGGATCCAGGGGTGATGGATTCAAGATGTAGGATGAGGCATGTATTTTGCCAGGGTCAATGATGGCATTTGCTTGCTTGACTAGATAAATTAATTATAAAGGTTTTGTTTTCCTTTGTTTTTCAAATGGGGTGATAGAGGCCAGCATAAGAGAGAGAAAAAAATAAATTCTCAATTGTTGAAAAAATAAAATTTAAAGAAATTTTTTAAACCCACTGACCCTGGCCCCTAGTCCATTTCCCTCAAACCTCATTTATTAAGAGCTGAATGAACTGTCTTCTAACTTTCTAAAGGACTAATGCTGGTCCCCTGGCAGAGCCATACTGTTGGCCCCCTCTCAGTGGGAATGCACTACTGGGGAATGTGGAGTTCCACATCTGCTCTCAAGAAGGAACCTTGATTCCCAGTTGGCTTCCCCAAGCAGAAGAGTCTGGGGTCAACCGTGATTTTGCATATTTTTATTCAATAGAGTTCTAGCAAGCCACAAGAATAGATTAAGTTCATTACTATTTCTATAGCCTCATTCAGATGCATCCACAAGTAGTTTCCTTTTCATTAGGCAGTTAACCATTCTAAAGTTCTGTCTCTAAGAGGTAGACATTTGGAAGCACTTGGGTGGACCTTCCCCTCAGTGTCAGTATGACGCATATCTGCAGATGGGCCACAAACTGAACCCAAGATAAAGTTTTCTTTGGCTTCAACTATGATTTCACAGGAGGGCTTTAGACAGGAAGGCTTTCAGTGAGCTGGTGAGATAAAAGTTAATATCAGTTCATGCTTGGAGAGGTGTTAGATTAAGATGAAACAAGATAAGAAATGAGACAAACAAGACGAGATGAGATGTTGAACCAAAATGACAAGATGAGATGGTAAAACAAGATCAAATGAGATGAGAAAGGATGAAAAAGAAAGAATGTAGGAGAGAAGAGGAGAGAGGGAAAGGGAAAGGAAGAGGAGGGGAGGGAAGAGGAGGGAAGGGAAGGGAAGGGAAGAAAATTTGACACTGTTACTGCTTAGATCCTCTCTGACATTTTTTCTTCAACAAAGTCACATCTTGAATTTGGACACAAAGACATAAGAAGAGAGAATCAGACTCATAGGATCTCAGAGATGAAAGGAACTGCAGCCCATGCCTGAACAGCAATTCTCTCTGCACTGTTATGAACAAATGGTTATCTTTCCTCTAATGCACAATCCATAATGGGATTGGGAGATGCTGTCTCTGAGGATGGTCTGGATCACTTTGGGCTGGTTCTTAATGTTTAACACTTTTTCTTTACATTGAGCCCAAATGTGACTTTCCACAACTCCCCACCTATTGTTCCTTGTTCTATTCTTTGGTGCCAATCTAAACAAGGTTAATCCTTCTTCCGGATGCCAACCCTTCAAATACTTGAAGGCATTTCCCTCAAGTCTTCTCCAGGGTAACTATATCTGGATGTTTCAATCAGTTCTCATAGGACATGGGTTCAGGGCTCTTTCCCAGTCTATTACCATCCTCTGAACCTTCCTCAGTATATCAATGTCCTTCAAGTCTGTTGTGCCCATAAGTGAACATAAGGTTTCACATGTGGTCTGAGCAGAGTTGGGTTCAGTGGAAAGGCATCTCCTTAATCCTGGATGCTATGCAAAGGGTTAAAAATGAGAAAAATATACTGGCCCACCAATTCAGTGTTTTCTTTTTAAAACTGACTGACCCAGCTGCTAAACCAATTATAAGAAATGTAGAGTAAAAATAGATTTTCTGACCATCACTCCAGAAGCCAAAGGTTAAAATCAGACATGACTTCATTTTCTGTTCAATTTGTCCCAAGATTCTTAGTAACATATTTGAAGGAAAAAGTCATTTCTTCTCTTTATCATCTTGTCATTTGTGGTCTGAGGACATAGAGGATTATTTTTCAGGTGTGGGTTGAATTTGTTGACCATGGAGGCCTCTGTGATTCAAAGCCTAAGCTGTGGCAAGTTTCTGACTTAGTGTAATCTTGGTACCAGGAACTTCCTTTCATGTAGTGACTGTGGATCCTCATGAAACCATTCTTACTCTGGGATTCATGTCCTGTCTCTGACAATTCTGGGGTGTGTAACCCTGAGCAAATCATGGAGCTTCTCAGGACCTCAGTTTTCTCTTCTGTAAAATGAGTGAGTAAAATAAGTTCTGTAAAAATAAGGGCTAGATGTCTTCTAATAGGCCTTTCATATTTTATGATCTAGGAAGGAAGGAAGGAAAGAAAGAAGGAAGGGAGGGAGGGAGGGAGGAAGGAAGGAAGGAAGGAAGGAAGGAAGGAAGGAAGGAAGGAAGGAAGGGAGGGAGGGAGGGAGGGAGGGAGGGAGGGAGGAAGGAAGGAAGGAAGGAAGGAAGGAAGGAAGGAAGGAGGGAGGGAGGAAGGAAGAAAGAAAAGAGAGAAGGGAGGGAGGGAGGGAGGGAGTTAGGAAGGATATTTCTATAGAAATTGATTCCTATATCCTAGGAATATATATACCAAAGGGAAGACATTCCGGAATTCAAGAGACTTATATCTAATAAAACCAGACAGCAAACACAGGGAAGTGTTGACCAGATAAAAATGTTTTGATCTAAAAAGTCACATACTAACAGGTCTAATTCAGGAGCAATGCCAATATTTATTTGCTTACAGTTCCCAGATGAAGAAATAAAAAGCCAGAGAGAAGGTAGGAAGATGTCTGAAGTGGACTGTGCATCCCATCTGGGACTGGCCCTTGCACCTTCATGAACCCACCAGGACAAGTGAAGATCCCAAGGCTTAGGTTCTAAAACTGAATGGGATAAGCTTCTAGTGAGGGGAACATGACCCCTGGCAGTCCAGTGGTCTGGAGGGCACATCAACAGGATGGATAGCAGGAAGATGGTTTGGGGAGGGGGTAGGATTCTCAGGTTTTCCTCTAAGTGGAGGTTGGTTGGCAAGCACAAAGCTTCCTGAGCAGACTGACTACAAGTGACCTAGCTGAGACCTAGATGGCGAGCCCTTGGGTGCTTCTAACCATGTGTGACTCAGCACCAAAGGGCTTGAACTCTGAGATAATGAAATCCACTCCCATATGCGCACACATACACACACAGACATACACATATACACAGACACACACCACACACACAAACACACATACAAAAACACATACACATTAATTGGTGGCTGGGCAGTACTAACTGTGATTTAGTGAACCTTTTAAAAGAATGTCAACTCCACCGTGACACTCTCTTCTTCACTTCCCAGCTCTATGTCTGTTCTTTGAGGGATGAAGAAAGAAAACAGAATCACTGGATTTTCAAACTGAATGGGAACCTCTTGGGGACATCTTGTCCATCCAATACCCAAAAAGCAAGACATGCAATTAGTTCACCTTTGATTGGACATTGATTCCAGTCATTATTAGAGCTATGAACCATATACCTTTCTGTCCATCCTGCCTGCCTGTATCCCTTAATATGGAGAGATTTCATGAAAAACCAGCTCGCCAGGTCCCTGGCCCCTGGAGGTTGGGAGACCACAAGTGACATAGAATAAACAAACAAATAAATTAATTGATAGGTAGATAAATAAATAAAGGAAATCCAGTTAGAAATAAAAGAATGAATGATAGATTTAAAAAACAAACCTACTTCTGAGCTGGAAAAAGTAAGCAGCTCTGGGGTCCCGGGCCACTTGTGTTTGTCTCAGAGCCCCTGAATTTAGAAAACTATCAGGGATGCCCTAGATCCCTACAAGCTAAATGGGGCATTGGTGCAGGGTAATGACATGAGATAGGGACTTCATCTCTTTGTAGCCTCTAAATAGGGATCGAATCCAGGTTCCATCAGAGGATGGTAATTTGCCAGGCAGGGTTTTTTGTTTGGTTCTAAGTCTCTGCTACATAATAGATGATAAAATATGCCCAGGGGCTCAGTGCCATCATACAATGAGGAGACGAGCTCTCATTTGTGGGGTATGCCAACTGGCAGGCAGGTCATCCTGGCTCCCTGCTGTCTGCTCTGGTCCAGTGTTGTGGAAAGCATATGCACTTAGCATTGGAGGACTTTAATTGACTCTGCAACCTAAGAGCTGTATGATCTTGGTCAAGTCACTGCCTTTCCTCAAACCTTAGTTTCTTCCCATATAAAAATGATGAGGCTGGCCTGAAAGATCTCTTGGAAGTTCAAGGAGGGGGTCTGAATTGTCTTCTGGGTCATGGACCCCTTTGATATTAGAGTGAAACCTATGGTTTTCTAAGATCATGTTTTTACATTATTGAAGGAAATGCTAGATTTCTGTTAGAGGTTAATGAACACCAAGATGCATTGGGTTGGGTTTGGGGGGGAGGCTTGGGTTTTTTTGAGGTTTTTTATCCCTTTCAAGTTCATGGATGCCCCAATATCTACCCACAGACTTGGCAGAGAGCAGTGTATCCCAGACTAAGAATTCCTGTCCAGGTCACTTCCTGTTCTGATGGTCAGTAAGTCTGATTGTGCTGGGGTAGAATGGCTGAGTCGGCTTTGGTGCTATTCCTCATCTTTGCCCTCCTCTGTGCTTCTTCAGAGCAGGATAGAACATCAGGCCTGGCATCAGAAGGACCTGAGTTGAAATTCAGTCTCAGACATTCACTGGCTATGTGACCCTGAAAAAGTCACTTAACCCTGTTTGTCTCAGTTCCTAGTCCATTAAAAACAAACAAATGGTGTTACAAAGAGTCCGACAGAAGTGAAAAACAGCTTAACACCTTGCCTCCTCTAACCCCACCCCTGGCTCCCGGACACGGTAACAATATTTGCCAGTTGGCTCTGGCTTTGTGCCAATCCCTATTTAATTGGCGGGGGGGGCACACAGTGGGTACAGTAGGTGTACCATGGAGAGCTCCAAATTGTACATCTTTATGAAAATTCTTCCCCAATTTCCTAGGACAAAGATCCTGGTCAAGGACCCCCCCCCTCTGCCCACCCAAATTAACGCCTGGCAACTTCAGGCACTTCAAAGTTAAGTAAGTGACTTGTCCAGGGTCACAAAGTCAATTGGTGTCAGAGTCAGGGCTTGAAACTAGACCATTTTGGTTCTCTATCCACTACAGTATCCCCATGCAGGTTTGTGGAGGGAACATTTTGGGTTTAATGTTCCTAGAGATTATGTTTCAATGAAAGCCTCAGTGCTGGCTTTAAAAGGGTCTTAGATACCCAGGGCTGAAGTTCAAGGGGGAGGACAGTTTGGGGACAGGGCTGTTGGGAATACAATGCTTTCCCTTGACTAGGTTTTTAAACACAAAACTTTCCTTTCTTTTTCCTGATGGGAAACTCAAGATTCTTAGAAACAAAGGCAAGGACGGACACTGAAGAGCAAGAGATGCAAGAGTAAAACCTGCCTATGTGACCATGGGCGAGTCAAATAATAATACAGCTGGCAACTGAAGAGAGCTTTGCCACTTATAACCCTCCAGGCTTCCCTGGCTTCCTTAAAGAGCCATCTCATGTCCCACCTTCAGCTGGAGGCTTTTTCAGGCCTCCCCACCGCCACTATGAGTCCCTTTCCTCTGAGATTACTTCCCATCGAATATATACATAGCTTGTCTCTCCAAAATCTCTTTTGTCCTTTCTGGGCAATGGGGACAATGAACTGGAATGTCTCTAAGGTCTCAGGCAGCTCTGAATCCTAAGGTCCAATATCCAGTAATGTTCTAAGCATGGAAAAGTTTTGAAAAGTACATGGTTTTAGCCATAAATCATAAATCTGTTTCTGCCGTGAAGTCCTTTCCAGCTCTAAGAGTCTGTCTGTATAATTTCTGTACGAAGATGAGTTAGACCTACTTGAGTCATGGGCGTTGAAGTCCTTGCCTTCATCAGGAGAGCACAGAGAAGGGAGGAGCAAGGTCATCCTGGGGAATAAGGGCACTCTAATAAATGCTGGTCTCCCAGAACAATGAGCTACATGCCTCATACCTGAGTCCTGACTCTGACATTTACTAGTTAGGTACCTATAGACAAGCCCCTTCTCAGTTTCCTTATTTGTAAAATGGGGAGGGGGGAATACCTGTCCTCTTTCTCTTCCAGGGTTGTTGGAAGGGAACCACTGAGTAAACTTTCCCAGAAATGTGAGCACTAACTGTTCCTGGATACGCAGGAAGGATTCTGGCTGGCCAGGAAACCTGGGTGCATAGTCAGAGGAGCTGGGGCCCTAATCAGAGACCAGGACCGTGGAGTTCCCAGAACTGACTCTGCTGTGCCTTAATCTCCAAGGAAAAGGTGCCCAGAGGGACTGTAGCTGAGCAGTCTGGATAACAAGACCCTCTGGGGCATGATGTCATGCCATTAGTGGTGCTGTCAAAGCTGGGACTCACTGGCCCCTAGCTGGGCTCATACCCATACCTCGCCTCCCCAAGAGGGCCACATGCCAAGCCTATGTACATCCCTGGGCTAACAACCATGCTGTGGTCATGCCCTCCTGGGACTAGGCACAAGCCAACACAGACCCAAAGAAGCCAGGCAGTCATGAGGTCATGGACAGAAGACCTCAGTTGCCATCTTGGTTCTTTGGCTCTTCACCCCCATCCCTAGATGTGATTCTCTCATTCTCTCTCTCTCTCTCTCTCTCTCTCTCTCTCTCTCTCTCTCTCTCTCTCTCTCTCTCTCTCTCTCTCTCTCTCTCTCTCTTTCTCTCTCATCTCTCTCTCTGTGTGTCTGTGTTTGTGTGTGTTTCCCTCTCTCTGTTCCTCTCTCTGTCTCTCTCTGATCTGTCTTTATCTCTCTGTCTGTCTCTCTCTGTCTGTCTCTGATCTGTCTTTATCTCTCTGTCTGTCTGTCTGTCTCTCTCTCTCTCTCTGTCTCTCCTCCATGTCTAGCATCACTTTCCTCTTGGGAAGATTTCTTGGGAAGACTAATTGCTCTCCACCCCTGCAAGGCTAAGGCTCTGTAAACCAAAGATGGGGGTGGGTGGCAGGGGCAGAGATCTGTTAAGAACAGGCATAAATGGTGATTCATCTCAGTCTCAACTTTTTGCCTAAGTTGCTGGTGCCTTTGGAGAGGCCACGTCACCTCTCTGGGCTTTCAGCTCCCTCACCTGTGAAATAAAGATGACAATAATGACCCAGTTGCCCCAGGGACTTCCTGCTAACTCATTAGTGGCTACATCAGCCTCTGTCAACAGCATCCTTGGCATCACCACATCCCCTTTGCTGCTTCCATTGGGCCATGAAGTCATTCAGCTGGGTAAAGACTCCAAGGGAAAAGTTGAGTAAAGCATTTTAAGACACAAACCAACCAACTCCATCGATACTTGAGTCAAATTCCACATCTGCAATCACAATAGCCATAGCCATAATGGGGCAGAGTGTCCAGCCTTTGCTTCAGGATGCTCCCAGAACAGGCAGTCCTTTGGTACCATAGAAACCACCGCGCTTAGCATTCAACTCTCATCTAGTTAGCAAAGGAAGATCAAGGCAAATGGAAAGACTACTGTATTTGAGGGCAGATGAACCAGTTTGGACAAAGAGGTAGACAGAGCCAGATAGACATAGAAGTGATAGGTTGATGAATACATGAATGGATATAAAAATGAATCCATGGATAAAGACAGATGAATTGATGGGCTGTGATAAATAGATTTATAGATGGAGAGATAGATGAATAGTTGGAAAGAGATAGAAGACAAATAGATAGAGATGGAGGTGAATAGACAGATTAATAATTGGATAGATGGATGGGTAGGTGAGTAGTCGGATGGTTGACCAGAGATTGAGATGAGCAGATAGAGTGATAGAAGCATAGATAGATGGGTGGTTGAGTGGCTAGATGGAGGATCAGAGATAGAGATGAGTTGATAGATTAAGCAATAGATAGAAACATCAATGTATAGAAGGACAGGGAGGTGATTGATATCAATAGATAGCTGGATGAACAGAAGAGTAGATAAAGAGAGATAAAGAGAGCATTATTTAGTAGTTGCTCTATAAAGGCACTGTGTTCAATAATAATGCTTGTCCTTCATTTTTTGAATAAGACCATGACATCAGAGAGATGATGCCATGACAAGTATGTGAATTGGTTTTGAGTGGGGGGGGGGGTGCTAGGCACTGGGTCCAGAGATCAGATAAGAATCAAGATGACTGGAGATGGCCCTGAACATGGGGCAATCAGGGTTGAGTGACTCACCCAAGGTCACATGGTTAGAAAGTGGCAAGTGTCTGAGGCTGGATTCAAACTCCTGTCCTCCCGAATCCGAGGCCAGTGCTCTATCCACTGCACCACCTATTGGAGTTACAAATACAAACAAGGAAAACGGCCCCCGCCTTCAAGAAGAAGACATCTCATAATGGGGAACTAGAAAGGGAGTATGGATGGGACACAGTGTGGAGGTGACTAAGAAAAGATGTGAAGGCAGGTTCCAGCAAAATCAGATGCAAGCTTCCCTTTCAGAGCTAGGAGACCCAGGCCAGAGTCTGGGCAGCGGAGTGAGGGAAGAGATGGAGGTGCCGGCAGGAACATACATGGAAATTGAGAAGGCGGACACCAATGAGAAGGAGGGAGCTGCTTCATTCTTCGTAGCCCCAGAGGGCAGAACCTGGACAGAAATTCTCCAGAGAACAACTGAGGCTTAACAACAAAAAAAAAGCTTCTTAATAAGTCTCATCCCAGCATGGGATAGGTGACCTTGAGAGTTGGTGGACTCCCCTCCTTGGAGATCTTCAGCCAGAGCCTGAGGTTGTCCAAAAAGGACTCTCTCGGTGTGGAGGTTGGACCAGCTGGGCAATAGTATATCAAGCCCCAGCTACACCTCTCACAATGAGACACTGGGCAAATCATTGCTTTTCTGACCTTTGGTTTCTTTATCTATGAAACAAGAGCTCTGAGTTTCATCCCTACCCTAGGCAACGATCCTAAGGGGAAGGGATTCGCTGCCTCCATTTTGAGGAAATTCATTTCCTCCTTTCTTTTAATAGTAGGCTCAATAAGACTCAGAGAGATGGAGCAAATGGAGATGGGCTAATCCTGCCAGGGGCAGTAACAGCCTTCCCTTCCCTACCTCCAGGCCTCCCAAAACACTTTGGCTCATACCTTTCTAATGTCCTGATTATCATGGCACATTGGCTCCTGTTGGGTGCTTTATCCTTTGATGGCCTTGAAGCTCCAAGAACGCAAGGATCTCCTTATCAAATTCAGCATATCCCTACAGCCTGAACCAGCAAGCCAACAGAGAGCAGATGTTTGTGGGGTGAATGCATGAATTTATTTATTAATTAACAAACTAATTAATTAATTAATGAAGACAGACAGATGGTCTCAGAATGGAGCTGAGCATAATTCCAAATCCCAGAGATAGAGAGCATTCCACCTCGATACAGCAGCCACTGGGATCCAAAGAGAAGCCCTGCTGGCCCTTCCTAGATTCCCAGAATCAGAGAATGAGTAGGGCCTCAAAGGGTCTCAGAGGCCCTCTGTTCCAACCCTTCCCCAGAATAAATGCTCACCAGGCTGTACTTGAAAGACCTCCAAGGAGCTCATCTCCAAATGATTCATCTGCTTTTGGATGGCTCTCATTATGAGGATGATTTGACCCAATATTAAAACTGCAACCTCCTCCCCCCACTCAAGATTCTTCCCATTGGAGTCAAAGAGAACCAAGCCAATCCATCTCTTACATGATGGTTCTTCTATTGCTTAGAAACAAATCTTCTCTTCTCCCTATCAATCATGTCCAGTTCTATCACCCATGTCAGTCACAGTTTCCACTGGTGGAGAGACAGCCTCACTGACCGTGATATAGGCCTTGGCCATCCAGTGGATCTCCATCTTCAGAGTCTAGGTGACACAGTGGATAGAGCCAGCAGCTGCCATCTTGTTGGATTAGAAAGTCCACTCTCTAGGTGGCACAGTGGGTAGAGAGTCAAGAGGACCCGAGTTCAAATTCAGTCTCAAACACTTAATAATTGCCTAGCTGTGTGACCTTGAGTAAGTCATTAACCCTATTGGTTTGCATAAATCAAAAGAAAAGTCCACTCTCAAATCCCAGAATTTGAACTAGAAGGGACCTTAGTCATCAAGTTCAACCATTTCATTTCATAAATGAGGAAACTGGGGCATAAATGCTTTAAAAAACTAGCCCAGGATTAGATAGCTAGTAAGTGTCTAAGGCAGGAATTGAACTCAGGTCCTTCTAACTCCAAATCTAAAGCCCTAGATAGTGATAGATGGTCTCAGGTCTTTGGTCTTGGACCTTTGCTGGAGGTGGAAGGAAACAGAAGGGCAGGAAGAAGGCAAAAGTTGGAATTTGGACTGAATGGGTAAGTGTGTATCTGTCCAGGTCAACTTCTGACACAGTTTTTCCTTTTTATTCATTTTCATGATTGTGAAACCTGCCCCTTCTTCCCCCTCACCTACTGTATCTCAGAATTTTGCCAGAAAAAGATGGAAAAAAGAAAAATTTCACTTCCCCCACTCCCCAGTGGAGATTTCTTTTTCTAGGCCAACACAAAAAGATGGGAGCCCATAAGAGTCACCCCCAATAAGATTCTTAGTTTACTAGCTCACCCTGGAGCTGGCCTACATCAATGAGACCTGTCCTCCAGGAGGAGTCAAGACCCACATTTATATTCTTCTCAATGATGTCATTCGAAGCCTCCTGTGTCAATTCACTCTTCTAGCTGCTGAGGGAACTTCCAGCTCCTCTTAGGACCTGGAAAAGAGGTGAAACGGGAATCCAGGCCTCTCCTAGGAGTCTGTATGAGCACAGGTGTGGAGGTGGTAAATGAGGGCATGATTCTATTGCTAGGGAGTAAGAAATAATAATAATATAAACATTTTGGTAATATTTCAAATATTCCTTCATTTACTCCTCACAACAACCCTGAAAGATACACACTATTTTATAGATGAAGAAACTGAAGCCAGTACAGATTAAGTGACTTCCCCAGAGGCTGCAGCTAGATTTGCACCCATCTTTAATGGTACCTGGAGGAGGAAAATTGGGGGTTTGTGAAGTTGGAGGAGATAAGACTTGAGAAGAAGATTGTGGAAAGCTTTGAAGCTAGACTAATGAGTTTATACTTTATCCTAAAAATAAAAGACAACAACCCTCAGATTGTGTGACCTGGGGCAAGTCCCTTAACTATTCTGTGTCCCAGTTCCCTCCTGTAGAACAAAAGGCTTGGATTGGGTGACTTCTAAGGTCCCTCCCAACTCTAAATCTATCAATTTATCATAAAAACCATTTTTAAGAGAATTACATAAGAGTCAGCACACACTGGAGGAGAGACTGGAGAATATCCATCAGGACGCCTTCATCCAGAAGCCTAGGAAGAGGCCATAGCAATAAGCAGCACTGGCATTTATAAACACTTTTTATGTGACCCAGGAGGCAGGTGCCCCTTTATCATCCCCATTTTACAGATGAAGAAACTGAGACAGACAAAGGATAAGCGATGCCCAGAAGTGTCTGAGGCTGGATTTGAACTCCGGGTTGTATCCACTGCACCATCCAGGCGAAGCAAAAGGCAGTGAGCTCAGAGTCAACCCAGACGTTGACTCTCCCCTGTTGGAATATTCAGGATCCAACCAGACTAAAGTAGCAAAAGAGAGGATTGAAAACCAAGGTCCCAAATCTCAGCTGGGCCAGGAAATGCATGTTTTTGGTGTGGGGCTGCTGCCTGGAGAATGAAAAGAAAACCCCAGGAAAGGCTGCTTCCCATCTGGAGCCCGCAGGCTCTGCTCCCCCCCTCCCCATTCCCCCCCCATGGGCCGGGAGAGAGAGTGGCTAATGAGATGCAGACAGGGCCCGGCCTAGTCTGATTTTATTAGCTTTTCTTGGAAATTTCTAAGGTTCCATTATCCCTCCCTAATCCCATTTGCCACACTCTGCTTCTATTTTGACAGGCCCAGTGTGGGCTGACTTAGCCAACATCCGTTGCAGAGGGGGAGGCCAGCCTGGAGTGAGCTCTCCTTGAAATCTGGGGGCCCTGGGGCTGCTGCCAAGACCCCCAGCCTGACTCCCTGGGGACTGAAAGGAGACCAGGCCAAACCCCCTTCAATGGCTCCAGGCAACCTTGGCCCCCAACTCCCCCGGGGACCGCAGGAGACCAGACCCTCCCTCATCAGTGGCTCTGGGCAGTCTTGCCCCCCCCATCCTTAGGACCACTACAGGACACCAGGCCATCCCCCATTAGTGACTTCGGGCACCCTTGGCCCTCCCATCCTTAGAGCCACTACAAGACACCAGGCCACCCCCCCCCCCCCATCAGTGGCTCTGGGCAGCCTCAGCCCCCAGTCTCTTGTTCCAGGACTCCAGTATAGGAGGGAAGGGGCTCTCTCCAAAAAAAAAGTAAAAAAAAAAAAACCTAAATGCATTAAAACTCTCCCCATCCCCCACTGTGTCCAACCAGCTGAAGTATCTAAGATAATTGGTATTCCAGCTCTCTGAGGATTAATCCTTGTTCTCTTCCACCTCCTGCTTTCTCGGGCTGACTAAGAACCTCCATTTGGCTCTCCTAAAAGGCCTGGGGTTTGTTATATTAACAAGAGACAATCACCTCTCCTGGGCCCAGCATACAGTAGGTGCTTACTGTCTGACTTCTCAGTTCTTCCCTTGAAAAGAGGAGTCATCTTTGAGTCCAAACTAGAAAGGCTGAGAGACTCCAAGACCACCCCCAACTTTTTTTCACTCCTTCATTACATAAACATCAATAGCATAGGCCCCAAGGTTATAAAAAACAAAATTTATTGAGAGGAGAGGAACAACATGGTTGCCTATGATAGAAAATCTATATGAAGACTTCTGGGAGCAGGAGGCAAGTGCCAGCCAAGGGCATGGGGCAGCGAGGTTCTGGCGGGGAGGGCACCTGAGGAGAGGCCAAAAGGAGCCCACCCTCCCAGTCTAAGCTTCCCCTTGACTCTGGGTAACTGAGGAGGGGGACCAGGACAGGGCTCTCCCAGAAGCCTTCACTTTCAGCAGAACACAAAGTTGAGGAGAGTACCTTGGTCCTCTGCTTAGTAGAGCCGAAGCTGAGTCACAGTCCAGAATTCAAGCTTGGCCTTAACCTGGGTCAGTCATTAGTTCTCAATTCACCATGGACGTCCTCCCTAAGCATTAAAACCTGGGGTGAACCTGAGATTTCATCAGTATATAAGAAAAACCCCTTTACCAAGATAGTTGGCATCTTCACTGCCACTTCATCCTATGGAGTTACCCAGGACCCAGAAAGGTTGGGTGATCTGTCTAGAAGCACAGCTAATTTGGACCCAAGGAGGGAGCATCTGAACGCAGGTCTCCCATGGGGCCAGGGACTGTTTGTCTTTGCATCTGCAGCCCCTCACAGGATGCCTGGCATAGAAGAACTCTGTAAGTGCCAATCTGCAGTGAGTCACAAAATCACAGAGTGTCACCGGAAAGTAAAGTTCAGTGAGACTCCCCAAGGCCTCCCTCAGAGGCAGCATCCTAACCCAGACCCACAGACTCCAAATCCTGCCGATGTCCCTGGCACCCCTCAGGATTAGCACAGAACTTTAAAATCAAAAGGACTTCAGTGGCTGGCGAATCCAGCCCAGCCCCCTAAGGACATGCCCACCCCATCATGCCCACCAATGGCCAGGCAGCCTAGCTTACAGGCCTCCCAGGGAGGGCTCCCCATCCCAATGTGGGGACTAGCCTCACTGTGGGAAATTGTTCCCTAAAACCTGGTGACCATGGAGGGATGGCAATGCCACTGATGGAGGTGAAGGTCAAAGTCAGAATGCCCTTTCACAGCCACAGAGGAGTTGGCAGTGGGCTCTGACATGGCTGAGGACCCCATGAGAAATAAGGTGAGAGTCAACCCTCATGGGAAAACAGGAGAGGGCCAGGGTTCCATCTCCCAGATCTAAAGTCCTTGGAATAGCAATGTCCTCCAAACCAGCACACCTGCTTCTATGGCAGCCCCTCTGCCCATCATTGTAGCGAATAGAGGGCCAGACCTCCTGACTGGACAAATGCACCAACAGAAGATAAGCAGAGGAAGCTGTGAGGAGAGGCCCAGACCACTGGACCTGCCCAGCCCTTAGAGGCATCATCAGGGCAAAAGCAATTGTGGCAAAGAGTCCAGTCATCACCACCGACTGGCAACTGCCACCCACTGGGGAAGCAAGCCAGACCACTTAAGGTAGAGAGACCCTGAGGAGAGACAAATGGATCAGACAGGCCCTCACCACCCCACCTCCCCTCAGACCCCAAGACCTTGGGAGGGAGCCAGGCTCCCACAGGGGCCACTGCACTGCTCCTGAGACCCAGAAAGGAAAGTCCTAGATGCTGCCAAATGGTTCAGTCTCAGCAACCTGAATGATTTTATCCATGCCATTGACCCTAAGGAAGAGGCCTGGCCGTGCCCTCTGCTGCTGAACCCTGGAGACCTCCCCAGACCTTTCCAACTGACTCGCCACTACACCTTCCTGTATCCCTTGTACCCCCCCCCCAGCCTTAGAGTGGGAGCTCCCTGAGAGCAGGAGTTCTTGCTTTTCTATCTGTATATTGTGGCCTTTGCATACAGTATTTCATAAACATTTTCTTCACTGATTCAGCTTTAAAATGCACCCCCTCAGGGGCAGCTAGAGCACTGACCCTGGAGTCAGGAGGACCTGAGTTCAAATCCAGCCTCAGACACTTGAAAATTACCTAGCTGTGTGACCTTGGGAAAGTCGCTTAACCCCTTTGCCTTGCAAAAACAAAATCAGTAAAATGAGCCCCCTCCCTTCTAATGCTCATCAGCCCCTGGTTCAGTTATGGGAGAAAATGAAGGTAAAGGGGAGGTGGAAGGTGCCACAAGCCTTGGGTTCTTGTCTTTGGGAAATCTGGAACTGAAGGACTGTTCATAAGGAGTATCATGTGATGAAAGCAGAGTGTTAGTGAGACCAAGGAGGCGGCTGAGAAAAGAGGGATAAAGGGGAAGCAGTCCGGGAAGAGTCAGAAGTGGCGAGCAGGCGAGGGGAAGAGGAAGGGGCTGCTCCCCAGGCAGGGCTGAGGGAGCAAAGCAGGCCAGGGATACCAGAGGGCGGGGGAGATCCCTGAGAACCCTGAAGCTAAGAGTGCTGGGGACCCCAGAGAGCCTTAAAACCAGGGGTGCTAGAGACCCCAGAGAGCCTTGAATCCAGGGATGCCGTGGATCCTAGAGAGCCTGTAATCTGGGGGTACTGGGGACCTCAGAGACTCTTTAATAGTCCCCAAATTTTACACCTAAGAGAACTGAGGCCAAGAGAAATGAGGGTGTTTATACAAATTGATTAATATTTTAGACGTGCAATTAAATAAAATCATAGAGGATTCTATAAGATTATCCACTTTAACCAATGGAATAGACTAGGTGCAATAGCAGGAAATGATTATAGTAATCTGCTGTTTGATAAACCTAAAGAGTCCAACTGTTGGGATAAAAGCTCCCTCTGTGATAAAAACTGTTGGGAAAATTGGAAGTTAGTGTGGAAGAAACTTGGATTAGCCCAACACCTCACACCCTTTACCAAGATAAGCTCCAAATGGATACAGGACTTAGACATAAAAACCAATACTATTAGCAAATTGGAAGATCAAGGACTAGTCTACCTGTCAGATCTATGGAAAGGGGAACAGTTTGTGACTAAGGAAGAGTTGGAGAACATCACCAAAGACAAACTAGAGGATTTTGATTACATTAAGTTAAAAAGCTTTTGCACAGACAAAACCACTGTTACCAAGACCAAAAGAAATGGAGTAAACTGGGAAACAATCTTTACAACTAGTATTTCTGACAAAAGACTCATTTCTAAAATATACAGAGAACTGAGTCAAATTTAAATTAAAAAGCCATTCCCCGACTGACAAATGGTCAAAGGATATGCAAAGGCAATTTACAGATGAGGAAATCAAAGCAATCCATAGCCATATGAAAAATTGCTCTAAATCATTAATTATTAGAGAAATGCAAATGAAAGCTTCGCTGAGGTACCACCTCCCACCTCTCAGACTGGCCAAGATGACCAGAAAGGACAATGATCAATGTTGGAAGGGTTGTGGGAGATCTGGGACACTAATACAGTGTTGGTGGAGCTGTGAACTCACCCAACCTTTCTGGAGAGAAATTTGGAACTACGCCCAAAGGGTAATAAAAATGTGCATACCCTTTGATCCAGCAATACCACTACTGGGTCTATACCCTGAAGAGATGATGAAAAAGGGTAAAAATATCACTTGTACAAGATTATCCATTTTAGTCAGCTATAATAAATCAAAACTTATTGTTTGTAATATAAAAAAATCTGATTCTTCTAGCATCAGATGACATAAATTTGGTGTCATTATACAGCACTTAAAATACATTTGTGAGTTTTGTACCTTCAAAAATGTGTACAAGTTGCTACGGTATTTTTCCTAAGATGGGTAGGTATTGTTCCATAATTAATAATGTTTATATCTTTTGCATACCTGTAAAATATCCTGGGATCTGCAACAATTTTTCATCCAGTCAGAATCTGAAATCAGGTCCCCTGAATCCCTTCCTAGGGCTCCTTCTGCTTCAGGACATTGGTTCACCCAGTGATTTGACTTTGGGGGTGAGAGAGAGGAGGAAAACAAAGGCAGACCCTGGGCTGGGCTGAGGGGTCTGGGAGTCGGCTGAGAGTGGGGATGGTGGAGGACTCATCCTTCCTCAGAAGAGATGCTGTGTGAGGGGGACTGGAGCTAAGGGGCTTTGGGGGCTGCATGAGGTTCAATTTAAACCTCCATTTGGCTCTCAGAGACCTACACAGGCCTGCCTCACTCCACCCTGCATCTGTGTGTCTCTCCTCCCCCTACACACACACAAGTAGACACCATACAATCCCATGCACATGTCTAGGTAATGGAAACATGTATGTAAATAACTGGACATTTATACACATTTGTGTATAACTCCACACACTCACATGCCTCTATATATGCCTCCATCAAGACTTCACATATACAAATGAATAAACAGAATTCTGCCCCTACATGTGTCTGTAAATGTTCATGTAAACACACATGTAGACACATCCACCCTGCACATCCCATGGGTACATGCTATCCCCATTTATACACAGATAACAACTTACACTGGTGTGCACATGAAAACATAATAAACACATGTAACCATGGGAAAGCGTGTGTAGATCTGAGCACATAGCCACATATAGTAACTCTCCACATACCACTGTCATACATCCACACCTGCATAATACTTAAAAATGTGACCCATTCCACAGGTACACCAAGAAAGGGGGGGCAATCCAAAGACCAGATGAACTTGTTTGTGGCTGGTCTGGGAGAAGATGCCAGTGGAAAGGTTGGCGGTAATGCTTAAGGCGACTAAAGTCTTCACCCAACCCTCACACTCTTTGGTGGGGAGGGGGAAGAGGGTCACACTGGTCCATCTGGAGCTGACCAGCACCCCCACCCGTCACGGACATCTTAATGTGGTCCTTCTGCACCAGATACAAAATAGAAGGCTCCCATTGTGCCATGCTCATGTGGGTGGCCAGAGCAGGCAAATCCTGTTCCAATTAAAATGTGGAGTGAGCCCAGGATGACCCTTGCAGACCCTGAAATCCCTGGGGGATGAAAATGTGCCCCCCTCTCAACATTCCTTCCTGTATCCTGACATTGAGGTAGCCATTTGAAGGCATCCTCCAGCTGGTCGGTGTGCCTACTTGTAATAGGTCCAAATCTGAAACATAGGGAAGACTCTGGTCAGGGACCCATCCTGCAGGGTGAGCAGATGGCCAGCCCGATTCTCTTGACTCTGTGGGTCCCTAAAGTCCTGAGGTAAACTGTCATTAGCCAATCTAACTGAACTTTTCATCCAATGAACTCTTGTGGTCCAGGTAGTCCCCTTGGGATGTTACTTGCTCTAAGGATACCATCATTACCCAGAACTCTTTTGGAAAGTGCCAGTAGAGTGAGCAGCATATTAGAAAGCTGAGATGCCACAAAGTATGGATCGATTCTCTGCCGCTTCTGCTCATTTTGTTCTAACAATGAGCACCAAGAAAACCCAGGTGCTCCATCAGCCAGCTCCACACCATCCAGATGTAGAACCATCGATGACAGCAAAGGGGAAGTTGTGAGTCCTGTGGACAAGTTCACTTCCCTTGGCAGTGTCTTTTCCAAAGAGGTCCACATTGGCAATGAGGTTGACACAGGCATTGCTAGAGTTAGCTCAGTGTTTGAGGGGCTCCGAAAGAAAGTGTGGAAGAGAAGAGGTATTAGACTGATTACCAAATTGAAGATCACCAGAGCCGTGGCATTGACCTCATTGCCGTAAGCCTGTGACACCTGGACAGTCTACCAGTGCCATGTCAGGAAACTGAGTCACTTCCATTTCTTAGGGAGATTCTGAAGATCACCTGGCAGGGGTGAAAATCCAGTCAAACATTATTACAGAGATAGCACCTACTCTGGGCTGGGCACAATGTTAAGATGCCAGATGTACGCTTGCCAAAAAAAACTATTTTTTGGAGAACTCAGAGAAAGCAAGTGCTCCCAAGGGGGTCAGAAGAAGCAAAACCAAGACTTCCTGGAAGTTTTAGTGAAGAACTTTAGAATTGATTGTAGGGCATGGGAAACCCTGGCACAGGACTGCCCAGTATGGTGTGTGCCCTCATCACTGAGGGGGCTGCGCTCTATGAGGAAGGAAGAATGGAAGCAGCAAAGGAAATGTGACATCGGAAGTTTAGAGTACCCATCTCGGTGTTCACATGGACTACTTGTGCCCAACCTGTGGTAGAGCATTCCAAGTTTGTAGTGGTCTGATCAGCCACAGTCGGCTACTCTCTCATTTATCTCAAACGTAGTGATGTCATTTTGGTCTTCTTCAATGACGTAGGACAAGAACCAACCAAAGAGCAGGGATCCTTACCCTGGGACCAGGGATCGGGTCTTTGGTTAATATTTTGATAATGATGTTTGTGCATAATTGCTTTTTTCTATAATCTCACATGTTTTATTTTATACATTAAAAACCATTGGTCTGATAAGAGAGGGCCCTAAGCTTCCATGGAATGACTGTTAAAAGGGTCCAGGACACAGTAAAGTTCTCAGGCCAGGAGGCAGCGGGTAGAAGAACTCGGGATCCTGAGTACCTGTGGGACCTTCTCTGGGGACCTCCTCCTCACCCAAAAGAGCCTGATGGAGGATCCCCTTTAAAACTTTCCTGATGCCTCTGGATCTGCCCAATGATGCAGAAGCTTCCTCCCAAGACATCCCAGACCAGGCTTGCTATTATTATCCCTGTTTTGCAGTTAGGGTAAATGGAGCCTGGCAAAGGTAAAGTGAGTGGCCCAGGGTCACCCACCTAAGAAGTATCTGAGGTCAAATTTGAACTCAGGTCTTCCTGACTCCAGTCCCACTGCTCTATCCTGTTTCTTCTCTCCTCCTCACTCCTACGAGTCATCCTCAGGCAGCATAAACTCAAAAGGCCCTCACTATCCTGGTTGCCTCAGTTTCCTCTTCTGTAAAAGAATGTGATTGGACTGGGTCATCTTTGATCTATCCCTTGTTCTTCCTGACAAGCTCAGGGATTCTTTTGTTTTTCTTTGTCTCCCAACCCTCACCCTGTGTGTCCAGAAAATAATGATCATGATTATGGTGACAATGACCTTCCTCTACATCAGGGCAGGATGCTCCTCAGGAGGAAGCTGGAGGTCTTGGTCCTCTACAATCCAAGCTGGACACTCAGACACCCAATCCTGGGGGCACCAAGAGAACCAAAGGGTGGACAAGGCCAGAGGGGAGCAGACCCCAACAAGATCTTCCTCCACGAAAGTCATCCCTATGGCAACTGGAGAATGATGAGTGCATCTGCAACCAAAAAGAAGAGACAGAGGGTCTCAGAGTTCCAGAAAGAATATTGAAACAAGGAGCTATCACCCTCCTACCCAAGAGTAGAATGAATGAAAGGACATTAATTAAGCACCTTCTGTGTACCAAGTCCTGCAATAAACACTGAGCATGTGAAGACAAAAGTCAGCCAGTCCCTGCCCTCAAAGAGATTTTATTTGAATCCAAGAGAAAACACATACAGTAGAGAGAAAGAGGAATGAAAGAAATGAATAAAAAGCTTTCATTGAGTGCTTAGTAATTAGTGCAAGGAAGATGCTCTAGGAGTTCAAATCCAACCTCAGACACTTCCTAGATGTGAGACCCTGGGCAAGTCGCTTCAGCCTGTTTGCCTCGGTTTCTTTATCTGTAAAATGAGTTGGAGGAGGAAATGGCCAACACTTTGATGTCTTTGCCAAGAAAACCCCAAACAGGGTCAGGAAGAGTAAGACACACCAGAAAACAACTGAATACCAAGAACAACAGATGATGAGCAATACATCAAAAAGGGGGCAGGGGGAGAGCCCTGCTAGCAAGAAACTCCCTGCTAATCTCCTTTCCCCCCTCCCCATCTCTCTCTTTTCACTTCCTCTTCTCTCTTTCCTTCCTTTCCTCTCTTCCTTCCCCTCTCACCTGCACACACATAGAACTATCTTTATTCCCACTTTACAGAAAAAAGAAACTGACTCAGAGAATGGCCCTGAATTTCTGTTTTGAGACTCCCTTGTTCACCAAAGTGTCTTGGATTTGATTCATGTTAAATGCAAGTCTGTTGAATCAGGTCTCCTGAATATCCGAAAGGAGGTCAGATGGAGGGGTGAGGTTGGGGGGGGGGGGCAGCAAGGGCTTCAGTGTGGAGTCAGCGCATTTCCCACCCGAGGATAAAGCAGCTTCACGATTTTAATTCATTTATTAGCTCTTTAATTGGCCATCATGGGAAGTCTGACGAGCAGTTAGCTTAGGTCACGACGGCTCAGCCCTGGTTTGAATTGGACAGAATTAGCAGCAAGTTAGATCATCCCATGGTTATTGATTTCGGCTGTCAGGGGAAACCAAGTTCCAAGTGATGGAGGCCATTGTCCACAGAGGCTCTTGAGGCGCCTGCTCCTTCTAATTATCCTAAAAGGGAAGGGTTCATTTCAGTTCAGCACAGATGCTATCTCTGCCCCTTCCTGCTGGCTCACGAAGAGACAAAGGAGCATGGAGGGCTTCCCAGGGCAGCCCGATGTTCTAGGAAGAGCACTGGAGGCCACCAAGGAAAGAGGGAGGAAGCTGAAGGGCATCCTCGTCCCGGGTGGGGAGATGGCCACCAGAAGACCCTGGAGACCCTGAAACTCATTCTGGCCTTGGCTAAGAGACTAGAGAATCCAGACAGAGACAGAATCAGAGAGACAGAAAGACAGAGAGAGACACAGAGACAGAAAAAAAGAGAGACAGAGATGAAGAGAGTAAGAGAGAGACAGAGAGAGAAGTGCTATTATTATTCCTGCACTCCAGATAAATAGATTAATACTCAGAAAAGCAGAAGAGTCGAGGATTCTTTTAGGCTCCTGCCACCAAGCCTTTGCCTGGGCTGCTCCCTCTGACCAGGATTCACTCCCTCCAAGACTTGGCTCATGTGTCACCTTCTCCAGGACCTCGTCCTTTCTATTCTCCTTACTTGTTAATAAGCTCTCTCGGGCTCTTAAAGTGATCCCACATCTACTTTCTGTCCACTTATTATCTCACTCACAGAATATAAACTACTTGAGGGAAGAGAGCCAACTGGCATGGACCACACCCCAGCACCCCAAGTGCCAAGCCAAGGATCTTTCCAGTACACCATGGGTTGGGAGGAAACCTTTTCGCTCACTCAAGTGAGCCACAAAAGCATGAATTACAGTTTGGTGTGCCTTACTCAAACTGTGTCAAAGTTGTGAGTTGTGGGTTTGCAGAGGAGCCAGGTGGTGCAGTGGATGTATCATCAACCCTGGGGTCAGGAGGACCTGAGTTCAAATCCAGCCTCAGATACTTAATGATTACCTAGCTGTGTGGCCTTGGGCAAGTCACCTAAGTCTCACGGCCTTGCAAAACAAAAAAAGTTGAGGATTGCTTCTATCATTTTGTACATAGTCGAACTGAATAGAACATTACTGAACTGTTGTTATTTCCACAGAAATGCATCTTTCCCCTTGGAGGGCTAGCCTTGGCCAGAGCCACACCTGGCGGGCTCTTTACAATGTAAGTGACTTCATCTTCAAAGTTCAGTCTTCCAAGACTGAGGCCTGGTCCTGCTGGCTCCTGGGGATTCCCTCAGCAGCCCATCCTAGAGGGAGATCATGGGGAGAGAGAGAGAGAGAGAGAGAGAGAGAGAGAGAGAGAGAGAGAGAGAGAGAGAGAGAAGGAGAAGGAGAAGAAGAGGAAGAAGAAGAAGAAGAAGAAGAAGAAGAAGAAGAAGAAGAAGAAGAAGGAGAAGGAGAAGGAGAAGGAGAAGGAGAAGGAGAAGAAGAGAAGAAGCCTCAAGGTCCAATGCACTTATTAATCACTGCTGGGTGCTTAGCCTCAAACTCAAACTGGGAGGATTCCAAGGGGAGATAGATTGGAATGAATATGATGCTAGATCAGAGGACCTTGAGCAAATCACTCAATATTCACCTCCATGAAACTCAGTTTCTTCATCTCTCCAATGAAGGGCTTGGATAAAATAGCCTCTGGGATCCCTCCCAGCTTTAGACCTATGATTCTATGATCTCATAATAAGAGGAGACCCTTCCCTCAAAGAGACTTAAATACTGACATAGACAACAACACACTGGACTTTACCTCGTGTTCAGAGATGAGAGAAGCAAGTTTAATGTGAGCTATGGGGGTGAAGGTCATTCCTCAGCAGAGAAACTCCCCAGAAGAGGTGACATCTGTGTTGTTTGAATGGGAAACAAATACAGGTCTCAGGGGCATGTCACTCCTAGACCAAAATGCCCTAGAGGCAAACAGAAGCTCTTGGCTCTTTAGGGATCATAGATTTAGAACTGGAAGGAATGTTAGAGATGCTCTAGTCAAACATCTCAAAGTACAAGTGAGGAAACCGAGGCCTGAGAAGACGCAGGCATTTGTCCAAAGCCACCCAAGTGGCAAAGCTAAAAGTCAAACTCAAAATGCAAAGCAGCAGTTTTTCTGCCCCACCCTCAGGTACAGATCTGAGGTGTCATCACAGGGATTCAAAGGAGAAGTCTGAAGTCTGAAGTTTGTGGTAAATCAAAAGAACAAACCAAACCTCAAAGGGGGTGAAGGCAGAAGTCTGTGGTTGTGAGGCCACCTTTGTGCCAGGTGCCTCCCTAATGTCAAGATCAATGAAAGAACTGTGCTTAGGTGGGAACTTTCTCCAGGTAAGGAAAAGCAGTGTAGGGTGACTTGTCTCCAACTACAGCTGCTGCTGCTATTACTACTGTGGTTGCAGTTGCTTCTCCTACTTGCCACCACTGTCGTGGCTACTACTTCTACTACTACCACTACTGCTCCTGCTACTACTACCATCGCGACTTCGACTATTACGACCACTGTTACCGCTATTGCTGCTGCGGCTACCACTATTACTGTTACTACTATGGCTGCTGCTGGTCTACTGTGGCTATTGTTGCTGCTGCTATTACTGTTGCTACCATACTGCTGCTACTTCTGCTACTTTTACTACCACTACTTTGTTTTAGGTTTTTGCAAGGCAAATGGGGTTAAGTGACTTGTCCAAGACCACACAGCTAGGTAATGATTAAGTGTCTGAGGCTGGATTTGAACTCAGGTCCTCCTGACCCCAGGGCTGGTGCTCTATCCACTGCTCCACCTAGCCGCCCCTCCACTACTACTTCTGTAACTACTACCAAAAAAAAATCACATAATAACTAATTATATAAATAATTAAAATCAAATATACAACACATTTTGCATTTTCATATCTCTGAAATCAAATTGTCTTTTGACTTGTTCATGCTATCAGCAAGAATTCGTAAGATAAGGAAGGGCGGGCAGGCAAGAATTATTTTGTAACCAGGTCAAGGGAAGCCATATTTCCTGCTGAGCCTGCTAATTCGCTGTTTTTGACAGTTTTGCTGTTTGTTTTGACTTCTTGGAGCTGTGGCCCACCCCTCAACCCCAGTTAATGTGATGTACAAGATTCCCCAGAATTTTGATCAGATAAAAAGAACTCTTTAAGTGAGATCAAGGATATAAACTAGGTGCTAGTTCCTAGATGTCTTTACTGGATCAAAAACTTCCATCAGATATGAGAAGAATTGAAGGAAAGCAGATCGGTTCTGCCCCGTAGGGACTAGATATAAGAACCAGTCAGTTAAGAACAGGTCTCTTTGAGGGGAAGGAACATAGTTTTATAAAGTCCCTGAGAAGGAATCCCTGGAGAGGAATAGAGAGAGAGATAAAGCATCCCTGTCTCTTCCCCATGCCTCAATAATCTTGTCAACTTTGAAAGGTCACAAAATTTGCGCCTCGAATTGATGCCTCTATTAAATAACCCTGGAAACACATTAAGTGAGGTGAGACAATTTGGGTACACCAAGGAAGAGCAGCTTCCCACCAGAGCCCAACACACGGGGTCAAGTTCTAACCCACATAGAGAAAGGAGGAGAGCGCTGCCAGAAACCCCGCCATACATTCTTTCTAAGGTGGAGCCCACTTTGCCCCAGACTCTCTTAGCATGTCCATCTGAGAGTGTGACTCAGACTTCAAGGAGAAGCTTTTGTGCCTGCTGATCTCACTGTCCCACATTAGCCAACATCCCTCCTAAAAGCTAATTCATTCTGGCTGTTACTTGGTGGGAGGAGGAGAGGCTCATGAGGGAAAGTAAGAAAAAGTCACCAGTCTCTCAAGTTATCCCTGGGGCACCAAGAGAAGACGTAGGGTCAAACCCTTTGGGGCACCAACCCAAGACAGTGGAACAGGATGAGCCCAGAGGGGAAGCCCAGGAATGGGCTCACCCAGGTGTGCTTGTTGGTTAGGAAAGACCCTCACTGCAGAGAACAGAAGCTTCTCCTCACAATCAGGGTTATATTACATGATCTCTTTTTTATAATCCCATTCCCTAGCATACTCACACATAGTAGGACTTAATAAATGCTTGTGGATAAATCATTTGCTAGGCCATCTCCCTGCTGGGCAGCTTGCTGAGAAAACAAACAAAGCTCATTTGGTTTTGCTCTGACTCGGGGGGAGTGGTATTAGAAATTCCATCCTTATTTTTACAAATAAGAAGATAAAGCAAAAGGGGATATTAATTCCCTGACATTGATGTAAGGAATTAAGATTAGTGAAACACTTCATGCAGGGAGTCCCAATGGTCTTAGTGAGGTTGTAAGCTTTGATGGTGCATCAATAGATCATTTGAGCGTTGAGGTAGGTGCTCAGGGATCTGCTTTATGAGTGTGCAAACCGAGGCTCATGGAGATCAATTGACAAGACTGTAGGTTTGTTGTGAGGTCTGGAGATTCTACTATTTATCATGTGATCTTAACATTCTGGCTCCCTGCACCTCAGTTAGGATTTGACTAAAGTCATCAAATGAGATCATATTCTTACAACTTAGCATAGGGCCTGCCAAGAACAATCAATGTTGGTTCCTTTTCCTGCTGAGATCCCTCGAGTTAAAATAAAGACTCAGCCTTTCTAACTTGAGCAAAGGCTCCCCAGAGCAGGCTTCCATTCAAATTCTGGTTAGGACACAAAAAATCCAAGGAAAGCTTGCCCTAGAAGAGAACTTTCTCAGGTTTCAAGGCTGACCTAGTCATCCTAATGTGGCTGGAAGGATTTGATGAAGAATGAGTCTCAACTCACCAGGACCCTCATTCAGCCCCTATTTGAAGCATTATCAACACTCTTGGATCAGGGTAACACATGGATACCAGACTTCCTCTTGACAAATAGGAACAAAAGACTCATAAAATGAAACCCAAAGCCCAAGAAAGCATAAATCTGAATGGACTGGGGCCAGAATTTGAAGGGAGTTAGCATTGGCCTTGGTGGGATGGGGGGTCTTGTTACTAGTCATGATATTTTTATCATGTCACTCTCTATTTAGTCATGCTGGCAAGGGACCATGTCCCTAGAGGAAGGCCTACCTCTATAGAGATACAGTAAACCATTCCACAGGTCAGCAGGTAAAGAGGGAATTCCACCTCCAGAATCCTCCTTGCTTTCTACCAGTTCCTCCTGAAGACTCTCCATATTTTGGTTTCCAACTGCCTTTTCCACCTTCTTTCATCTAATGCTCATTCCTGCCATGCTGGTCCATTAAATTTAGAGCTGGAAAGGACCTTGGAAGTAGAAAATCTAACCCCTTATTTTACAGAAGAAGAGACTAAAACCCAAGGAGGATGAAAAGCCTCCCCAAGGTCACACAGCTACTAAGCATGAGAGGCTAGATTTCAGCACAAGCCCTTTGACTTCAGAGACAGTTCTGTATCTATGGAAATGTCCCAATTTCATATGTACATGAGAGTCAAATATGTAAAATTTGTTTCTTATATATTATATATTTAAACCTATTATGAGCCTATTTATTAAATATATATGTTTTAATTTAAATGTCATATATACATACATATACATATTATATATATATACATATATATATATATGTATATATATATATATACACAGAGAGAGAGAGAGAGAGGAGGTAGACAGACTCTATAGTTGTACATCTTACAACAGCCACCATTCACTTGCATAGGTAAATGATTAGGCCAGACTCTTTTACGGGACCATGTTTCTTTCAAGAGTATCACCAGTGTCCTTTTGACCCACCATTAGGAGAATCATGATAGAATCTAGAGGACCCTTCTAATCCTGGTGCACCCCTCTTCCACTTGGATTCTTCACTTTTGGTGAGCATACATCTCTCCATTTTGCATCTTCAAGTCAGCAAGAATTTATTAAATGCCTACGCTGTGTCAGGAGATTTTAGGACAAAGAATTTAACATGCATATTGGTGGGGAAATGAGTATTTAGATAAGTAGTTTTCTGTGTTCTTTTGGTCTCTCTTTGACAATATTGACAAGGCTCAAGATCATTTTCATGCCCTTGATATCTTTCTATTCTCCAGATACCTTGTGAACTGATCCCTCAATGACCTCATAATTATGGTCTCTTCTGTGAACACTGGGTTGAATCCAGTTGTTTGTCCTGTCTTTGTTCCCAGTGTGAATGTCTACCTCCCTAGAAATGCATCAGGAACTATGATGTAAGGGTCCAAGTTTGATGATTCTATTTTCCTTCATGTTGTTAAAGTTTGTCACGAACATCTCCATAGATCTTTTCCACCTTTCTTCGGTTTGTTCTCCCCTTCTATTTTCATCTTTAAGTACCCTTGGGATGACTTTGCCAAATTCTTTTCAAACAGGTTTGAACTTCTGCTCATTCTCTTTGTTTTATGAAATAAAAGTATTCATAGTTATCCAACATTTTTGTTGTATAAAATTTTATAAATGACCTTGAATTCTAAAGTAGCATTGAATTCGACTTCTAAGTTAAGAATTGATTGGGGGCAACTAGGTGGCACAGTGGATAGAGTACCCACCCTGGAGTCAAGAGTACCTGAGTTCAAATCTGCCCTCAGACACTTAATAATTACCTAGCTGAGTGGCTTAATCCCATTTGCCTCGCAAAAAACTTTAAAAAAAAAAGGATTGACTAGGGCACTTTTTAGGTTCTTTAGCTCTCTGTAATTTGACACCTTGTTTAAATTGGTTAAGTTTCTATAAGACATTATTATAGTCTGTATTTATGTCCTTTCTTCCAGTTTCTATAACTTGTTTGAAACATGTTTAAAAACTATGAAGTAAAAATGAACTGACCTGAAAGAACACAGATATTAGCATAACAATAGTAGAAGCATTTAATGTTCTGCTCAGAATTGGACAAATCTAATAGAACCAGAAAAGGAAAAATGATAGAGCATCAGCCCTGGAATCAGGAGGACCTGAGTTCAAATCCAGCCTCAAACACTTAATCCATTACTTAGTTGTCTTACCTTAACCCCATTGCCTTGCAAAAAAAAATTGCTGGAAAAATTAGCAAGAACAGACTTGTAGCCTCTGCTGAATGGGACTGGTAAAGAATAAGCATATTTCTCAGAACTACTTGAAACTGTTTCAAAATCTGACTCAGTATTAAGGCACCGGATATTGCAAATATGTTTTAAAAGGCAAAAATACAAAACACATCCTTTACAGACTGTAATTTAATCAATTTAGTCATAAGTTCAGGAAGCACAAACAAAAAGCAGAGATCTAAATGGTAACTTAATAATGAAATAATAAATAGCCAGTGTGTCAAAGGAAAAACATAGAAGCAATTCATAATTATTTGAAAGAAAAAATCATGATGGAACAATTTACTAAAGATCTGGGATGCAGCTAGGGCAATCCTTGGGCAAAAATCATCTCTCTGAAAATATACATGAATAAAATAGAAAAGGAGACAATGAATAAACTGAATATGCATTTTTAATCATTAGAAACCCAACAAATAAGCAAAGCTAATGAAATACAAAAGAGAAAATTATCTTTGAAATTAGAGGAGGAGAAATAGAAATTAATATTTTAATTAATTTGAACCAGTCAGGATGCACTTTTCCAGTTGTATAACAATTGATGACAGGACACAAAAATTGCACGATGGTGACCTTTTTCTCATTTTTTTTTCTCTCTTTTAGTTTTATACTAATTTTAATCTTTACTCATCAGTGGCCTTCCTGCACATACAATTGACTGAAGAATGACCCCACATCATAAACAAGTCATTTCCTGTCTGTTAAAATATAATCAATTCATTTTATTGTGATATTCAGTGATTACCATATATAATACCTGCTGACCCTGGTTTGGTTTATACAAAGGAGAATTCTGTGTCATCAAGAAGTCTTTGGCTTCTCTCATTTCTTGTTCTGGTACAAAGTTTGTCAGAATATTTCTTGGCATATTGATTTAATCCCACCCTTGTATTGAAGTTACCATTTATTAAAGCAGAGGGACAAGGACTAAAACCTGCGATTTCAGTGGTCTAGAAAACACCTACCAACACAAATTGGCAGCTTCTTTTGAATTTAAAGTCTGAGAGAATGGCCTAGAGTCCTGAGAAGTGACTTGCCCAGGGTCACATAGGCCATGTACATCCAAGGTAGAATTTAACCTTCCCAAATCTATGTCCTGCTTATCTAGCCACAACACCATGATGCTTCTCTTTAATTTAATTTGGAAGGTCTGTCAGAATTCTTTATCAAATTTCTTTATCCCTCCATCACTACAGCAGATACATCAACAGAAATTCATTTCATGATGATCTTTTTGTGGTTATTATCATGAGGATTGCTAGATGAAAGAGCCAAATACCTTAGAAAATTATGTTTCTGATTGTCTTTGAGTTTAGGACAAAATCAACTCTGCCAATTACTTCATTTGCCTATTAGTGGAGAAGCTGGCAGACCATCTCCCATAGAGCTGGTTTTGTGGAGAATAGGGATGTCAAGACTGTTGAGATTCAGCTCCTCTATGGGGTACGGCCACTTGATAAAATAGTCATCATAGCTAACAATAATAAATAGGTTTTTATACGGAGTCTTGAGAATCTCCATCGAGTAGATAGAAGTTATTCTTCACAATAATCCAGGGAGAGATATGTGCTATGATGATCCCTCCTATTTCACAAAATAAAGACAGACACAGTGGTGAAGTGACCCTACCAAAGTCACACAGCTAAGAGGCACATGAATCAGGATTTGAACCCAGGTCTTCCTGACTTCAAAATTAATGTTATGCTTGCTGTCCTGTCCCCTCGGACTCAGTACTGCAGAACTATCAGGCATATTTTCATTAAGTGTGGGGGTCCCAGGACTTCCCATTACTCATAAAAGTCCCCTGAGCATTAAGTGAAGGAAAACTGAGACTATCACTCTACCTTTTTCCTAGATTCAGAGGTTTTATTATTATTTAGTTATTCTGTATTTACCTTTCCTTAAAAAAAAGGTACTTTTTAATTTAATTTTTAAATTTAATTTTATTTTTTTATTTTATTTTATTTTATTTAATTTATTTTTTATTTATTTTATTTTATTTTATTTATTTTAAAATCATTGACTTTTCCTTAAAAAAACCTAAAATGAGTTTCTATTTTCTGCTTGCCTGTGAGGAAGAACTGATTAGTTCCTGTTTCCAGAACCTTCTGTCTCTGAGGTTCTCTCACTAAACTGATGTTTTTCTTTCTTTCCAACCAAACTGAAGCCAGATGAGACTTCATTCAATGGAGTCAAAATATCATTTAAGTTATTCCTTTTTGCCATAGACAATTCAATAGAATTTAGCACTGAGAGGGACTCCACCTTTTACACAAGAGGAAACTGGGGCAGAGAGAGAAGAAAGGTCTTGAGTTACTCAGGAAGTAGGGGGCAGACTGGGTCCTTCATACTCAGGGCTTCCAAGGCCAGTCACCATGGGCTCCCAAACACTGATGCAATTTGGTCTCATCACTCCCTGTGCCACCATTGGAATGGGGACACCCTTCCCTAGGCAGCTGGCCATTCTGTTGGTGGCTTTCCCATCAAAATATGAATTATGTTAGTGACAGAGGTGTTAGGTTTAGAACAAGGTGTTTTTCTCCTCTGACTGTAGTTGAGTTGTGGGGTCTGGGCGCTCTTTGCTCACCAAAATGATCCCATTGCCTCATTGGCTTTCCTACGGTTTTCAATGGATGTTACGGTCCCTTGCTGCAATTATACTTACTGCCTATGGTGGGGACATTCTGGAGCTGACTCTGGCATCTGAAGGTTTGAGCTAGAATCCCAGCTCTGCTATTTGCTAGTGGGTGAGTGTGGACAAGGTCCTTCCCCTTTCGGGGTTTCAAGTCCCCCTGTAAAAGACTCACACTAACCTGTATCCTAACAGGAAGGTTAACAAGGACCCAGCAAGTGTGAGCTCCAAAATGAGAACCCAGTCCAGAGTTAGTGTCAAACAAATGCTTTCATTCATCCACTCAGAACTCCATAAATAGCTCTTTTTCTACCATAAAAAAAAAACACAAAAAAAAAAATACAATCTCATTAACCTCATCAGCACCTTCTGCCCCTGGAAGGGGAGACTTCAGCTCAAATATCTCCATTTCTCACCTGACTGCACAACCTTGGGACTTCTCCACCTTGCCCTCCTCCCCCACTCCTTCAGCTTCCTTTTGTATTCTGTAATTAGACTGTCACTTTCGGGAGGCAGGAACTGCTTTCCTTTTTTCCATTTGTGTCTCCAGCTCTTAGCCCAGTGTCTGAGACTTAGTACGCACTTAATAAATGTTTGTTAACTGCTGACACCAGTATCCATTGGCCAAAGAGAAGAACAATGCATTCAAGCCCTCCCCCAATCAAGGGTTATCTCCCAAAGGGTCAGCTAGTGTGTTCCAGTGGAGAAACAGGATTCTTGAGAACATGGTGGACTACTTGCCTCTTGAGATTCAAGGCCGACACTCTGGCAGGTCAGTCCTAAGTCTGTCTATCAAAATCCCACAGTAGTGACTAACCTTCTCCAGGACCCAAATGGGTCGTTTAAGGCAGAGAAGATGACATAAGTCATCCAAATAAGAAAGTTATAAAGTAGTGTCACTTGGAAAATGTAATAGTTTTTCTTAGTTGTCACACACAGATTAATCATAGCACATATTTTCATGGTGATGTAAGTTATACAAAGTCCTTTCTTTATGGAACTCTTGGGAGGGAGGTCATACAAGGATTATCATCCCCATTTTTCAGTTGAAGAAACAGATTGCAAAACAGGTAGATTACCAGCCATCTTGGCAGCATGAGGAGACTGGTCCTTTGTGAGGAAAGATAATCAGTGAACTGGTGTAGAGAATGGTCTTTATGAAAGATCTCTGAGGGTCTGTGAAAGTTTCCAGTTTGGGTTCAATAAAGACCCCTGCAAGTTTTTGGAAGAATGGCCCCACCAACACATACAGTTAGGCCAGGGAACATCAACCTGGGAAAGAGGGTGACCAGGTCAAGTCCAGAATCAAAGAATATCTGTTTCATGATTGGACATGACTTTAGGGGCACTGATAAAACAGTCCTGGCTTGAGTCAGAGGACCGACATATGCTATCCATGTGACCTTAGGCCTCAGTTTCCCTTCCTAGAAATGAAGGGGTCAGATTCTATGCCTGTGAGGTTCCTTCCAGTTCTGGACCTAGGATCTTGTGACCTTTCTGATCCAGCATGAACTTTGACAAACATCCCCTTGATATTGTGCCACCACAATCTGCCCCCTTGCCCTTTTATAGGGGACATAGGGGGTCATCTGGCTGCAAAACCTGTCCATTGGCTCCATCTAAAATTATATCTTAAATACTCACTGCATTTGAGCACTGTCCTGAGCTCTAGAGATACCAAGAAAGACAAACGCATGGTCTGAGAACACGACTCCAACTCAATGGCTTATTTCGACATGACTCCAACTCAATGGCTTATTTCTCTGAAATTATTCTGTCACCAGAGAGATCGGCACATGGCTGTGCACTAGGTCCTGGTAGGACAGCTGCCTGAGTTGAAGGAGTGGAGCCTCCTCATGGTGGCAGGCACAGACTCCCAGAGGGCTGGGAAGCTTCTCCTATTTTCCATCCTGATCCCAGACCCTCTGGAGCCCCAGGACAAGGCCCAGCAAGGTCTCCTCCCCCACAACCTAGAGCTTTCCCCAATTCTGGATGGAGCAGGCCTCCCAGGACCTCCTTTGCTTCATTGCCAGAGTTTGTGAGAAGTCAATACTCCATGATGCTCCATGGTTAATACAACCAACCAGAAGACTTCAGAACCTCAGGGACCCTTCTTCAAGTTCATTCCAACTTGATCACACCTGACCAAGAATTCAGTCTACAATATCCCCAAGAAATGGTCAACCAGATGCTACCCAGGGACTTCCAGGGAAGGAGATTGGTTCCCTTTCGCTCCAATTCACTGTAAGGAACATTTGTTAAATCACCTACTATGTGTTAAGCATTATTCCAGTAAGGTACTGTGGATAAAACAACAATTAAAAACAACCTCAACCCTCAAGGAGCTTCCATTCTCCGGGGCAGATATGTCACATAAACAGATAGATAAATGCTTAACAGTGTGAGGAGAGGAACGTTCTGGGCAGACAGGTGAGAGGGAGTGTCCCAGAAGGAAGGGAGGCTTGGGTAGCCCCTCCCAGAGGGAGGAGAGGAAATGTTCCTTCCCCCTCCCCATAAAGAATAAACACATCAGTTTGGCAGATCTTAGAATCTATGAAAGGAAGCCATGGGAAAGAAGCCAGGAAAGGCAAGCCAGGGCAAGTCTGCAGAAGGTTTTCAATGCCAACGTGAAAACTTTATTGTGGAGTCAATGGGGACCAACAGAAGATTCTGAAAAAACTGAAATAAGGACCTGTCAGACAGAACAGGAAGGCAATTTTGACAGCCATGAGGAAGATGGGTCTCAGAGGCGGCAGCCAGGAAGGAGGAAAGAGAATTAAGAGCCTGAGAGGAGCGGGTAGCTGGGTGGTGTATTGGATAGAGCACCAGTCCTGTAGTCAGGAGGACCTGAGTTCAAATGTGACCTCAGACACTTAATAATGGCCTAGCTGTGTGACCTTGGGCAAGTCACTTAACTCCATTGCCTTAAATAAATAAAATTGTTTAAAAAAAAAGAGGCTGGGAGGAAGCTGTCCAGCTGGTTCCCTTTCCTCCCAAGGAGCTGATTTCTTAATCCTGAATGTTAGTCAAGGCACCATGTGAAAGTTAAATGGAGAAATGTCCTTGCATGAGATTTATAGTTTGATTTAACCACATCACCCAATGAAAGAATGGAAGATCCTCCAAGGCAACAATTGTTCTTTCCTCTTGTACAGAGGTATCCCCATTGTCTCGTACAGAGTAGACATTTAATAATTACTCATTGATTGATTGGTTGATGTTCATAAACACAAGAATTTAGCCTTGCAGACACTATTTGTCACAGAATCGTGGGTAGAAGGACCTTCATGCCTGAACAGGAATCCCAGATACAATCAAGTTCTCTCTTCAACGTTCTTCAGCAACAAGATGCCCACTTCTTGACCCTTCCCAAGCATCTGCCCCCTAAACAATCCCTTTACCTGGTTGTGTATAAATATGTAAATTCTGATATTGCCCCAATGCCACCTGAGCAGGTGATGAGACAGAGGCAGCCCATTTCATCATTGAAACCTATTTATTCATTCTCAGATTCCTTCTTCTGTTAAGCTAAATCTGCCTCCCTTTAGTTTCTCCTCATCATTCTTAGACCTGTCCTATGGAATCAAGCAGAATCCGCATCCCTGGGATCACTCTGCTTTCCTCTTCTCCTATTTGATTCTATCCTTTATGAATCAATTTTCTCTTCCAACTAAAGATCCCCATGTTATTCAACCAGGGATGTTGAATCATTCCAGTTCATTCATTGAAGACCTTCTCCACCCACCACACACATACATCCTCCTAATATCTCATTCTTCCTATGTATCACTATTCAAGGTCTTTTCAGTCAAATCAATGAAACTATGTCCTACCACTGACATCTGTCCCCAAGCTTGTGCCTAATGGGGTTACAAGGTTCAGAAAAAAGGCGCATTAGATATCCACTCTGGTCCCTTATAGTCTCAGTATCCTTGATGTTCATTCTAGAAGTATTAAACAGTTAGTATTCTTCAGGTACTCTGCTAGGCATGGCTGATACCAAAAAGCCCTGCCCTCAAGGAACTATCATCTACTGTCTAACATAAAATCAAGGGAAATAACAAAATCAAGGGAAATTTGAAAGGCCAACGAAAGGGAAGGGAGAAGAGCTGTATCACCAAAAGGCCTTTTTTTAGCACTTCACTTGCACTTGTCTCCCTTTAGGTCACCCACAGTCTCTACTCTTCAGAGTCCATGCTGATCACTAGATGACTTTGGCTTCCATTCCTGAACCCGAGGCATTAGTCGGTCAGTGACACATTGAGCTCAAACAGTAGGGTTGCTGCCATCTATGGTTCTTTCCTCTACTTCTACTTCTATTTACCACTTTAGTGTCCTCCACCATATGCTCAGGTCACGAGGAGAAGCATTTTGAACCCAAATGTCCTCTGTGCAACCTCGGTGGCTCTCCTTTCCAGGCTACTGTGCTGCATATTTAACGACTAAATTAATGTTGACCTGAGGTTGCTTTGGATCACTGAGACCACCCCACTGACAGCTAATGAGATTGTCAAGGCAAGTCTTCACCCTGCCCCACCTCCTGACACCCCAGGAGTTAGAGGGGTTCCCTCTCCTCTTCAGTATTCCTAGAGCCTATGGTCTCCTCTAGAGTCTACTGGTGGGACTCTGAGGAGACCTGCAGAAGAGCCCACCCACTCAGCCAGTTCCTGCTGAAAAGAACAGTGTCTTTGGTTTGTCTGAGGTAAGAAAGGACCGTGAGACTTTAATGAAGACGTCCAAGGGAGCGTGGTGGAAAAGGAAGCAGCAAGAAAATATCAGCTTGAGGGGACATTGCCCTTTCCCCCAATCTGTCCCTGTGGGTGATACTTCC